>NC_043710.1:88236100-88387314 GCF_006229205.1 Suricata suricatta | reverse complement strand
ACATTCCCTGCTTAGGAGCTTAACTCATCTAACAGAGTTGACAGGGGATGGATCGTGGGGAGGCCAGGAGTAACGACGGACTTCTTCAAGAGGACTCCTCCTACAGCTTTTGTGCATGAGCCTCTTTCCTGTGGCTTTTCTTAGACTGAATCAGCAGGATCTCAGTCTCTAAGGCAGTGAGGGCTTTGCCCTGAAGTCCTATTCCAGGCCCCAGCCTACTGCCTCCCATCCCTCTTTTCCAGTAGTTGCCCACCCTATTTTGGAGTGATGAGTACAGCATGGGAGGCTGCTGCAAGCACCTCCCAAACAGCAGTTCTTGACCAATCCAGGACTGCAGTCACAGTAAATGCTCATGTACTTTCTTTTTTTTTTTTTCAAATTTTAAATTTTCGTTTGTTAACATATAGTGTAATATTGGTATCAGAAGTAGAATTTAATGATTCATCACTTACAAATAATACCCAAGTGTCAACATAAGTGCCCTCCTTAATACCCATTACCCACTTAGCGCTGCCCTCTACAGGCTGCTAAGACGCTGACCAGTGTGGAGAAGAGGGACTAGAAGTTATATTGCTCCTGAGCTGTAGCTTCTGCCTGTCTCATCTACCCATGAGAACTCTGGTGTGCAGGACAGTGAGAATATTATCCTAGGTTCACACAAAGTTATTATAATGTTATACTGGGAAAAGCTGGACCCACCACTGTGCAACTTAACTCTATGAAATTCATTATTTCTATTTCCCAAGCAAAAGTGAACAGAATGTTCTGTCATATATGCTCTCCCAATGCCAAAGCAAAGAATGGAACTGAGGTAAGTGAATGGAAGATTTGGGTGTGTGGGAATCTCAGGAGCCACACATCCCCCCAGCCTGAGTAGGTGTCAGATGCATTAGCCCGGAGACCCCCCTCAGAGGTCACCTGTCCCAAGAGGGCCATAACCCAGGGCTACAGCTAAGGCTCTGGCATGGCAAGGAGACAAACTGGTAGTGGGGGTAGTGCAGGAGTGACCTGCTAAAGGTTAACAATCTCTAAGGCTTAGATTTGTCTTGCTTGGGAGTAAGCAGGAAGAGAAGATCAAGTACAGTTTCTTCTAGAATGGTCTTTGAAGTCAGAGACTCAGGTTCAGAACGGACTGGTAGTTCTCCCAGATAAGTGAGCAGCAAGGACATTAAATGAATTCCGATTTACCAAAACAAGGTGAGATCTGGAGTTCTACAAGCCAGGGTGACCACAAATGGAAGAAATATCCAAAGGACTGTGTAAATCTCTAAAAGGATCTCAACTGAAGTATTCTGAGGATGTTCTCCTTGTATCTCTTCCCCCATCTCCAGACCTCCCTTCTCTTTGTGATTTTCTGGGCATCTCCAAGTGCTTTTCTAGATGCCTAACTCCTAGGCACAAGTAGTTTCTTTTGGGAGAAGGCATAAAGAGGCTGGCGCAGGATTATCAGAAGGGACTCTATTCCCAGACCAAGCCCAGAGTCCAGCACAGCTTTCAGGATTGTGAATGCTGAGTCAGCTCTAGCACTCCCCTCTTGCTTTCCCAAAGGCCTGACCTTGGGTCTCTCAGATCTCCTTATGTGTCCCTGTTTTGTCTTTGAAAGACAAAACTCAACTCCTCAATTCTTTCCACACTGGCTGACTGCAAGAGAGCATCCAAGTCAGAGAAAGACTGACCAGAGAGGGGTCTTAAATGCTGCGATTATGGGATCTGAAATAGCATGCTATGCGCACCGCTCACCTTCCAGGGTCTCACTCCGTGATACCACTGCCAGCATTTGTTTTGTCCCCTTGCCTGTACTTCCCTGACCTTTCTTTCTTGACAGGGACTTTTCTAAGTAATATGCGTATTCCCACTGAAACCAGGGCGCAACAAGGGTGAGGTTAACAACAGTTTCTTCTCTGCTTACCTAAGTGGTCAAAGAGGAGAACTTTTGGACCACAAGTATTTTCCTGTTAGTACCAACAACACGTTCTGCCTTAGTGCACAGAGATCATTTAGGACTCAAAACAGCTTATTCTTTGGACAGTCAAGCTCCATAAATTTAAAACAGCACTTTAGAAGCTTGTGGTTGCATAAGAAAGGTTGGATGGTCTGATAACAATTGTGAGTCACAAAGTTTCATGTAAACTGAAAGAGCAGCTCCTGCAGCTACCTTTTTGATTGGGAGATGCGAGTGATGATCCCTTTTTCAAAGAGAATATTATGAATGTCCAGTCTTGGGGTGTCTGGGTAGATAAGTCAGTTAAGCATCTGGCTTTGGCTCAGGTCATAATCTCACAGTTAGTGACCGCCGGGTCTTTTAGTAGCCGTTGGTTGGCAATTAAGCACCAGAGACTCTTTTGCTTGAAAAAGATAGTAAGATCCATGACCTCATTTTTCCGTTCATGGATGTGTGTGCATGTATGTACACATATGTGTGTGTGAGTGTATGTGTGTGTGTGCAGGTGCATGCATACCATTATGGCTGAGAAGGCTGAGGAGGAAATCTACACCTCATGCTGATGAGCAGTCTTAAAGGGGGCAGGGACTTGGCACAGTCACACCACCCAGGACTGGTTCCATGGGTGTGGTGACCCAAACCCCTTTTAAATGGCATGTCAGTGGTAATGGCCTCTGGACCACAGATTGTTCCTATTGTTCTCCTCTAGGTTACAGAGGATCTTCTCCTTAAATATAATCCCGATGCCTACCTGAATAATTCACTTTGGGGGAAACAACCTGTAGATTATTATATGTCAAGATATATACTAGTGGGGAGAAAGCGGATCTGTTGCTGAAAGCAGGAAGTAGGACGCCTTGAGGACACCTGTTCTAAAGGTGGGGGTCTATACTATGGTGGACTTAAGAAAGGTATGAACCTGAAGACACAACCATAGTCAGGAATTGTTGTGCCCATGAAGGCACCACTGGTAATGGGTTTTCCTTTGTGTTTGTGTTATATCCCTTAAATCCTGAGAACAGGCATGCCCTGTGTATAGTTTAAATTTTTTGTTTCTCTTGTTAAACAATCCTTCTCAACTATCACAACATTTTAAAGTTTCAAACATCCATACAACCCTTTACTGTGGTATTACTAGGAATAAACGAATGGCACAGAAGTGCATTCCCACTTTTATTCTTCGGCTGAGCCCTGAACATGACAGCAGCATCTTCTCAGTTGAGCATTATGCTTCAGACTACCTGAGTTCGAATCCCAGGTCTGTCCCTTACTAAAGATGCAATCATGCCCAAGTTGGGTAATGTTTCTGTGCCTTCCTCTTCTCATTAAGAAAAATAATTACACTAATTATAGTATAAATTCATACCGATAGCTAAGTTAATTAAAATAATTATATTAACTTCATAGGGATTTCATGACAATGAAACTTGATGATGCATGTAAATAGTGTCTACTACAAGAAAATGTTCATATTTGCTTATGATTATGATTAGTACAACTGACATATGGACAGTGTGGAAGTTAGTGGCACCAGCCCACTGCACATTCAAAAGATGCATATAACTTTGACTCCCCCACAACTTAACTACTAATGACCTATTGTTGATTGAAAGCTTGACCGATACACATTGTGTATGTTATAAGCATTATACTGTATTCTTATAATAAAGTAAGAGAAAAGAAGAATGCTATTAAGAAACTCATAAAGAAGACTGGGGTGCCTGGGTGGCTCAGTCGGTTAAGTATCCGATTTCGGCTCCGGTCATGATCTCACGGTTCGTGGGTTCGAGCCCCGTGTCGGGCTCTGTGCTGACAGCTAGTTCAGAGCCTGCAACCTGCTTCAGATTCTGTATCTACCTCTCTCTCTCTGACCCTTCCCTGCTTGCGCTGTCTCTCTCTGTCTCTCAAAAATAAATTAAAAAACATTTTAAAAAACTCATAAAGAAGACAAAATACTTCTATAGTACCTGTATATAGTACCAAAGTACTTCCATAGTACTATAACTATACTTATTTTAAAAAGTCTGCATATAAGTGCAGTTCAAACATATCTTGTTCAAGGATAAACTATAAAGCCAGAGAATTCCAGAAATAGCTAAGATGTAGGTGAATTAGAGTTCTAAAGGAGCTGAAGCAAATGTGGAACATCAACTACTGCATTTAACTGGCATAGAAGTGAATACAATACAAATCCTTTTTACTCTCAAATAAACTTGCAAAAGAAGCCCTCTAAAGGGGTGTTTACAAGGAGCACAGATGCAAAGCCCAGAGAGATGTTTGAGTCACTCCCGGATCAAGCCACTGAAGTGGTCAGGCCTGAGGCAGAGGGGCAGCCGAGAGTGAGAGAAAGCCTCTGAGACCCGGGTCAGACACCGCCTATGATTTCAAAGCAGCTGGTGACAATCCCTTCTTTCTTTCCTAAAATAAACACTTTTTTAAATTTAAATTTTAGTTAGTCAACATACTGTGCAATATTGGTTTCAGGAGTAGAATTCAATGATTCATCACTTGCATACAACACCCACTGCTCATCACAAATGCCCTCCTAATACCCATCACCAATAGCCCTGGGATGAGTATTTGGTCTTACAAATAGTTGCAGATATCAACATGTTAAATTTCTTTTTTTTTTTAATTTATTTTTGAGAGACAGAGAGAGACACCACAAGCAGGGGAGGGTCAGAGAGAGAGGGAGACACAGAATCCGAAGACAGGCTCCAGGCTCTGAGCTAGCTGTCAGCACAGGGTCCGACGCGGGGCTCGAACCCACGAACTGTGAGATCATGACCTGAGGTGAAGTCAGATGCTTAACCGACTGAGCCACCCAGGTGCCCCAGATGTGTGGCTTCTGTGCCCCTATTTCTTCATCTATAAAATAGAGAGAATAACACTATCTTAGAACTGTGATAATAATGAAGTGAGATAATATATATCTGAAGAGCTTGCTACAGAGCCTGGAACATCAGAATTTCTCCACAGATATTGGGGGAGGGGGGCAGAGAGCAAAGGAGACACAGAATCCAAAGTGGGCTTCAGGCTCTGAGTTGTCAGCACAGAGCCTGACCGGGGCTTGAACTCACAGACTATGAGATCATGACCTGAGCCAAAGTCGAATGCTCAACCAACTGAGCCACCCAGGAGCCCGTTAGCTGTTCTTAATGACATCATGTCCATACTCACATCTACATCATCTGAATACATTTGGTTATTCTCCTTCTTTTCCCTGTCACTCAAAATATCTTGGTAATGGTGCCTAGCCAAAGTTCAAATCCTCCTTCTTAGGCACTGACCCTGTACCCCCGGAAACACTAAATTTTCAGTATTTTGTGGCCAGAACCAAAGGCAGACACTCTGACCTGTCTCAGGATTTTAGCTGAAGTCCCAAGGAAGTCTGTTGTAACAACCAGTGCTCTTGATCCAAGACTCAACCCAAACCTAAGTGCCACAGACCTTCTTTCTGTTTCCAGAGGAAAATCTACTTCCTTTAACAAAACACTGCATGTCTCAGTTGTGAGTTTATAAGCTATTTTCATATTCCGCTCTCTCTAACCCTTTCTGACAGAGGCCTGGGGCCTGACAAACCTGGCCAGTACCTACCTATTCACATCCAGGTGACTCTGATTATATCTAATCTCATATAGCAAGTCACATCCAGAGTATCAGTAATTTTCCTTTTACAAGGAGTCAACCTATATTCCATCACAAATTAAAATAAGACAAATCAAACCCAAAAGCAAATTAAGCTATAATGGCATAGCAAAATCCAAGATGATTAGGAAGAAAAGAGCAAATGAAAAAAGCAATCTGACTGTCTTACTCTGCCCAAAGGAATATTCTGTGCTTGAAGCCAAACCTCTTGGGACCACTGAAAACCACACAGAGAAATTGATCATGCAGCATCATTTCAACCAAACACACTTTAGTTTTTAACCAAATGTGTTGTTTTTAAACACGTTTAAACTTCTGTAAAATTTTTAAATTGTAACATATGCCTGCTATAAATTTCAAATAATACAAGGATGTAAAGGGGGCGCCTGGGTGGCTCAGTTGGTTAAGCATCTGACCTTTGATTTCCACTCAGCTCATTAACTCATGGTTCTGAGATGGAGCATAACCCAGGTCCTGCGCTGACAGCACAGAGCCTGCTTGGGATTCTCTCTCTCCCTCTCGCTCTCTGCCCCTTGCATGCTGGGGTACACGTACACTCTGTCTTTTGAAATAAAGTTTTTTTTTTAAATAGAGGAATGTAAAAAGAAGTTGATGTTTTTGCCGTCCCCTACAGCCCCCTCGAATCACATATTTTCAAGATAATGAGTTTACAGCGGTCGCACTTTGTCTGGTATGTCACGCCCCCTCCTGGATAATGTTGAGATTGCCACAGAATGAGGCCGCTCCTGCAGGTTCGATTTCAGAGAGAAGGAGAGGCACCACCTCAATGCTTTCATTCATTCAGCAAATATTTACGAATCCTACCTCTGGGTACCAGGCACTGTCCTAGGAGCTGAGAAACCAATGGCAAATAGGATATTCATGGTTCCCACTCTCAAGAAATAAATAGGCATTTAATTAAGAGAATAATTATGAAGCATGTTATGTGCTATGAACAAACCAAAGAGAATACTGGAACATAAACACAAAAATGACAAAGTTGTCAGGCACGAGCTCTGGGGATGGTGACGTTAAGAGAAAGAAGGATGGTGGCACCTGGGTCGGTCAGTCAGTTGAACATTCAACTTTAGCTCAGGTCATGATCTTGCGGTCTGTGGGTTTGAGCCCCGTGTCGGGCTCAGAGCTGTCAGTGCGGGGCCTGCTTAGGGTCCTCTGCACTTTCTTTCTCTGCTCCTTCCCGGCTCACACTGTCTCTCAAAAATAAATAAACATTTTTAAAAAAGAGAGAAAGAAGGAAAAATACGCATGAAGTGTGGAACAGAGGATGGGAAGATATGTTCCGTCCGAAGGCAAGTAGGGAAGGCTACTTGAGGAAGTGCTAGTCGAGGAAGTGAAGAAAGAAGCGAGGGGCTGGAGCTAAGTCAGAAAAAAAAAGAGAAAGTGACTTGCTTTAGTTGCTGTGAGGGGAACAGGTTAGAGAGTGAGAACGCAGATTAGGAGAGGGTGCAAGAGTCCAGACTGCAGAGAATAGTGCCTGGTATTAGGACGGTACTAGTAAAGACAGGGAAGGAGGGAAGCATCTGAGCTATACTTTGGGTAGACAGTAGGTGATCTACTAGAATGGAGAGAAGGGTGGATACCAAAGACTCCCGGGTGTCTGGTACATGCCATCACTCACGGGGAGAAACCTCGCTGAGGAATTTTGCAACTGTGGCACTAAGCGGGGAGATAATTCAACTTCATACATATTATATCTGAAAGTAAAGTGAGACATTCAAGTAAAACCGGCAAGGAGACTTTAGCTATGGGACCATGTAGCTCAGGAGGTAAGACTGGGATATAAAATTAAGATGGCAGGATATGGGAGAACATGGCAGGTGTGACGGTTAATGTATGTGTCAACTAGGCTGGGCTAAGGGGTACCCAGAGAGCTGGTAAAACACTCTGTCTGGGCGCATCTGTGAGGATGTTTCCAGACGAAAGTAGCATTTGAATCAGTAGACGGAGTAAAGAAGATCACCTTCACAAGTGAGGGTAGACTCTATCCAATCCACTGAAGGCCTGTATAGAACAAAAATGCAGAATAAGGGCAAAGCCGGTACAGTCATTGAAGATCCTAGTTCTCAGGCCTTGATCTCAGATTGAACTGCACCACTGGCCGAATTCTCCAGCTTGCAGATAACAAATTGTCAGGGGCACCTGGGTGGTTCAGTTGATTGGGCCTCCGGCTTCGGCTCAGGTCAGATCTCACGTTCATGGGTTCAAGCCCCGCGTCAGGCTCTGTGCAGATGGCTAGCTCAGAGCCTGGAGCCTGCTTCTGGTTCTGTGTCTCCTTCTCTCTCTGCTCCTCCCCCTCTCACGCTCTGTCTCTCTCTGTATCAAAAATAAATAAAACATTTAAAAAAAAGTTAAAAAAAGAAAAAAAAACAAATTGTGTGACTTCTCAGCCTCTATGATCACATGAACCATTTCCTATAAACTATAAATAATTATATGCATCTTAAGTCATAAGTATATCTTATATATAAATATAAACATATACATACACATATGTAGTAATCTCCTTATTAGATCTGCTTTTCTGACTAATAAAGATTTTGGTACTGGAGAGCCTGGGTGGCTCAGTCAGCTAAGCATTCAACTTTGACTCAGGTCATGATCTCATGGTTCATGGGTTTGAGCCCCGCGTCGGGCTCTGTGCTGACAGCTTGGAGTCTGGAGCCTGGAGCCTGGAGCCCGCTTTGGATTCTGTGTCTCCCTCTTTCTCTGTCTCTCTCCAACTTACGCTCGGTTTCTCTCTGTCTCAAAAATAAATAAACATTGAAAACATTTAAAAAAAAAAAAAGATTTTGGTGCTGACAGTGATTCTAGAGAAGCAGAACCACAAAGGTAAGTATTCTGAATCAGTTCTGGGGTTTCTAAAATTGGCTCTCTAATCTGATGAAATAAAAAAATTTTTTAAATGTTTATTTATTTTGAGAGAGAGAGAGAGCGTGCGAGCACAAACAGAGTAGGGGCAGAGAGAGAGAGGGAAACACAGAAACCGAAGCAGGCTCCAGGCTCTGAGCTGTCAGCACAGAGCCCGACGCAGGGCTCAAACTCATGAACTATGAAATCATGACGTGAGCTGAAGTCTGCCACTTAACCAACTGAGACACCCAGGGGCCTCTCTAATCTGATTAGATTTAAAGACACTAATGACTCTATTTCCAGTACTAAGGAGAGCAGGGAAAGTTCATGGCCTGATCTGGCATTACAATAGGTAAAATATCTCCACTGGATACTCATTAATCACTTATAAGAAACAAGACTGAAATGACTGTGTAGATGCTTTCAAACCTTTTCAGAAAACTAACAACTATGCTAAGATTGGCTAGTTGCTCCCAATGTCACTAGATAATCTGGGAAAAGAAAAGGATGAGTTCAGGGATTTAGATTTCCAGCTCCTGGGCCACATAAATGACCAGAAACTTTAGGAGTGCCCTGGAGGAGACCTTCCATCTCCTGGAGCCGCAGGGCTGAAATTGCTGAATATCAGATGCAAACCCTCATCCTCCAAGTGGCTGAATTACAATGTAAATTGAACTCTCAGTCTTTCAACAGCTCTCCTGTGACAATGAGGTCACTAATTGAGAAAGAATACATTAGAATCCTGAAGGTGGGGACACTGAACTAAATTTTGAAGAGTCTTCTCTCCTGGTCAAAGAATCCTCCCTGTCCCCATGGAACTGACTTCCCCACCCCCAGCCAAAGTGTCTTACCCAACTGCAGTGGCACTGGCCTCCCCACCCAGTAGTGGCAGCACCCTCACCCCCAGGAGCATCCGCCCTTTTGAGGGGATTACCCCTGCAATGACCGAGGAAACTAAGGCCGCACCCGAGGCAGCTGCCTTTCAAGATAACACAAGATTCTCCTCAGGATCCGCCCCCACCACCCCTCTTAGTTTCTAGACCTAGAACTAGAATCAAGGCCCAGCAGGCCCCTCAAGGTGAGGTGACCCATGTGCTATACTCCAAAGAAGAACGACTTGATTTTTATAATCCATACAAGCAGAAATCTGGGGCACATGGGTGGAAATGAATACCAAGCGTACGGGATACCGATGGAAGGAACATGAAGTTGCATCAGGCTGAATTTATAGATATGGGCACATTAAACAGAGACTGTGCACTTAAGTTTGCAGTCTGAGAGTTAGAAAGGCAGTTAGAGGAAGGGATTCAAAGTCTTTGGGAGATTAGAATGTTAGAGTGCATTGTTATTTAAGACCTACTTACTGACAGGGTTGGGGGGCAGGCGGGAGGTTCGGAAGTATGTCTTCTCACCAATACCTGGACAGATAAATTTGTGAGGGGAGCCCCAGCATCCCTGAAGAGCTCTGTGATCACCCTTCCCTTATAGGCTAGACCTTACAGTGGAAACTGTATTCATTCAACTGGAAAACCTAAATGCGCCAGGAGAAATTGGACCCCAGGATGGCAGAAGCCAAGTGGTAACACCCCAACACCATAAGCACAGTGGGCCTGATTGCTGCGGTGGACAGCAGAGCCAAAGCAGCAATCTGATAGTTTGACTCACACAGACTTAGGGCTTTGGCTAGTTAATTATAGCGTTCCTACAAAGTGAAATAGATAGGAAATCTAATAAATTCTTACTTGATCTATCCAAACAGGAAAGATCTACATTGGTGAACAAAAGTCTAACTTGAATCACAAGAACAGAGAGCCAGGGCCTCTTCAATCTTGAGCAAGTTTACAGACCCAGAATCCTTTGAATGAAGGGGGTGTCTCCCTCTCCTTGAGGTACATTATTGAAAATGTATACTGTTTTTTCCTCCCAGCCTTGCTCAAAGGACCTATGTTTTTTGCCAGGGTAACTGTGAACTGGGGAAAAGGAAATATTCAGATCTTTCAGGGATTACTAGAAACTGACTCTGAATTGACACTAATTCCAGGAACCCAAAATATTACTGTGCACCAGTCAGAGTAGGGGCTTAGGAAGGTCAGGTGCTCCATGGAGTTTGAGCTCAGGTCCACCGCACAGTGGGTCCAGTGGGTTCCTGAACCTTCCTGTGTTTACTTTTCCAATTTCAGAATGCATACTTGGAATAGACATACTTAGCTGGCAGAATCCCTTCAGTGGGTCCCTGATGATGGAGCAAGAGCCATTATGGCAAGAAAGGCCAAGTAGACACCATCAGAAATACTTCTCCCTTGGAAAATGGTAAACCGAAAGCAATCCTTAGGAGGGATTTCCGAGCTTAGTGCCACTATCCAGGATGTAAGTGATGCCCAGTCAGTGATTCCCACCACATTCCCCTTCAACTCACCTAAACACTTGACCGTGGGATACCCAGTAACTATGAGACCTGAGCTGCCCAGGATGAACTGGGTGTTATCTGACTCACCTGCTGATTTTTAGTCCTATTAAAAATCATCTTAGGGGCGCCTGGGTGGCTCAGTCGGTTGAGCGGCCAACTTCGGCTCAGGTCATGATCTCGTGGTTCATGAGTTCAAGCCCTGCGTCAGGCTCTGTGCTGACAGCTCAGAGCCTCGAGTCTGCTTCAGACTCTGTGCCTCCTTCGCTCTCTGCCCTTCCTCTGTTCACGCTCTGTCTCTCTAAAATAAATAAACATTAAAAATAAAAATAAATAAAAATAAAATAAAATAAAAATCATCTTAGTCATGATGGTTTAATAGGGATCAGATTTATCCTCCTGCCTAAAGCAACTTAAAAAATGAATAGAATCAGCATATGGTTTTCAAGGCATTGAATATCAGGCAACATAGGAAAGTGATTCCTGAGGCATGGAAAAATAAGCGAGTGAGCCCTATGACCGCACCAGCTGATACCTGGAGAGTCTGCAGGCTCTGGAAGTATGCCTGAATTGAAGAGACGAAATTGATGGTCTGGAGAGCTCACAGAGGAGGTAACTGGAGAAGAGAGTACAGAGAGAACTCAGATCTGGAGAGGATCTCTCTCAAGTATTCAACTGGGTGGATCCTAAATTCAGCAAAAATATACTTCAGGCATGAAAGGGGGAAGCAAGACACATATATATAAAAGAATGAAAAAGATATAGCATTCAAAAAAATCAAAAGACAGCAGGAGTTATTAACCATAGATAAACTAGACTTTGGGGCAGAGAAAATTACCAGAGACAGAGAGGAACATTATATGAAAGGGCCAATCGATCAAGGAGGCAGAGCAATTCTAAATAAGCATACATCACACAACAGAGCTCCAAAACACGTAAAGCAAAAACAAAACTGAAGGAATAGACAAATCCACAATTAGAGCTGGAGATTTCCACATCCTTCTCTCAACAAATGATAAGACAAATAGACATAAATTTAGCAAGTACATGGGTGAACTCAGCACCACAAGCAACCAAAAGGACCTAACTGACATGTACAGGACCCTTCACCTAGTAACAAAAGAATAAACACTGTTTTAGGTGCCCACGGAACAGATACCAAGCTTTGCCACATCTGGGCCATAAACAAACCTCAATAAATTTAAAAGACTTGAACTTACACAAAGCGTGTCTTCCAACAACAATGGAATCAAACCAGAAATTCATAACAAAAAGCTAATAAGAAAACCTACAAATGCTTGAAAATTAAACATACTCTTAAATAATCCATGGATCAAAGAGGAAGTTTCAAGGGAAAATTTTTTTAAAATGCATTGAACTAATTGAAAATTAAAATACGTCAAAAATTTGTAGAAAGGAGCTAATGCAATGCTCTTTTTATAGCTCCTTTTATAGCACTAAATACATACATCTGAAAAGAGGAAAAGTCACATATCAATATTGTAAGCTCCCATCTCAAGAACCTAGGAAAAAAAGAGCAAATTAAACGCTACACAGAAGGAAGGAAATAATAAGAGGAGAAATCAGTGAAAATGAAAACAGAAAAACAATTGAAAAAAAAAAGAACTGATTCTTTGAAAAGATCTATAAAATTTAGAAACCTCTAGGAAGACAGATAAAATAGCAATATGTTTCCAATATAGGAGTGAAGCACGGGACATCACTACAGACCTTGCTGACATCAAAAAGGTGATACTATGAAGTACTTTATATAAATAAAGTTGACAACTTAGACAAAATGGATCAATTCCTCAAAAATCACAGACTTTTGCAATTCACCCAATATGAAATTATTTGATTAGGTCTATAACTATTTAAAATATTAAATTAATAATCAAAAAACTTTCCACCAAGGAAATCCCTGGCCTAGATGACTTCACTGGTAAATTCAAGTGAAGTTACAAATCTGCATGTAACTTTTGACTCCCCAAAACCTTAATTACTAATAGCCTTTGTTCACCACAAGCCTTACTGATAACATAATTGATTAACACATATGTTGAGTGTTATATATATTATACACTGTATTCTTATAATAAAGTAAGCTAGAAATAAGAAAATACTAAGAAAATCATAAGGAAGAGAAAATATGTTTATAGTACTGGTATTATATTTATTTTAAAAAACTGCATTATCAATCAGCTTTCCCAGTTTAAATCTGTGTTATTCCAGGGTCAACTATACTATATAAGATGTATAATGCAGCAAGTTATTATTATTTGGTAGGCACTGTGCTACCATGCATTTTCTCATTTAATTTTCACAACAACCACATGAAAGAAGTCAGATTATCATCTCCATTAAAAAAATTTTTTTACATATTTATTTATTTTTGAGACAGAGAGAGACAGAGCATGAGTGGGGAAAGGGCAGAGAGAGAGGGAGACACAGAATCTGAAGCAGACTGCAGGCTAGGAGCTGTCAGCACAGAACCTGATGCGGGGCTCAGACCCACAAACCACAAGATCATGACCTGAGCCGAAGTCGGATGCTTAACTGACTGAGTCACCCAGGCGCCCCTATCATCTCCATTTTAAAAGTAAGAAAGTCGAATCAAAGATGCTATATAACTTGCCTAAGTCACAAAACTAGGGAATGGAGGAGTCAGATTTTGAGTCCAGATAATATGAGCTCAGAGCATATAATTTTAATTACTATGTCATACCCTTCCATATTATTAAATGTTACTGAAGGAATCTGAGGATGAATTAGGGCTCAACTAGTGACTGACAGAAAAAAGATAATGGAAGTGAGAGCAAGGAGACTTTAAAAGGAAATAAATGGCAGAACTTAATAATTTTAAGGTATATGGGGATGAGGAAAAGTAAAAAATGATCATTCCTTATGTGATGAAAGCCTGGGGAAATGATAAGACCACTGAAAGGAATATAGATATCATAAGGGTGAATCCATAGGGAAACAATAAATAGTATTTTAGATGTGTTGTATTTGGGAAGACAATAAGGTATTCATGTAGAAATCTTAGTACACAACTAAGATAAATTTTAGAAACCAGGGAAGAATAAGAATTGGAAATATTTTTAACTTATCTCACATAAAATGAGTAGTGGAAGTGATAAAACTTCTTAGCTCTCCAAGGGGAAAAAAGGACCATACTTTGGAAACCAGCAACAGTTGAAAGGCAGAGAGGAGATGGGAGAGGAGAGCCAGGGCAGGGTAGCCTAAAAGAGTTTGCCAGATGAACTTCAAGAAGAGAGTAGGCTGTCTTCTCTCTTTTTTTTTTTTTAATGTTTTTTTTTAACTTATTTTTGAGAGACAGAGAGAGACAGCGTGAGCAGGGGAGGGTCAGAGAGAGAGACACACACAGAATCCGAAGACAGTCTCCAGGCTCTGAGCTAGCTGTCAGCACAGAGCCCAATGCAGGGCTCAAACCCACAAACCCTGAGATCATGACCTGAGCCGAAGCCGAATGCTCAACCAACTGAGCCACCCAGGTGCCCCTGTCTTCTCTTTTCTATACTCTCTCCTGGAAGATCTTATTCTCACCCATCACTTACACAACTATCCACCCACATGCAAATACTACAAGGCCATACTTTGCATCTAACCTCCACATCCAGATTTCCAACTGCCTAATTTTATCTCCACCTGGACTTCTGGCTCAGGGACATCTCAAATTCACCATGCCCAAAATACCATTCTGCCGCTCAAACTATGGTCTTCTTCCAAAATTCTCCATCTTAGAGAGTGGCATCCAGCTGCAAAAACTAGAAGCCCACAAAAAATCCATGACCTATCTTTCACACATTAACCCCAGTCAATTCAAGGTCAAGTCATTATAAGTTTTATCCACTAAATATATATCTGTCCTCTTCTTGCTATTTCTGGCTGTTAGCATCCTAGCCTAGCCACCACCATCTTCTGCCTAGAATATTGCAACTGCCTTGTATTTGTACTTCATGTAATCTTGCCCCCTCAAATGCATTCTCCTCAGTGCATCCACGACAAGCTTTCAGATGAACACCTGAACATGTCACATAACACATCCCAATCTTTACTTTAGTGAGTTTCCTAGTTCTTAGGAAAAAAATAAAGTTCTTTGCCTTGGCCCACGTGACCTACATAATCTGGCCCTTGCCTACCTCTTCAGTCTCATCTCTACCCTCTGTCTCTTTGCTGGTCTTCTTTCAATTTCTTGAATCTTCCAATCTTCCACCCCCAATTGGCCTTTGCATTTGCTTTTCCTTCTGCCTAGAAATCTCCCTTCACCCCCATCTCTCCCCTCCACAACATTTGCACTACTCATCCTTTACCTCTTTGTTCGGTAGAACTATGTCAAATCTCCCCATTATTAGATGTTCTTATGAGACCATTTGCCTCTCCTTAGTACTGGGCACAGTTGTAATTTTACAATAATTTGTGATTGTTTGATAAGTGCCATTTTTTCCTATCTAACTGGAAGCTTCAAAAGGGCAAGGATCATGTCTTTTTATTCATCATCAAATCACTAAGACAGAGGCCAGTATCTAACATAGATATTGTGAAACCTAGTTAAAGATTACATCATTTGAAATGGAGCAGAGAGGCTAGAAAGGGGAGATCTCATGCTCTACCACTCCTTGTCAACTGTAGACTCCCCAATAAAAAGCGATGTGCCTTGCATTCCCAACAGGAAGAAACCTATAGTACCCCAGAAAGGAGGCTTTTTCTACTTGCCTGACAAGAGTCCAACCAATGAGAGACTGTCACAACTCAGCCAATGAAAATCCTATGATACTTCAAATTCCCAGGTTACTTGGAAGAACTTTTTGCTTATAAGAGTCCCTCCCAACATCCTCTTTTCCTCTAAAATATGCCTCACCTTTGTTCTCTGTATTTGACCATCATTTTGCTAAATGTTGCATGTCCCATGTTGCCATCCTTGCTTTTCCCAAATAAAACAATTTTTGCTGGTAAAATAACTGACAGTTTTATTTTTCAGGTGAAGTGCTCAATAAATATTTGCTGAATAAATTATCAAACAGTCTCAAAAAAAAAAAAGAAAGAGAACAGGAACTGGGCAAAACAACTAGAGATGGCTATTAAGAAGATCACTAGTTATATTTGAGAGTAGAATCCAGAATGCAGAAACTTAATAACCGAGCAATGAGAACACAGCAATGAGAATAAAGAAGAGAAACTGGACAAGTAGGCTGACAGCAGGCAGCAGTAGTGAGAGAGCGCTATTTTCATCTTTTTTTCCTTTTTTAAAAAATTATTTATTTATTTTGAGAGAGCGAGCAAGCACAAGCAGGAAGGTACAGAGAGAGAGGGATAGAGAATCCAAGCAGGCTCTGCATTGGCAGCACAGAGCCCGATGTAGGGCTTGAACTCACAAACGGTGAGATCATGACCTGAGCCAAAATCAAGAGTCGGACACTTAACCGACTGAGCCACCTACGCACCCCTCATTTTGCTTCTCTTTATGCCATTGTTGTTTTCTGTATTTCTAAGGCGAAAGAAGGAAAAATTGTAAATGTTAGAGATAGATAATGAGTCAAGTAAGAGAGGGCTACAGTCAGAGGAGTGTGAAAATGTCAACAAAGGGATGAGGTAAGCAAACATATCCTAAAGGAGGGATTACCTTAAGCATGACAATATAACCAACTGAACGTAGTATTTCAAGCATACAAAAAGATGTTGATGGGCTAATAAACCTAAGTAGGGAAAGCATCTGAAAGAGACCAGTGTTATAACCAAAATGTAAGGGAACCATATTAAACTGCATAACTTACATGTAATCAGCAAAATCCAGATTATGAGAAACTCAATAGGACCAACAACTGTAAGGACGCAGGTCCAATCCGGCACTCCCCACCGGGAAGGCCTTCCCGGCCTTCCCGGAGCTGGTTGCAGCACACCGCTGTGATGCAGATAGCCCACCTGGGGGATGGGTCCCCCCCCCGCCGCCGGCCCGGCCGCAGGTCCGATCCAGCCTTCCCCTGTACTTAAAGGGGAAGGCGCCGGCTTCTCCTGAAAGGGCACACCTTAAGGAGGGACAACTCCTGCGGAGCCCAATCGGGAGAGGCCGGTGGATACCTTTGACCTTTCTAGAGGCGGGCCTAGTCATGCCCCACGTGGGGCATCCTGGGCCCACTCTGATTGGTCAATACTCCAACTATTGTGATTGGCTCCCACAACTGCCAGTATTGATGGGGGGCAGGGATTGTATCACTGTACACCTGTCCTCATTTCCTATAACTCCCCCTCCTAAAGGCATAAAAGGCTGTGCCCTGCCTTTGTTAGGGGCTCTCTCCATTTGGCCAGCGGGTGGGGTGGAGACTGTGAGCCGGAGCTTAAGCTTGTAATAAAGGCCCTTTGCTTTTGCAGGCGTGACTCGGTCTCCCTAGCAGTCTCTGGCGTTTGTTTTGGGGTGATTTTACAAACTTGGGCACAACACAACGTGATTCCTTCAACAAACTGCACCAGAAGAAAATGGAGGAGGAATTTATAAAAGAAATTTAAATGAACCAACCAGTCACAACATGTGGACTTGACTGGATCCTGGTTCAAACAGGTAAAGGGGGAAAAAAATGAGACAAGAAGAAAATCAAACACTGGTTATTTGGTGCTATTAAGGAAATATATTAGATATTTTAGGTGTGATAATAGTATTGCGATTATGCTTTTTAAAAGTCCTTTTTTGTAAACAAATCATACTGTAATGTTTATAGATTTCAGATGCCTGATATTCACTTCAAAATAACATAAGAGAAGGTATATGGATAGTGATATAGGAACAAGATTTGTCATGAATTAATAATTATTGGAACTGGGCATTGAGTTCATGGGGCTTCATTACCTACAATTTTTTTATTTGTTTATAAGTTTCCTTAATAAAAAATTTTAAGGATACAATTTGTTTTTTAAGAATTGGATTTTCTTCCATATACTGTATTTTAGATGGCCTTAGTTAAGGTTTCTTGGCCGGGTGTAATGGATTTCAGAGAATCATGAAGATTATTAAGTCAGATCTAGGCAAAGCTGGAGCATGAAGTGATCCACCAAAACCCAAGGACTGAGTTGAACACAAGACACTACTTGAAATATGACAGGAGATAGACCCTCTAAAGTTGTTATCAATTAAAGGTTTTCAAAGATCAAATTTTAACATAAAGGATAACAAGAAAATAATTCGGGGCAAAGGTAAGGAGCTTGTTGAATGATCAAAGCAGTAGGGAAGGAAAATGACACTGCTCTTGTTTCTAAAACAGATTGATTGGGGAGATTTGATGTCAAAGAAAAGGTCAAGCAGGTAGAAGACAACCAAATTAGAACAAGGGATATTTGCCCATGAGGGAAGAAATGAATGTGTGGCACTAAAGTAGCATTGATATCGGAGATTTAGGGGGCAGGGTCATTCAAATCTTTACAACCTACTTTCTGCTATCTTGTTAATTCCTTTTTCTTTCCCCCAACAAATTCGAAGTTACTTAGAGGTAGTGCAAAGGCCCCGAGTCTAGGGATGGGAGGGGCAATGTGAAGTGGCTTAAATATGATCTTCTCCTTCTCATTGAATCCTGGATTTAAGAAATAATCGAAATTTGTCATCCAGCATCTATTTGTGTGATGTGGGATCCAGAATGTTCGGGACTTCGCAGGGCAAATTGTTTAGTTATGCTGCAGGGCAGTGATTAGACTACGGAGTCGTGGGGACCTCTACTCATTTTCTTTTCTAGGTCTCATCCTCAGCAATTCCCAAAGTGGGGACATAATTCAGACACACGTTTTTTAAGGAGTAAGGCTATGCCAAGGGAGCAGACCAGCGAACTCCGAAGGAAAGCCGCAAGTGAGTGCCGATCCTAGCCATCAGTCTGCGTGGCTGGAGCACCGGTGCAGAGCAACACTGGCACGGACGGTGGATACAGCAACGGGTCAAATCCGAAGGCCCTGGGAACTACGCAAAGGACTCAGGGAGCGTGCACAGAACCTGCGTGCGTCAAACCCCAGGGGGACTGTCTGAAGAAGCGGAAAGCTGGAGACGGCTCCAGCTTAACTCGAAGAACCTTCAGTTCCAATGCCATTCCTCCCGGGGCTGCCCAAAAGTGGGAAGGGCGGGCACCAGTTCCACTGAGATGGATGGAACTTTAGGGCCGCCCCGCCCCAAACTCAGCTAACTTGCCGTTAACCGAAGTTAAAGAGTCACCTCCCTATCCGTAGGCCTGAAAGCGACGCAGATACAGTTCCGGGTTACGCGCCAACGCAAGGGGCGGTTCGAACATATTTCCGAATCCACGCCTTAAATCCCGGGCTTCCTCCCGCCAGTTTTGCGCGGAAAGGCAAGAGAAAATGGGCACCAATCATAATGTAGACATGGAAGACATTCTCACTCAGAACCAATAGGGGGGCTGGAGGGCGGGGCCGAAGGTTGAGGTTCGCTCTTGTGGTTTAAACCGAGGCGGCCAGGCGGTTAACTGCAGCTTCAGCACTCGGGTGTGCTGTGCGCCTGCGCGAGCAGCTGGACGCTAACTGAAGCCCGCAGAGCCCCACTAGCCCGGCTGCGGTACTGGGTACGGCGAGCGGACCTCGGCGGGGCAGGTAAGCGGGTAGAGGCAGGGGTCCACGGTGGCAGGCCGCCCGCCGTGCGGAGAGGTCGAGTTCTGAAGAGCACGGAATGGGAGTTCCCCCAGTTGCGCGCTGTCTCACGCCCGACATGTCTCCCGAACCCAGGTTTACTGCTACCCAAGGCTGGGGTAAGCTGTGTCGTGCTGTGTCCTTGGCGTGCCTGAGCCCCTCGAAGTCACAGTGGGCACCCGTGGCGCGCCCGATGTCCACTGCCAGCCCGGTGGCTGCCCTGGCTGGCATCTCCGTAGCCCAGAGGGCGACGGGGGGCTGGGGGGGGAGGGCGCGGTGTCGCCACGGGAGCCGGGTTCCCCGGAGGCCACCAGCACCGTGATGACAACCACGCCCAAGGCCAGGTGGGCACACGGTTGTCTTTGTTGTTCGGAGACCAGTCTTTCCAGCCGGTGGTTGCGCCCTTTGTGAATTTCTGGGTGTAACCGTGCGAGCAGCTCTCTCGCTAAGGAGTTAGGATAGCGTAGAAAAACGAACCCAGTAGTCCTACCCCAGGTGAAAATAAACCTTTTTTCTGATTTTAAAGTTATACCATCCCGTTGTTTTTAGAAATAAATCCAAGAAGAACGAACATATAAAGGAAAAAAGGAAGAAAACACTAGATATTCCACTGGCCACAGATAACCATCCAAAAAACCCACTTCATATTTGGGTTCCCTTCAGATATATTCGTTTTGAATATACATATATGTATGTGTAATACATATATATAATTATACTCATAAAATACATTTGTTTTATGTAATTGTATATTTTAAATATAATAAAGCATAGTCATTTAAAAAGCAGATTATGCCTTAGTAATATTTCAGGAGTATGTGACTGTCAAATATAGATATGCATTATCATTTTTAATAGATGCATGATCTTTCTTGTACTGTACAATATATTTAACCAATCCCTTCACGATGGACACTTGTTTTTCCAGTTTTTTCATCATAAAATAGCATGGTATTTACTTGTACGCATACATGTTTGCATTCTTGTTCAATTTATTTCCTTAGAATAATTCTTGGAAGTGGATTATAGCTTAGAAATTGTGGTGCAGTTTTAATTGTGATTCATAATGCCAAGCTGCCCTCTAGAAAAATCGATCCCCCCATCTACACACACGCAGGGTGTAGGGTGCTTATCTCTCCACAGTCTGACTGGCATTGGGTATGGGGAAATCTTACCAATCTGAAAAGATATCTTAATGGCTTTATTTGGGTCGTTAATGAGACTGAACATCTTTTTCTGTGTGTATTAGTCAGTATTTCTTTGGTAAATTCTCTGCCTTTCCCTTATTCTGGTCCCCTATTCTGGTGTGTTTACTTTTATTAACCTTCTAAGAGGAATATGAATTAGTGATTTTGAACCTCTTACACATATTTTCCTGTTTATTATCTCTTGGATTATGGTTGACTTTTGCTGGGTGTTTTGTTTTCTCCTTTTGTTCCAAAGTTGTGGTTCTTTAAGCTACTTACTTTCTTACCTCCCCAGAGGTAGAGAAATTTGTGGTAACTCCACTGTAGTCTCCCAGTAATGGTTAGAATCTAACTAGTATCCTGGTTTAAAATTCTTCCCTTCCACCCTTGAAAACTTTGCACTTGGAACTACTAAACCTGGGATACCAAGTTGCTTAGGAGTTTTGGAGCGAAGGTACTTTGGGTATTTTGGTCAATATTATCAGTATTTACAAAATATAAGCTACTCTAGCTTCTATGTGAAAGTCTCCTCCTAAGTAACGGGAAAGGATTATCCAGGTCTTTATTAAAAAGAAAGAACTTAAAAGTTACCTGGTGAACTACTAAAGTTTGTATTTTATTATTTGCAAACACCCTTCTTCATACATTTAAAAAAAAAAAAAGGAGTGTGCCATAATTTAAATGCAAAGAAAATAACATGTTAATCACTGTATAGTATAGTACATATGAAATTAAAAAAAAAAATGTCTTTGGGCTTTAGTATTGGAGATCCTCCTAGCCAGGGTCCTGTTCCATTTATGTCCCTGCTATAGTCTGTTTTATCTTTTTAGTAGGTAGTTGTGTATTGCAGGAACATTGAAATAAATGCTGTAATACCTCTCACAAAGCACCATTTATTTATATACATCTATATATGTATGTTACACATATATTACATGTTATATATTCATATATGATGTGTATAATCTCATTTAATTCCTTCTGTTCTTCCAATGAAAATAAGATCTAAGGCCTACTTTACTTCTGACTCCATACCATGAGTCAGAAATTGAAATTTATAATAAATATTACTTCAGATAATGTAATTTTGCAAAGTTACATTTTTAGGATGCATCATTGCTTCATCGATGATTATTGTCGTGAGTGTATCAATGGTAGCTACCAAAAAATAATGTCGCTAAATGCTTATTCTAGATTTGATAATATAATTAACCTTGAAAGGATTTTAAGATCTAAGACCCTGATCCTCTAACTCCTTTGCTTCTAAGGAATCTTTAAGCATAACATTTTAGTGTTTTTTGTCCCATGTACCATTTCTTTAAAGTTGATTTTTTGAAATAGTGATTTCTTAAACTGTTCTTTTCCAGGTTTTTCTTGAAAACTAATGGCAGTGGAGGTTCATTGAAATAAGGTAGGAAATTGAAAAAAATAAAATGGTTTATCCTTACATATTTAAGTGAGGATATTCTACTATACTCAATGATTACATTAGAAACAGAAGGGTCCTGACATCAAAATTAAAGGAGAAGGCAGTATTTTTTTTTTTTTAGTTTATTTATTTTGAGAGAGAGAGAGAGAGCAGGCGTGGGTCAGAGAGAGGGAGAGGGAGGATCTAAAGCAGGTTCCATGCTGTCAGTGCACAGTGGAGATGTGGGGATTGAACTGCTGAACCATGAGATGATGACTGGAGCCAAAACCAAGAGTTGGAGGCTTAACCAACTGAGTTACCCAGGTGCCCCAAAAATGTTTCCAGCATATGTAAAAGTTGTGAAGATGATGATGACTATGCAGCCAAGACCATTTGTGGCTCACACAGCACTAGGCTGATGAACTTTGTAAGAGATGCTGTGCTTTATTGAGTTAGGCCATTTTCGGGTAGTAGTGTGCCTGGCATAAACCAATGTATCAAATATGTAATGGACTAAATTCCTTACTTTTAATTTCTCTCTTAAAAATAAGACACTCAGGCAAAGCTCTTTATGAGAATTGAGAGTAGTGAATATTTTCTTTAAAAAAATTTTTTTAATGTTTATTTTTGAGAGAGGGAGAGAGACAGAGCATTAGTGGGGGAGGGGCAGAGAGGAAGGGAGACACAGAATCCATAGTAGGCTCCAGACTCCCAGCTGTCAACACAGAGCCCAATGTGGGGATCAAACTCCGAGTGCAAGATTGTGACCTGAGCCAAAGTCGGATGCTTACCTGACTGAGCCACTCAGGCATCCCATTCATTTGCTTTTTAAAAAGAGTAAGAGGGGTACTTGGGTGGCTCAGTCAGTTGAGCATCCTACTCCTGATGCTCAGGCATGATCCCAGAGTCATAGGCTCAAGCCCCCATTGGGCTTAGTAATGGGTGTGGAGGCTTCTTAAGATTCTCTTCTTCTCTCTCTCTCTGCCCCTCTACCCCACACTCTATAAAAATGAAATAAACAGCATAACAAGTTAGACACCTGCAGGATCAGGCTTTAATGAATTTGAACACAAGGCACAGGTTTCCACATGTATGTAAACTCCCTTTCACAATTGGTTTTTGCTTCTTCCATCTCAGTCCTTTTGGACAGGAATGAGAATGTTTGAATTCTCTTACTGAAGCAAGAGCTTCCTTTATAGGGCTTAATGGTCTTTTGGCTTGGGTTTTTTCGGGGGTTGCTGTTTTGTTTTTTCAAAGAGCTGATGATCTGAATTTTTAGGACTTCCCTAGTACATATTTTCTTGTATTTCTTTTCTTTCCACCTACCACTAGCTGGTTGTTACCTCCTAGATTCTGTTATGGTTAACTGATGCTTTTAATTTCTGTATCAACACAGACTCTTTTTGTTGGTTTCTCCAAAAGAGTATTTTCTTCCTCCATTGTATCATGACAGTCCCTTTTGGCTTTTGTTTCTTCCTCAAGGAATGAATGTGGGTGCTCAATGCGTCCCCTACGTACAAAATGCTGGATCCGGGATTCTAATCCTTGGCATTTAGGACGATCCATTAATGGTTTATATGTACGCATTTTCACTCCTTCTACAAAGGCACTGGTCTGCTTTATGACAGAGGGCTTAACATTTCTCCATTCTATCATTTCATCCATCTCCGGTCCTATAATATATACAATCAAACGTTACCACAATAAAATCGCCTCCAAACTTTATATAAATGTACTGCTCTCACAGCCCTATGTAACTTTGGTTCTGGTAAATAATCGTATCTTAGGATTTCCCACCATACCTGTCCCACAGGGCACTGCGGCAGAGTCCAGTCCTTGTAGCATGCTGTACAACATGTGAGTTTTCACAGCATGATTAGCCCAGAGTTGTTGGAGGTGGGTGACATTGAACTCCTGAACCTCTCGGTCATAAATCCACTTGATATTTTCAAACTTACAGTCATACAAGACTAGAGGAAATTCTACAGCCATACTAGAGAGAAAAATAGACAAGAAACAGTATGAAACTACACAGCAGCCATCGAACAGTTTTTTAAAAATCAGTGGGGGTGGGGGGAAGTTGGGTTGAAAGGAGGGGAAAAACTTTGTCAGTATTGAGTAACAGATAAGAAAGTAAACAACACCATCTCTAATCTTGAACTTTATAATTAAAAGACAAAAAGAACAACAAACCATGAATCAACTGGTTAGGCCTCAACCATAATGCTAAACATTATTTTTTACATTTTCCCAAACCTCTTAGCTTTCCACAGAGGCAGTATTGTAGAGACAACGAGGTGTATCTGAGGCGCGATTATTGCTAATTGAAAACATTCTTCCAAACTTGTTAATTTTGTACAGTATGAAGTAAAAACTAGGTTTCACTGCTTAGGAATGAATTGTTTGTCTGTCTGACTTCAGTCTGGTCTCAAAAGTCTGATTATTCTTCCCACCTTTCCTACCATTTCAGACACTGAAAATAAGGAAAAGTGCAAAACAGTAGTATGAAGCAAGGAAGATTTAATATGAATAGTTTGAATACTCACTTTTAAACTTCAACAGAACCTAACAATAAGACCATTAACATAAATTCAGCGGGGGAAAAACATTTAGGAATGAATGTTATTTTATTTAAGGGCCCTGGTCCACATACCTATTTACTAATGGGATAGAATAACAAGAGGAGAAAAAGATAGCTCTCTTGAATATTCATGACATTCTCCATGTTAGAGTAAAAGCTTCATGAAGACAAAGTAAGTTGGGAGAGGAAGATAATGTTAACCTTTAATTATTTAAAATAATATATTTAAAAATACTCTAACAGCAACAGTCATCTTTTGTTTTTAACCTACCTGTACTGAGGTTTCTGGGGATTTTTCTCTATGTTCAGCAGCTCATCAATAATCTCTGGCTTCTCCATTCCTTGCCCAATCAGAAAAAGGATAGCCATCATACAGCGGACTTGATGATAAAGGAACGCCTGGCCAGTCACTTCAAACTGACATAACTGGAAAGGTTCTTGCCATCTCTCCCTATCCAGGCTCTGGCCCACGAGCTGTACTTGAGCAGACAGAATAGTCCTCTGGAAATTAATCACCCCGTTGGCTACATCCATTTTACATAAGTTCCTAAAATCATGTGTGCCAATGTACTTCTGAGCTGCATCGTTCATGGTCACGATGTCTAAATCAGCACGAGGGAAAAAATAGCGGTAAGTCCGCTCAAGACAGCTGAACCTAGCACTGAAGCTGGGTTCCACGGGGGCCCAGGCCAGTACTCGGATGTCTGGAGGGAGTACCCGATTGAGAATGTGGGAATAGCGGATCTCGTTAGCAGCATCATTGACTTCATCTTTTAAATTAAGATCCCCTGAAGCCCTGTCCTTTGGAAAGTGAGAACGAAGGTCAAGAGAAATCACCTGTGGAATTAAAGAAAGATGGTTGTTTTAAAGACAGCATCTGAATCCTTAGTATGTGCACCTAGACTATACGGGTATCGCTTGCTTTAAGAAACAGTATAGTGGCCCTTACCTGTCCAAAGGCACTAACTCCTTTGTCTGTTCGCCCACACCGGTGATAGTTGGATGTCTGTCTGCTTTCTACTAGTCGAGTCTTGGTGAGAGCCTCAAACAGTTTCTCTTCAATTGTATTGTTCGTGTTCTCCTGACTGGCAAAGCCCTGGTATCCCCAGCCTAGATAGGCTATCTTTAGAGCTACATGTCTTCGACCATGAGCGCTGAAATCAAATGAACGCTTCGCTTTTCCAGCTCCTAAAGAATGTTCTCTCACGTTTGAGTCTTTGTTGTTGGCCTGTTCTTTTTTAAGTCTTTGTACCTCCTGCTCCAGTTCCTGTACTCTTTGTAGGAGTTTCTCAGTCTGGATTCTGTCTATGTCATTTTCAGCCATGATACAAGACCACCAACCCCAGGGATAAAGAAATCATACAGATCCACTCGACCTGAAAAGAGAGTAAAAGAATACAACAGTTTCAGTGTGGCTTACTTTGGTGATGTGCATATCATTCCATCATAGGCAAATAGTCCCTAAGATTTAATTTAATGCCTAAAGGATATATTTTGCTTCTACCCAGGGAGACAAACATTAGCTTAATTGCTCTGGGTTGATCATCCACAGATACTGTTCTTTTTTATCCTGTCTGGCCAGTTCACAGGGGAAAAGGAGAGGAGCATCAAGAAAGGGCACTGTTAAAGTTTAGTCAAGAGTTAGAGAAAATATCTGTACATCCCATTTCTCTCTGCTTCATTAGCTGTGAAGATTTAAAGACTCATGTTTCTGATATTTTTTTCCGTAAAATATTTCCTTTTGACTGCTTGTT
This sequence comes from Suricata suricatta, assembly GCF_006229205.1. NCBI lineage: Eukaryota > Metazoa > Chordata > Mammalia > Carnivora > Herpestidae > Suricata > Suricata suricatta. The sequence continues at coordinate 88,360,885 of NC_043710.1, read as the reverse complement.
ACACTTGTCTAATCTTTCTAATCATAAAATCTGTTCATATGGAATATATATGCCTACTCAGTTTCTATTGCTTTCCGAGATTTCATTTACAATTAGTGGCTTGAATGTTCTGTCTTCTAACACTCAGTTCTATCTTAAAGGTGGCACAGCAGAAGCTAGCCTGATTAGAAACCGGTCAATGATTGTACTTCATATTGGAAATAGAACCTGAAGTAAAGATTTTCCCACTCTTAAGTGGTTTTGATGGCAGAAAGAAGGTAATTAAGTATCATGATCCTTTTTTTAAGTCAAATTTATGCTGTATACTTCTAGCAGTTAGAAGAGTCAGTCTGGAAAATGTAAGATGTTGAAATTCCTGACATATTTCAAAAATCTAGGGATGAATATACTACATCCTTAAAATTGGGACAGTACTATGACTGATGGTCAGTTTATTATGGATTGTCACCAAATATATTATTCTAAGGCTATGTTATCTGGGTGGCTCATTTAGTTTTTGGCCTTTGAGAGTTTCAGTAGCTATACTAGATTAAAAGTTTAAATACAAAAAAATGAAACTATAATAAAACCTTTCTTTTATAGTCTTGGAATGTGAAAGGTACTAAGGAAGCCCAAAAATTAGAGAAAACCAAAAAATGTGATTACTTAAAAGTTTCTACCAGCAGAAAATAAAGTCAAAAGGTAAACAAACTGGAAGAAAAATAAGTATGGCACAGCTCAGATTTGCTTAACAGAGTATTTTATGAATATATGCATCAGTTTTAATTTAAGGATCATTAAGAGAAAGTCTAACGACCTGAGAGACAAATGGAAAGGAAAAGCATTTCATACAAAAAGGGAAAAAAGCTTGTAACAGTGTATGACAAATTGTCTAGTTCTACTCAATGTAAATGCCATTTACGTGAGAACTATTTTTGATGAGGCTGACTGCAGAGAAAGTTCGGTGGCACACCATTTGGGGAGGGAATGGAGAAACGAGCTCTGAAAGGTGCTGTCAGTACAGCCTCTTCAGAGGGCAGCGGACAACAGCACACATATCTTTTGACCCACCTACTCCATTTCAAGAAATATTATATGCACATAGGCTTGCACAAGTATGTAAAAACTTAAAAGATACTTGTAACAATCATTTTTAACAAGACTGATAGCTAAATTAAATCAGAGTCTGAACAAATAAACTATGGTACATCCATATGTCAGAATTCTGTACAATTTTAAACAAAATGAAGTCCATGTGTGCTGATCTAGCTGGATCACCAAGATCGTCTTTAAGATTCAGGGGAGTTGCAGGGCGCCTGGGTGGCTCAGTAAGTTAAGCATCCGACTTTGGCTCAGGTCATGATCTCGCTGTCTGTGAGTTCAGGCTCAGAGTCTAGAGCCTGCTTCAGATTCTGTGTCTCCCTCTCTCTCTCTGCCCCTCACCCGCTCATGCTCTGTCTCTCAAAAATGAATAAATGTTAAAACAATTTTTAAAAAAGTGCCCTTCTCATTGTAAGTTGCATAATGTACATTAAGCATTATGTCCCAGGCTTTTTTTATGCCAGAACTCATCTGCCCTGTCCTAGGAGCTACTACACGTAGCAAAACTCTACCAGGCATTAGAAAGTGGGAGCAAATAAGAGAGTGGAAATGAAAGCAGGTGGTGGATTTTCTGGAGCTGACTTAATGCTTCTCCAAACTGCTACCATACTACCCTGTACTAAAATCTGTATTTTATTATAGAACTATTACATTTATGATTGTGTTAGCCATTCTTTCTCCATTTGTCTACAATAAAATAATACACAAGAATGAACCATTTGTGAGCTGAGAATTATCAGAAAACTGATCAGTATTTTTTCTTGCAGAAGGTCCTACAGTGGAGAGGAAGCAATGGAAGAACTCATGGGACCCAGTGGACAAAAATGGGCCAATATGGATCCAGAAGAACGAATGCTGGCAGCTGCTACAGCTTTTACCCAGATCTGTGCAGGGCAGGGTGAGGGAGATGTCCGGAGAGATGCCCAGACTATGCAATATGATCCCTACAGTAAAGCCTCAGTAGCCCCAGGAAAGCGACCTCTCCCTGTGCAACTGCAGCACCCACATGTAGAAAGTAATGCCACTTCAGAAACTGTCTCAGAGGCCTCCCAGAGACTCCGAAAGCCAGTGATGAAGAGAAAGGTGTTGCGGAAGAAGCCAGGAGGGGAAGTCTTAGTGACAGATGAGTCAATTATTAGTGAATCAGAGTCCGGTACAGAAGGTGATATGGATCTCTGGGACCTAAGACAGAAGCTAAGGAGTCTGCAGTTCCAGGAAGACAGGGAATCCCCAGTTGACATTTCACAAAAATTTAATTTACCCCAAGGAATTTCTCAAGATGAGCTCATGTGCTATCTACGCAGAGAAGGAATGGCTCCTCCAGTGTATGAACAAGACCTCATTGTTGCCAGCCGACCAAAGTCCTTTATTCTCCCAAGGCTGGACCAGTTGAGCCGAAACCGGGGCAAGGTAGACCGCGTAGCCCGATACTTTGAGTACAAACGAGACTGGGACTCGATGAGGTTACCTGGTGAAGATCATAGAAAGGAATTACGCTGGGGTGTCCGAGAGCAGATGCTTTCTCGAACAGAACCCCAGTCCAAGCCTCAGCACATATATGTTCCTAACAACTACCTAGTGCCAACTGAGAAGAAAAGATCTGCCCTTCGTTGGGGCATTCGTTGTGACCTTGCAAATGGTGTCATGCCCAAAAAGATTCCCTTCCCTCTTTTTCCTTCTTAAGTGTTTTTTTTTTAAACCTCTTTTATGGGATTGTTTGGGGGGTAACCTGGTTCTTTCTCTCCTTTTATTTAAATAGAAACAACTAACTTGAAAGCCCGTGGAACGTTATAAAGACTTCACTGATCACTGCTCTCTCAAACTAAGTCTATATCCCATTGGTATCAAATACTACTTCTCTTCCAAATGACCACTCTCAAATCTGGTAACCGCAAGAGAAATCATGCCAAAGAAAAACAGACCTGATCTTTCCGCTTTGTCAGATAGCACTATTTCAGTTCTATGCTGTTTTTAACCTTTGGCCAATGTGTGAGTTGCTGTCTTTAAAGTTGCTGGGCGTTAAGCTTATTCATTAAAGAATTTTGGAATTTTGTAAACTTGATCTTATTTTTACTTACTACTTCCCAAAATAACATGATCTCAAAACAAGGTTATGATTCTCCTTCCAATCATTACTTCCCATTTTCCTCTCACCACTTAATAAAAGCCAGAGGATGGGAACAAAAAACTGTCCCTTTATGCATACAGTCCTAAAGGAAGGAAGGAAAACAACAACACAGATATCCTCCATCGTTAAAGGAACATAGTAAATCCAAAAAACTTAAGTGATTCACAATAGACGCTCAGTAACAGTGCTATATGACATGTAGGATTCTAACCCGTTTTATTCCAGAATTACTTCAATAATATATTGCCCTCCAAGTGTCACTTCTAGAATACCATGCTTTTCATAATTTGTCACTGAGATTTTTCTTGGAAATTATGCCTGTCACCTGAAGGCTATTCTCACTATGAAACAACTACGAACGCTATCTGTAACTAGATGCAGACACAAATATCCAAGTGAATCTGGCCTATCTGGGGGCAGACCAAAAGGCAAATTCTGTTCACCTTAAATTGGCCCTATTCTTGATGCTTCCAATCCAAAAAGGAATATCTAAAATCTGGAGGATGTCATTTGTAGCATTTGAAGCCATTAGAGTGACAGCAGAAATAATTTGCTTGTTCAAGGGAAAACAGCTATGTGACATAAAAATGAGTAATGTTGGCCATTACTATCTGCTAAAATATATTTTCTCCCTAATATTTGGGTCACATTCATCAAGTTCCACTGGAAGGCATTTATCGGGAAGAAATAGTGACTCAAAGATGATGTGGGATATGCTCACTGCAATTAAGTAAAAATTGCAAACTGTCCCAACAGTAGTGAAATAATGAGGAATATCCACTGAAAATACTCAGAATCTATTGACAAAGTGCAAATTCAGTGAAACCAGCTGTAAACTACACAGTGTGCTCACAGTCCTATACACACAAAGCACAAGGAAAAAATCAAAACCTTACTGGGTAATGAGATTAAAGGTAGTTTTTCTACCTCTTATTTAAAAAAAAAAAAAACTTGAAAGCCACATGGCATTTTATATAAAAATTACACCAATGACTTACTTCCCTTTATATTATCTCGAAGCCTACTATCAACAAAAATTTTCCAGATTACCTCTTTTTTCAACCAGAGAACTAGTCCAAAGGCGGTAAGCAGGTAATAAGATTTGTGGCAAAAAGAGGACTTGGGTCCAACTCTCCTGACAACGTGTAACGCTTCCTCCAGCAAACCCAACGCCTGGAAAGGGGCTGCCACGTTACCACAACGAGGGAAGTCGTGTGTGCGCTGAGTATCGAGTGTACGTATAATCAGCTATCGCTGGAGTTTCAATACATTTTTTGAAGTTGAAGATTTAAATCTCAAAATATTAGTAACCAATAAGGAAGTAGAAAGCGTTATCCATGATAAACTTTATTTTAAACCGAAGAGGGAAGGAGGAATAGCCAAGGTTCAGGAGAAACGCACTATGATCACTAACAGTAAAAAGCAATCGCGTGGAAAGCAATCTCCTAATCTGAGAAAAAGTCGCCACGCCTCCCTCTCCACATACTACTGGAATCCCGACCTCTACTAGTATTTAGTTTTGTGACCAAACAAATTCTGAGGCAGCAGACACTTAACTCCACAGTCCAAAGGCCTTCTAAGTAAATTGAATTACAATATGTTCCTACTACTGCGAGTCTCTGCCAGGAACATCAAGAATCACCAGATACAAAAACAGGGTCCTAAGCGAGATGTCCACCCACCAGTGCCTTCAAGAACCAGGTATGTGAAAGGAGAAGTGGGGGAGGAGAAAAAAACAACATCCAGCTGTTTATCCATTTATCCGTCCCTCTTTGTAGAACCCAGAAGATAATTCATCCCCAAATCCCCTTACTTACCTTCCGGTTGTCGACCACGCAGCTTTTCGCGAGACAGGAAGCTGTCACTTTGCGTCTTCTGCGCGTGCGCCCAGGGTCTCATGGGAGATGTAGTCTACCCTTGTGGGAAATGTAGTTCCAAGAGACGGAGGTGCAAGCTTGACGCTAAAATCTCTCTAATGTTTTCTTGTCTGGCCACCACTCCACCTCCGACAAAGCAGAATCTAGGGCCTAGCTAGTACAAGAATAAAATATAGGATAAATTCTAGTGCGATAAAAAAACGGAAAAGCAGTTTTTCAAGTATTTGCTACGTGCGTACGAAAACTAACATTAAAGGACCTGGCCGACTTTACACCTACTTAATTAATAGAAAGGTACCCGTTGTAATAAAAAAAAAACAGTTGCTATTAGGATCCACATGTAAAGGCTGAAAAGGAATTTGATAACCTCAAAACAAACAAACGAGGCGCCTGAAGAGTGCACGAACAGAGCTGGGGAGTCGTGCTTCAGCACCACGGAGAGATCATAACTAGGTTTTGGTTTGTGGGTTTTTCCAGAGATGCTGATCCAAATCTCAAGATTGCAGTTAGAAAATTGAAATAAATCTGTTTCTTTTGTCCAAAGTTAGCTGTCAGTAGCACAGGGAACCTATCCTGGATAATGCTGATGCGGATAAGAGGTGGAGGTTTTACCGCAAGGAAAAGAATTTTCTCAGGATTGCTTTCGCAAAGGGCAAATATTAGAATTAAAATTAAAACAAGCCGGTATGTGGAAACATCACAGTATTAGAATAGGGGCAAAAGTTGGAACTTGAGTAACTTCACTCCCCCTTCTCATCTTTCGCATTTGAATTAGTCAGATGAAACTCATTCAGTCTGCTTCTTTACTGTCCTATGCAATACTCTGGCCTTTCTGACATCTTGTAATGCAGAAGCGGATATTTAGGAGGAAACGTAGGCACGAGGGGTGAGTGAGGAGAATTGTCTGTAGAGACTGGTGCTTAAGGGAGGTAGAACTCGAATCAGTGCGAAAATTGCTGCGGCTTAGAGTCGCAAACTATTGCTGGCTTAGCAGAAGTCAGGAGCAAACGAATGTTCACTACAGTAGTGCCCGGTCGCCCGTTTCTAACCCCTGGGGCAGATGGGAGTGCTGTTGGAAAAGAAGCCTGCCCGAGGAGCACACTTCTCCGACTCCGGCGGCCGCCAACTCCCCACCCACCTCGAGCTCGCGCGCGTGCGCGCCGCGCCGCGGATGGTCGCGGGCGCGTAAGCCCGCCCCCAGAGGAAGTCCATTGGCCGCTGGCTGGGGCCGAGCACTGCCTCGTGCCACAGGAGGGCGCACGTGCCGGGGGCGGGAGCTGCGATCGCGGTTATGGCGTCGTTACTTTGGGGAGGCGACGCCGGGCAGGCGGAGAGCGAGCGGCTGAACAGCCATGTAACCGCCCCTGAGCCGGGGGAGGGGAAGTGGGCGGGAGGCAGAACCTCACCCTGAGAGGGGAATCTGCTGGGGGGTGTGGCGGGGTGGGGTGGGGTGGGGTGAGGGGGAAGCCCCGCTAGCATATGGAGTGGGGTGTCAAATGGTGGAGGGGAGATGTGGCAAGGATTTGGGGAGGGTCAGAGGAAGGAGACCTTGAGAGACACAAGGCCTTTGGTTTGAAAGGGCAGAACGAAGACCCATGGGAGTCCCGGGAGAAACAGCAGTTGATAGTCCCAACTAGACCTCGGAGTTTTCTGCTCTCCCAGTTTGACCATTGAGCCTCGGCTAGCCTCCATCTTACTGACCACCGCACTTTGCTATTTACCATCATCCCTTCCTCGTGCTGTGACCCCCAAGGACTGCCACATTTAGATTAGAGGACTATAAAGAGGAACTTAAGGTACAGGGGCAGCAGAAAGTCTCCTTCATTTTACATAATTCATACAGGTGACCTGTTCCTGAGAAAAGAATCCGTTAATACCTGATACTGCAAAGGAAACAGTATTCGGATGGTCCCTTCCTGCTAGTGGGGAGCATTGGGCTGCTTGGTGGCTTGCTTTCTAATATTGATTGAAATTTATGTCTTTCAATAGTTTTCAAACCTCGTCCACCCCCGGAAGAACCTTCGGGGCATTAGGAGTACTGCAGGCCCAAACGTAGGTGAGTGCGTAAGATAAAGCAGATTGGTCTCAATTAATTAAAAAGCATTGCTTTCCTCAGGTCCCTGGCAACTGAAATGCCTTCGGCTCCCATTAATTTAATACTCAGGGTCCTCCACTACCTTCCCTGTCTTTTGACCCACTCTTCTACTGGCTGACCATTCATGTCAGTGGTCACTTTACATTTATGTTTGGTATTTATTGTTTCTTTTCCATCCTTTTAGATGATTCTATTAACACAGAAGAGGATGATGAAGAAGATGTAGGTAGGAGTAAATTCATTTGCATGTAACCTAACGTTCTGTATCAGTGAATCATGACTTTCACAATGTGAGTGAATAATACAATCTTAAGTGAAAAAAACCCATCTTTTCCTCTATTTTCTTTACAAATAGTGAATATCAGAAGAAGTACTAAATTAGGAGTAAGCTATATTTCTTTAGGGGGAGTTGAAATGGAATATGGGGGAATGAGTCAAGGATTTTCAGCTGGCAGGCAAAATTAGGTCTGGTGGTGATGGATGTAGGCTTGCTTAAGGCCAGAGGTTGGTGTAACAGCAGAGCATAAGAAATTGGATCCTCATGTAAAAAGGAATCTCAGTGTTAAGTCATTCTTTCTAGAACCTTCTTTTAGAAGGAAGAGTAGGAGCAGTTGCTTGATATACAACCACTGAATGGGAAGGAGAAATGTATTAGATGTCATTTAGGAAGCTGGATTTTCTCGTGCAAGATTTTCTTTTTTATTTTTGCTTTTCTAGTGGATTTGGCAGCCAGTTCACTCTTGAACAAATTAATCCGGCAGTCATTAGTAGAATCCAGTCACCGAGTTGAAGTCTTACAAAAGGATCCCAGCTCTCCACTCTACTCAGTGAAAACATTTGAAGAGCTGCGGCTGTAAGTAGTTTTACTCATTTTGTGCAGGAAAGTGCCTGAAAGAATGGTACAGAACAAAGTAATCTGCTAATAAATAATAAAGACTCTCCGAATCCCCTTCATGTTCTAATATTCAGTATTCAAATGAGACGTGTACATTTTGCATGCAATTAAAATATAGCTTAAAAAGGAGCACTAGGTTGCCTGAGTTGAGCAGCACATTGAGAACATTTTGATGGTAAAATATTTTAACCTTGCTGTGTTGAGGAGAAGAAGTTCAACACAGCCATATTACTATTCTCCATACCACGATACTGATATAGGGACGTTGATGACCCAAATATCCTCCCTCACCTCCTTTAGATAAGTTATAAGCTATTACCTTCCTTATTCTATTTTGTTTCAGATGGCATTAAAATGAATAACTTTCCCAAATGGGTTTACATTTGCTCGGGATCTATTAACTCGCATTAAGGAAATGTGTTTTAATAGGAGGAGTTACTGATAGGGACCTGTGTAAGGGGGAAAATCCAAAATCCTAACTCTCAGACATTTTCTTTTTTTTTTTTTTAATTTTTTATTTTTGAGAGAGAGACACACAGAGTGTGAGCAGGGTAGGGTCAGAGAGAGGTAGACACAGAATCCAAAGCAGGCTCCAGGCTCTGGGCCGTCAGCACAGAGCCTGACGCGGGGCTCAAACTCACTAACTGTGAGATCATGACCTGAGCTGAAGTCAGCTGCTTAACTGACTGAGCCACCCAGGTGCCTTGGCGCAGGCATTTTCTAAATGGAAAGAGAAGCCTCCCTATGACTGACAGCTGGCTGCCAGTAATCTGCCAGTTAACCACATGCAAAATGTGCATGCCATTGAAGGTGGAAGTGTTCTAACCTATTTCTTTTGATTTTCTTTCTAACATCTATCATGAGACCCCAGGAAAGATGCATTTAAAAATGCTATCTCAGGGGCGCCTGTGTGGCTTACTTGGTTAAGTGTCCATCTTTGGCTAAGGGCCACTCACTGCTCGTGAGTTCAAACCCACATGGGGGTCTGTGCTGACAGCTCAGAGCCTAGAGCCTGTTTCAAACTCTGTGTCTCCCTCTCTCTCTGTCCCTCTCCTGCTCACTCTCTCTCTCTCTCTCAGAAATAAACATTAAAAAAAATTTTAACTGCTAGCCCAGAAGCATTTTATAATATTGTGCCTTCCACTCCTAGACGGAATTGATGTAAATATCACCTCAATATAACTTTGTCCTCTCTGAAAATTGCTGTTAAAACCTCAAAGTTTGTCATTCATTAAAAAGAATTAAGCAGTGGAATGCCTGGGTGGTTAAGTGCTGGACTCGATCTCAGGGTGGTGAGTTAGAGCTCCGTGTTGGGCTCCATGCTGGGCATAGAGCCTACTTAGAAAAAAAAAAATTAAACAGTAAATCTCAGTTTTCTGCTTATGTGGAAAATAAGACTCTCCTGGCAAATTAATATACTTCTTATCAGATGAGTTTTTCCTTTTTTTTCTGGGTTCAACCAAAAGTTCAGTGTTAGGCTCTGATTACTATTGTCACCCTGGGCTCATAGCATAGCTTATTATTTTAATGGTAAAACTGTACAAGCATGATTGTGTATGTTTGGGATTTGAGGTATAAATTGTATATGTCTAAGTATTACTTTTGAATCTCAGTTGCAAAGTGGCTTAATTTAAAAATGCACCTTTGGAGTTCGTATTTCTGAGGCTGCTGACCAATCGTAGGCTTTGTTTGCTTTTTTTTTTCCTTTTGACAGGAAGGAAGAATTATTAAAAGGGATCTATGCAATGGGATTTAATAGACCATCCAAAATCCAAGAGATGGCTCTCCCTATGATGCTGGCACACCCGTGAGTTTCCAGGGCAGTGCTGTCCCAACTTGGTTATTTTTAGTCTTCTGTATGCAGTTTATACCCAGGCGTCTCCTCTTTTCTCCAGACCCCAGAACCTCATAGCCCAGAGCCAGTCTGGAACAGGAAAAACAGCAGCTTTTGTGTTGGCCATGCTAAGCAGAGTTAATGCCTTGGAATTGTTCCCACAGGTAAGGAGAGGCTGAGGGAGAGACAGGAATGTTTGCAAATGCCAATGATATCATAGTAGCGGGTGATACTACTTCAGTGATGTGATGGCATTTAGGGTAAACATTCTTTTGTAAAATCACAGAGCATTGGGCAGCAGTAGGGGACAGTGATTGGGAATGCAGGCTTTATAGTTTGGTTCCAAGTCCAGCCTCTCTGCTTACTAGTAGAATGCCTTCGGGGAGTGAGTAGATCTTTCCATATTGTTTCCCTGTCTGTCAAGATAACATCTGTAAAGGTGTGGACCATTCCTGACTCTGAGCACAGTGTAGAAACCGCTCACTAAGTATTGAATGCACGCGTGAATGGGTGAATGAGTGAATGAATGAATGAATGCCTCAGAAGATTGTCAAGCAGGTTAAATAATGTACCTCTGTAGTACTGTGCTAGGCCTAACGTGAGCATTCACTGGTGATGACTGTAGGACTAGGAGGTCACTCTGTCTACCTCCTCCTTGAACAGAGGACGAAACTGGGGCTTGGACAGGTGCCAAGAGTGAGCAGGGACTGGAATGGACCTTGCCATGTGCTTAGTCTGGCTTTCACTCATGGAAAGTGGTATTCTTTCCCTGTTTCTCTAACCTGTGCTCATCAACTCATTTGACAAGTTGAGTAACTGAACATTGAGTGCACTCCATGCTGTGGGGAAAACAAGGGGTCTCTTGGGAAGCTTACAGCTTGATCAGCAGGATAAGCTGTGGGATATGTGTGACTAATGCCCCGCATTTGAAATTTTGTGCTTTTTTAGAAAAGTTCACTGAAATATATGTTCAGGGTTTGATATTACGAATAAAAACTCTTCAGGAAAGGCTGTGCTTGAACACACGTTGAGAAGTGTGTGTGGAAACAATTTTTAGCACTTTAGCTATGTTTTCCTCTCATCCATATCATAGATCCTTAACTGATCTTAAAAAATGTATTAAATATCAACAGTTTCTTCCATCAGCTTCTTCATTCATCAGTCAGATATAGGGGGATGGAAGTAACAAAGGAAAGAACATTAGGGAAAATTCTGCCAGTTGTATACAGTGGATCAAGTGGGGAGTGTTCTGGAAATAGGCAGACTTAATAGCTGGCGAGAAGTTATAGGGGTCACGCTCACGCTGTGATTTGTCTTGCGTTTTCTTTCTTCTGGATTCCCAGCCTCCCCACACCCCACTGTCCCCCACAAAAAGCATAACCTGTGGTTCTTCATAACTCTTTAGAAAGGAATATATAAAAGGTATTTCTCCATCCTTCAGCCCCTTCTACCCTCCCATATTCAACGTTCGCCTCGGATCTGTCCACTGCTAAATTGTGTTCAGTTGAAAATATTTTAGTGAGCCAAAATCTCCACTTTTGCACGTGTGCATCTCCCTGGCCATACTTTACTTGTGTTTCAGAGTTGCACGATGGCTTGCACGAGCCTTTCCACTTCCCCTTCTTTTCACAGTGCCTCTGTCTAGCTCCGACTTACGAACTGGCTCTGCAGACTGGTCGTGTGATCGAACGGATGGGCAGATTCTGTGTGGATGTCCAAGTGATGTACGCCATTCGAGGGAATTGCAGTACGTACCTGGAAGCCAGTCCTGGCTGACCTGTCCTCACTCTGCCACCGGCAAGCGTGTTACACACCTTCAGAGCTCTCTTGTCTCTCAAGTGGGGGCTGCGACAGTATCTGTAGCAAAGGGCTGTTATTAGAATTAAATGAACCGGTGCAGATGAAGCTCCAAGTGTGCACCTGGCACAGAAGAAGGACCCAGTACATGTTAGCTGCTCCCTTCCCACACCCTACAAGACGATGCTTTTGTATGGTTCTTTTTTTGAGGCTCAAGCCATTCTGTGCAGAACAGCTTCTGGTGTTTAACTTATTCATTAAAGTATTTCATGTGCATAGCAGAAAAAAATCTTTAAAGCACAGGTCAGAAGCTAAAAGTTGCTCTTCCTTGTCCTCCAAAGACCTGTTTCCAAGGATAATGAGTTTTGTTCACAGACTTCTGCTGTTTGCTTTCTTTTTCAGTTCACACTCATATGTATGTACATGTATGTATTTGTTTTTGTAGAGTGTGAAAATGGGAGCACTGTTTTCTTAGTGTCTATGAACTTAACATGGGGACGCGGTCTGGGGACAGTTGGGAGGGTTTCCACACTGTGCCGGTGTGTCTGTAGGTCAGTGCGATGGCTGCAGGGTGGCTTCTTAACTGACCGTGGGCAGAGTCACATAGGCAGCCCTGTTACTACTAAATCCTAGAAACTGAGGAGTCTGTACTAAGGCTCTGCAAGATTGAAATATGCGGAAGCCCTCAGGGTTTGCGTTTGGAAAATCATCACGAAATGTACTTTCGCTGAAGAGTACTATATTGGGTCACTCTCACTTGTGGCTTCTTAGAGTCATTTGCATCGCATCTGAAGGAGCCCTGTGATTCCTTTTCTCCCTAGTTCCCAGAGGAACAGATATCACCAAACAGATTATAATCGGCACTCCCGGGACTGTCCTAGATTGGTGTTTCAAGAGAAAAATAATCGATCTGACTAAGATCCGGGTGTTTGTCCTGGATGAAGCAGACGTGATGATTGACACACAAGGATTCTCAGATCAAAGCATTCGTATTCAGAGGTAAGTTTCACATCCATCCGTGTTTGTCCTGGATCTTCCATCCAGAGGGGAAGTTTGATTTGTCTGTTGCTCCTAATTGCCTTCACTACTTGATTCTCCACTTCCTTTGCCTTTAAAACAAATTTGGGATTCAGTATTTTCACCAGTTCAGCAGGCCTTTAGACTGATGTCATTTTACAGGTTCCTTCAGTTTGTAATCTTGCCTGACTGCCCTTGTTTTCACTGCTGGCTTACATGTGGAACCCATGTGGTGGGTTGACACCAAACTGTGCCAGTAAGCTCTCTATTAGAGCAAAAGTCCTAAGAGAATTTATTAAAACTTAATAAGGCTATGGTGAGGATAACTTCTGGGAGGTAGAGAACAGTCACCTGGAGTTGGAAACAGCGTGGTCTAGTCCTGACTTTGCCTCTCATTTGTCTTTACTTCACAAATCCTGTTGTTTTCGTAGGCATTTCTCTCAGGATCACCCAAAGGCCTTAAAAATCCAGATTACCAGGACTAACCTGAGACTCCACTGGTTCAGAATTTCTGGATGTGGGCTCTAGGAACTTGTTTTTAAAGAAAGCATTTATTCACTCAGTATTAAACCCATGCAGTACTAAAAGACCAGTCATGATAAACAGTGTCCTCTTGCCTTAGCCTGTAGAGAATACATCTGTGCTCTGACATTAACCTTCATATCCTTAAATGCTGTGCTCACGTGGCTATTTCATAATGTGTCATTGTCCACTGACTGCCGAGTAGAGGAGGTGGGAATTCCGCTCTTGTGTACTGCCACCTTCTCCCAGCCTCCTGTCCCCTCTTGTCATCTCTCTGTGGTTAGTTACATCATAAAAGTTGGTTACGGTAATAGTGATATCATTAGGACAAACAAATACTGCTCACTGTTGCACAGGGTATTACTAGAATTATGTTTTTATATTACTTTAATTATGTTTCCCCCAGAATTTAATAATTGCCTATTTTCCTTCGTTTAGTTAGTATCGCTGTATGGGGATCTTTAAGTTTTCTCTGCCTATTTCATCCTCTGTGTCACATGTCAGTGATATCTCCGGAAAGGCGAATACACTTAAACACTCCATCACTGTCTTGTTTTCCCTGAGACCCTCCCAAGCACCTTCCCTCCAGTTTCAGTCTGGACTTGGCTGTACAGCTGTCTCTCTAGGCCTTCCTGGCGCCGATTTCCAGTTTGGGATCTGCTGTATCCTGGGTCCGTTTTCTTAGTTTACAGTCAGTTTACTCAGTGCTCTGGAGTGTATTCTCTGATGGCTTCCTAACAAAAGCAGGTCAGGAAGCTTCCTTCCCATCCCCACGTACCGGAAAATGTCTTTCTCGTACCTGTAAGTCTGACCTGTTGATTGATCATTTGCTTGGATGTGGAGTCCAAGTTGAAAAGAATTCTCCCTATAAATTCAGAGTCAATGTTGAAAACAAACATTTTTTAAATACTATAATTCCCTCAGGTCCAGCATTATTGCTGACATTTAGTGTCGTTCTGATACCCAAACTCTTGTGTGTGATCTGTGTTTTCTCTAAAAATATGAAGCTTTTGGAATCTTCTTTCTTCATAGTGTTACGAAACTTGACAATGATAGGTGTTTGTTTCGGTCCTTTTCCCTCAGTCATTGTTCGAGACACACAGCGCCCTCACCCTGTTCGTTTTGAAAACTTGTGCCTGACAAGGTTATTTTTGTTCCATACAGTGACTCACTTTTTAGAGAGCAGGACGCAGTCATGCCAGGCCAAAAAATATATATATACATACATATATATGAATATAATATAGAATACATAGTCATACATGTGTTATTAACATAAAACTCTGGGAAGTAATGTTTTTTTAAATTGTATATTCTATATTTCCAGTTACATAAATGCTACTATTTAAGCAAAACAACAGAACTAGTTAAGTGGCTATTAATCATAATTATCAATAGAACTAATTAAATGAATAGTATGTATAAGAATGATATAACAGTATTTTATGTCACTTTTGACATAGCAATTTATTTTAATCTTAAAATTCTTTATTGGATACCTAAATTTTTTAAGCTGCACTGTTGTATGTTCTTAAGATACTTAAATATAAAACTTTTTACAAGGAGAATGTCAACACAATAGGACTTATCAAACAGCTGTTACCTGTGTTTAAGGAAAAAATGAGCAATGACCTATTTTCTTTTTGTCTCATAGTGCAGTAGGTTATTTCTACTCTTTCTCTTTCCTCTTCCAGTAATACTTCTCTGAATTACCTGCAGCCTTCTTTCCTTGTATGTGGTGGTAAAACTGAATACAGTCAGATGTAAAATTCATTTTGACTTGCAGCTCTGCTCATCAAGCTCACACCAATTCTTGGTATCAGTCCGGTGTGATGTCCTCTTTTTTTTTTTTTTTAATGTTTTTTATTATTTATTTTTGAGAAACAGAGACAGCACGAGCAGGGGAGGGTCAGAGAGAGAGGGAGACACAGAATCTGAAACAGGCTCCAGGCTCTGAGCTAGCTGTCAGCACAGAGCCTGATGCAGGGCTCAAACCCACAAGCCGTGAGATCATGACCTGAGCTGAAGCTGGACGCTTAACTGACTGAGCCACCCAGGTGCCCCTGATGTCCTCCTAACAAAAGCATTTATGAGGCGCCTGGGTGGCTCAGGCGGTTAAGCGTTCGATTTTAGCTCAGGTCATGATCTCACAGTCTGTGAGTTCAAGCCCCACATCAGGCTCTGTGCTGACAGCTCTGAGCCTGGAGCCTGCTTCGGATTCTGTGTCTCCCTCTCTCTCTGCCCTTTCCCTGCTTGTGCTCTGTGTCTCTTTCAAAAATAAATAAAACCATTAAAAATGAAGTGTTTAAACATGAACTATTTAAGAGTTTACTGCCTAGCAACAGTATGTTTTTAAACATTCAAGAATTCATGTGTAAAAAAAAAAAAAAAGAATTCATGTGTAGCTTTCTAGAAACATCCCCGTCCACTCTGTCTGCAGGCTTGTTTTGTCGACCAGCTGTTTGTAATTCAGACCTTTCACATCTATAAAACCCACCACTTAGATTACCCATGTCTAAAACGTCCATGGTTTTTAAACACTCTGAAGTCCATTAGATAGCATTGTGATTCTCAGGGAGATGGTTGTGAAGGACAGAGCGGATTGAAGCCTATGAAATCAAAGATAGATTCTGAGTAAGTGACAGTGTTTAGCAAAGGAGCAAGAAAGTCTTGTTCAACTTAGCTCCCCGTTTCTGCCGACATTCTTGAGTTCTGCAGCAGCCTTATTTCCTTAAAAATGAGTAATTCTTTTTTTTTTTTTTTTTTTTGCTATGAGTTTTTGCTGTACCCTGTAGATCACACTGGACAGCTCAGGTGCAAGCAGGCCCTCCTTTTCTCTGTATCCCTTATGGCCTCTTCACAGAGCATCACACAGCATATCATTTTGGTTTAACTATAATCCTTTTCTCCATTCCTGTATTCACCATATTTCCAAGTTAGAGAAGGACATTCTTTTTGTCTCACACTTTGAAGATATGATTTTATGACTGACTAACATTTTAATTTTTTCCATGGCCATAGCAGTGATAGGCATCTTATAGGTGTATGTCCAAGGTGACTCTGTTCTTCCATTAACATACAGATAAACGTACTAAATGCAAGTTTTAGGGAAACTGAACAATAACCAACAACTTTGGTAATGAAAGCTCAGTATCACAGTTAAACAAATTATATGCCTTTTATAAGTGTGCACAAAGTGTGCAGGATATTTAGCTAATAAGATCTTTTTGTTTTCTTCTATAAGTTTATGGACCCAGTACAGTCTGCCAGAATTTACGTTTGCACTGTCTGCAGCATAGACAAACAGTTGAACAAAAGCTAGTTTTATTTGGATCAGATATCAACAATCTTCAGTTTTAGATTTTCTGTGACTTATTACAACTTTATAGAAGTCAAGGAGATGTTTTGAGCTGCCATTTTTCAACGCAAAGCACCTAAGAGATGGGGTAATGTGCTGCTTGTTGCTGTGATTTGACATATCCCCTGGTATAGTATAGACAGCACAATCATTGGTAAGATCTAGAATTAGCTGTACACTGAAAGTGGTTAGGCATCTGTGGTCAAACTGTCTCCATTTGTTCACCCACAGGACATTTTACTTGCCACTTCTAAAGCAGGAGATGTAACTTCCCTCCGTTTCAGAGAGCTATCAAGAGAGGGGCACAATAATGCATATTCATTTGTATGGTATGGCCAAAGTAATTCAATGTCTACTGTTTCCAGCTGAGCACTGATGCACTTTAAAAAGGCAAAACAGCTTTGAATTTTTTTTAGACTTTAAAAAAAATTTTTTTATGTTTTTTATTTATTTTTGAAAGACAGAGAGAGACAGCATGAGAAGGGGAGGGTCAGAGAGAGAGGGAGACACAGAATCCGAAGCAGCCTCCAGGCTCTGAGCTGGCTGTCAGCACAGAGCCCGACGCGGGGCTCGAACCCATGAACCGTGAGATCATGACCTGAGCCAAAGCCGGAAGCCGGACGCTTAACCGACTGAGCCACCCAGGCGCCCCAAGCTTTGAATTTAGAAATGTTGCCCATCTCATCCTGAATTTGTAATGTTCCATGTCCATATATGCTTTTCACATTCCCTTCTCCACCGTGCCTTGCCCCCAGTTCTCCCCTTCATGTGGTGCAGTTGCTCAGTTTTTGATATTTACCTCTTTAACCCAGTTGAATCTGTCCTTCCATCTGTCATTAAAATAACACAATCATTGATCTGCCTTTTTCTGTCTTGCCTGGATCATCCTGGCGTTCTCTGTTTCTTTTCCATAACTTCTTTGTCTTGTTACAGATGCAATATGCTGCTATTGTCTCTTTGAGGATAATTATTGTATTCAATTTTTTTCTATTCTCAACATTGGCTCTGAGTTACTTGTTTCTTTTTTTGTTTTTGGCTACTGTCTCTTGTCTTTTGCAGTGGACCTTCCCCCCTTGAATCTGGTGGTACATGGCCAGCCTTTCATAAGCTAAGATTAGGAACCAAGAAGCTCATTGACTGCTCTGGCTGCATGACTGGGGCTTGTGACTTGGGCAGCTTCCCTCTCGGATGGTCATTATCTACAGGTCGTTAGAACTGCAGATGCTTCTCATCTCCTCCCTAGGAGACGTGCACTTGGTTGCTGGCCTTCTGGGAGCAGGTTGGGGAGTGGGCTGCATATTCTCATGTGCATATTTCCGCTCATTCCTTTATTTTCAGCTACTTTACCCCTGTATTCTACTGAGGCTGGTATCCCCAAGTCTGGGGTTTCTGCACAGAATAAACCTATAGTCTTCTACTTGCACATGTTCAGGAGCAAAGTGGGGTCCAGCTGTGCCTCACACACATTTTCAAACAGCCTTCCTATTTAAAGTATTTTGGCCAAAGATCGAGACTCCCTTCTTGCCATCCCTTACCACTAAGTTGGTATGTTTGTATATAACCGAGAATGAAAGATTCAGTAGTCGAAAAGGGCTTTCTACTCAAGAGAATATTAAGTAATAATCAGAGCATTTATGTTGGTTGCTCACCCCTCCATTGCTGACTTTCTTCCTTTTGCTTAAAACAGGTTAAATCGCAGCATTGTCCAATAGATAACGCAAACCACATGTGTAATTTTAAACTTTCTAATAGCCACATTAGAAAAACAGGTGAAGTTCATGTTATATCTTATTTAACCTAGCATATCAAAAATAGTATCTCAACAAATAGTCAATTTAAGCAGTATGAAAGTTATTAATCAAATAGTTTACGTTATGTTTCTCCTACAAAGTCTTCAAAATCCAGGGTGGTTGCAGAACAGCCCATGTTTCCTTTCCTTGTATAGCCTGTGTACATTGCCTTTTTGGAATGAAATGGCACAGGCCTTGGGATGCCAGTCCCAGCGCCGTCTTTCTCCAGATGGAGAACTGTGACACAGCAGACGGCCCAGCCCCGCGCCCCCCCCCTCCCCGACATGCCCAGCGAGTCTGCGCAGCATCTCTCATGTCTTCGGACACCACCCCTGTTTACTCTGGCCCCTGGTGCCCGCAGCTCCGGGAGCTCTCTCAGGGGTTCTAAGAGAGCCACACTGCCTTTGCATCTCAACCACCTTTGGCGTCACCATTTCCATCGGTAGCGCTCATGTTTTCTTGTTTATCACAGTTTCCCTTCCTCCAGAAACATATTGAAACATCTCATCCACCAGTTTCTCCTCTTCTGTCTCCATGTTATTGTAGATCCATATCTTTTTATCTCTTCATGATCTTACTAGTGGTATGTGGGAAGCGAAGGAGGTACGCATGTAGACAGTCTACCATAGTTGCCCTGAAGTCTATCAGATCATTACTTTGGAAAGGTCCCCAGATGACTCAGGCCCCACACTTGACGGAATACTTGGGACTCAGTAGACTCCATGATCTCTCCCACTCTCTTTAGCACTTGTGCCTTATTTTCTAGGTGCTCTGTCTTCCTCTCAAAAGCAGTGGTTTCTCTCCGATGAAATCAGATTAAATTAAAATGTATTGATATATAAAATATGTTCAGAAAAATGCACGAATCACAAATGTACAACTGAGTGAATTATCGCAAAGAGGCTGTGTTCGTGTAACAATGGCCCAGACCAAGAAATAGAACTTTACCAGCATTCAGGGGTCCCTGTGGCTCTTTTCCTGTCACTTCTGACCGCTAGTTCCATAGATTCATTTTACCCGTTGTTGAACTGTATGTAAATCGGCCCTCTGTTCGTTATGGGTTCAGCTCATACTTTGTGTGCAGTAGCAGTTTTCTCCTTTTGTTCCCCTTTTGTGTATATCCAGGTTCTTCTCGTTCCAAACAGAGTTAGCTGCGTCTGCGGCTCTTTTCCTCCCAAGAGCTAGAACACCTGCCATTGAATGGCTAGCCTGTCCTGCCCCACATTTAACTTTGTGTGAGACGAGACCACGAAGAGCATCTAGACCACACTCTCGGCTCCATGATTTTACCTCTTTTAAGGAAAGAGTTGTTTTGTGACACCCCAAACCCTCCAAAATACATGTCTAAGCTTGGCTCTTGTGCTCTACATTCAGTTCATGTGTTTTCCAAATTCTTGTTGGCAAGAAAGGACAAGACACGTGGCCCTTTGCACAGAGGCGGGGCTTGGAGGCAGCCCCTGGCCCATGGCAGTGGGTGTGACGTGCGTGAAGGTGCCTCCAAAAACGACAGGGACGGCAGCGGCTGACGGGTGTCTTCCCTTCTCTCGTACAGAGCTTTACCTTCTGAGTGCCAGATGCTCCTCTTCTCGGCGACCTTTGAGGACTCTGTGTGGCAGTTTGCAGAGCGAATCATTCCCGACCCTAATGTTATCAAGTTACGAAGAGAGGAGCTGACCCTGAACAACATCCGCCAGTACTATGTGCTGTGTGAGAACAGGAAGGACAAGTACCGCGCCCTGTGCAACATCTACGGCGGCATCACCATCGGGCAGGCCATCATCTTCTGCAAGGTAGCTGCCGAGGCCTGTCCTCGTCGTCCCAGACTCCCCTGCGCGTGGAGGTGACGGGACGGTAGTAGTGATGAGTGCCACAGAGCCAGCTGCCATCGGGAGCACTGTTTGGACCGGAGGGGATTTAGTGTAATCTTCAGAACAACATGGGTTAGAAATTAATCTGTATCTTGTGGGTGAAACTTAGAAAGATTAAGCCTTGGAATAGGACTTCAGTACGGTGTTAGGTAGAGGGCATCGTTATTTGACAGGGATTGCTTCTAACAGTTCCCCATTAGGTTGATGTTTACTGTGGGGTTTTTAAGATTCCCCCTTCATCAGATTAAGAATGTTCTCGTCTAATTCCTAACTTACTATGAGTAAAATAGCCCCTCAGTAACTCACTGTTAATATTACCCTATTTTTATTTTCGAATTTGCTTTTCCCATCGGACATGTTTCATGGTCATGCATTGATTTTATTTTCTGTCTACCACACGAACACTATAAGCTCCATGAGCGCAGGACCTCACCTGTCTTCTGTGGCAGCACTGAACACGTACTTGTAGAGTAAAAGAAAGCTCACTTCTGCCACAGACTAGCCATGAAACCTTGGGCAAGTGACTTTATGTTTTTAAGCTTTGGGTTTTGAGGTTTTTTTTTTTTAATTTAGGTAGCTATGTCACCAAGTTGTTGTGAGAGCAAACAACTGTAATGCATGTAAAGACTTGAGTGACATGCCTGGCAGACATGCTTAAGAAGCACTCTTAAAGGGACTGAGGGTGTCATTACTGCATTATCCCATTACCGTGTGAGGTAGGCGAGCATTTATTTCTCCTTCATGGCTGAGAAGCCAAAGCTCCTAAAGGTTGAGAGGATGTGACACTAGGAAGTACAGGGGGTGGATGGATTCCATGCCTATTCTAAGGTTCCTCTAGGACTTGAGGGAGAGGTAGAGCAAATTTCTGTGCAGCCATTTCTGACTTCCCCACCGTGCGTAAGTGAGCATTGCAAACTAGGCAGGTCTGCTTTGACTTGGGGTGCTGTGCTGGGTTTTGTGTTTTCATGTAGACTCGTCGAATTGCCAAGTGGTTGACTGTGGAGATGATGCAGGACGGCCACCAAGTGTCTTTGTTAAGCGGAGAGCTGACGGTGGATCAGCGAGCCTCCATCATTCAGAGGTTTCGGGATGGGAAAGAGAAAGTTCTCATAACAACCAATGTCTGTGCTCGAGGTGTGTGTGTGTGTTTGTGTTTGTGTGCGTGTATGCATTTAAAGTCAAATGTATTGAAGTATATAATTTATGTTGATAAAACTCATGGATTTTAGGTATACAGTGAGTTTTTTGACAAACTAATAGGGTCATGTGACCGTCACTATAATCAAAGTACAGAACACTTCCCTCCCCCTCCAGAACTTCCTTGTGCTCCTTTGCAACCAGTCTTTTCTTCATATCATCTGACCCCTGGCAACTTCTGATCAGATTTCTGTCTCTACTTTTTTGTCTCTTCCAGAATGCTATAGAAGTTAAATCATACATAGGTAGCCATTATGTCTGACTTACTCCACTTGGCATAATGCTTTTGAATTCATGAGTGTTGTGACATATATAATAGTAGGTCAGTCCTTTTTATTGCTGAGGTTTATTTCCTTGAATGGATATACCATAATTAGTTCATTCACCAGTTGATGGACATTTGAATTATTCATAGTTTGGAGCTATTTTGAGTAAATCTGTAATAAACATTCATATATAGGTTGTGTGTAGACATGTTTTCATTTCTCTTGGATAAATAAAGTGGTATTTTGGGGCCATTTGGTAAATGTATATTTAGTTTTATAGGAAACTGTGAGACTGTCTTCCAAAGTGACTGTACCATTTTTTATTCCCACCAGCAATGTAGGAGAGTTCCAGCTGGTCTGCATCCTTGCCAGCAATTAATACTGCCACTCTTTTTCATTTTAGCCATTCTGGTAGATGTGTGTGGTACCTCATTGTGTTTTTGACTCACGTTCCCTAATGACTAATGTTGGTCATCTCTGAGGTGTTTTTAATTTTAAAATTATTGACTACTTGGGGAAAAATTCTTTGTTTTTTCAGGAGACAGACCTTTCTAAATTATTCATTCTTCCTATACCCTTGCCTACACCCCATACTCAAACCATGTTTCCTGATTCATTCTTAGTTTAGCAGATAGAAATGAGGGCCTGCTTTGCTTGTAGAGCTCAACACTGTGGAAGAGTAGCCTGAGAAAAGATGGGGTCCCAGCCCCTCAGGAGCTCAGGGTCTAGACACTTGACTGTCTAGACCAGTGCCATCCAATAGAACTTTCTACATTGATGTAAATATTCTGTTCTATGCTGTCCAGGTGGTAGCCAGTGGCCATATAGGGCTGCTAGGCACTTGAAATATGCCTAATGTGACTGAAGAAATGAACTTTTAATTTGAATTAATTTAATTTAAAGTTAGATAACCATATTGGATGACACACCTCTAGACCTTGGAGGAAAGAGGGGCACCAGGAGAACAAGGATTGTGACCCAGACAGCTTTCTGGTGCTGGGGGACAGAGGCACTGGGGGTCATAGAACTCTTCCTAGGAACAATAGATTGTGAAAGGTTTTGAAGGAAGGGTAGAATCGAATTTGACAAGAATTCAGTTTCCTTGGGAAATGACAAGGCTCTGTGACAACAGCGTTGGATTTGAGTCAGGAGAGGAAGAGAGGAGACTTCAGGCGGCTTGGAAATCTGGAATTGTGCTTCATCCTGTGCAGTTTGGGCAGTCGGGTCCTGAGCATAGGTGGTCAGGACGTTGCCATGGTGACCGTGGTCTGTGGGATTGGAGGCGGAGAGAAGAGGGAGAACCTGCCTGGAGGTTGTTGTACCAGCGAGGCAAGGGATGAAACAGTCCTGGCTGGAACCATGACTGCGGCACGGAGGGCCTGGGGTCCAGTGAAGGGTGGTGCGTGCGAGACGGGGGGTGCTGCTGGGGCGCTGGCACAGCAGGAGCCGAGAGGAGGCTCTGCGGGCGTGGCGAGAGCCCTGTCCCCAGCACACACGCTCTGGGTACACGCTGAAACTTCTGTAGAGTTGGCTTCTGCTGACACTCTTAAATCTAGCATCCTAGACACACTGCGCCAGCAGAATGCTTGACCATCCCTTCAGCTTCTGTTTGTAAATGGCGGCTGTTAAGTGAGAGCTTCCCTGACAGATGTCCCCGAGGAAACGTCGCAGAACCCCATAGTGTCTCTCCTCTTCTAGGGATTGACGTGAAGCAAATCACGATTGTTGTGAACTTTGATCTCCCTGTGAACCAAGCTGAGGAGCCAGACTATGAAACGTACCTTCACCGCATAGGGCGGACGGGGCGCTTTGGGAAGAAAGGCCTGGCCTTCAACATGATTGAAGTGGCTAAGTTGCCCCTGCTTATGAAGATCCAGGATCACTTTAGTAAGTAGCACCTTTCACGGTGGGAACTGTGGACCCTGCTGGTGGTGACAATGATGGTGTCTGTCACGGACCTGGCACCCAAAGGTCTAGGGTCTGTGGGGGCAGGAGCCAGGGAGTGGGAGGCTCCGAGTCCACAGTGAGCGCCAGAGCTCCTAACGTGAGACCGATGAGCGAGTCATCCATATGTGGTAGCTAAGGGACAACTTAAAAATCAGGTGGAATTAGCATGAGCTCAGGCTTGTGTTTGCCCGTTATGGGCCCCAGGGCAGCCTTTCATGTCGTATAAAGCGCCATCCAAAACAAAGTAATAAAGTCCTTTAAGATTATATTCTGTCCCTGGAGCGCCTGGTGGCTCAGTTGGTTAAGCGTCCGACTCTTGGTTCTGGCTCAGGTCATGATCTCATGGTTCATAAGTTTGAGCCACAAGTCAGGCCTCTAGACTGACAATGTGGAGCCTTCTTGGGACTCTCTCTCTCCCTCTGTCTTTGCTCCTCCCCACTCATGCTCTGCACTCTCTCAAATAAATTTTTAAAAAATAAAAAGATTATATTCTGTCCCCAGCTTTCCTTCCTGTTTCCATTTTTCCCTTCCTCTGGCCCTGCCCTCCCAACTAGGATAGTCCTAAATTCTGAGATGGGTGGTGCTTCCTCCTGCCCCGTATCCAAAACAGCGCCCTCTGGTAACCTGCCGGGCTCTCAGATGGGCAGCTGGCACTCTGATGGAAACTGGAAGGGCGACGTGACCTCAGGTGTCCGCCTCACAGCTACCCCAGGCCCCAAAGCCCATGGACATGGCTAGGGAGCAGGGGAGAGGAACACTCGAATGACCCCAAATGTATCTTCACCTTTTGGGAAAATGGTACTTAATTTTTGTGTGAAGCATTGGACACTGTCCCTGGGGAAATGCATCGAGGCACATGTATGCAGTTTGGAATACGATTTTGAAAAGTCTGCAAACTGTCACACATCCATGGACCCTTCAGGGAAGTTGATTAAGCACCCCTGTGTTAGGAGAGGCAAGGAGGGATGGCGGGCAGAAAGAACGCTTCCCATCCACCCCTGCTCTAGTTAGTGCCTATGACTTGGGAAGTGACCTCAGCAGAGGTGCCTTAGCCTCGCTCCCTGTTGCCATCCCGCACCCCCCTCCCCTCCGCCACATGCCCATCCACATGCCCATGCATTCCTCCCAGCGGGACCAGGCCTCCCCCCATGCTCCCTTTTCCTGCACCCTGGCCCTTTTTCTGCCCCAAGGTATCTAGACACATATGTTCTATTGTTTGGCACATTTGATGCATTTTAGCTATTAGCTAGTTTTAATTGGCTATTTTGATCCTGTCTCTTCCTTATCTAATCTAGAGAATGTTCTTCTCTCCGGGCTTTCTGGTACAGGGGGTGACAGGAACAGTATTTGCGAAGGTGTCACTGTCTTCAGAAATTCAGAGCTGAGTGGAATGGAATTCCGTGTGTGCCCTGGACTAAGACTGGTTCTCTTCTTTCCTTTTAGATAGCTGTATCAAGCAGCTCGACCCTGAAGACATAGATGAGATTGAAAAGATTGAGTATTGAAGACAGAACTCTATTGCTTGTGAAACTTCCTAGTTTATGTGAGAATGTCCCAATGGGTTTTGAAAGTAATTTTTTTCCGCTGGGGCTTTTTCAAAGTTAAACTGTTAAATCTGGCAAAAATAAATGTCATGGTAGCCTTAGTCTTAAGATCTGAGGTCTTTTTGAGACCAAATTGGTGTGAAGCACGTGATCTTTTTGAATAAAAAAGCAAGATTATTTCTTATTCTAAGGTTTTTGCAGGTAGACATCTTTGTGTGGGCTCCCAGGGTGCTTGGGGAGCCTGTTTGTAGGATCAGGGCGGAGTGGGCCTCTCGTGCACGTGTCACGGAGCCACGAGAGGGCGGTAGAAGTCCACACTCTGGCCTTGCTCCCGGCGGCCCTTTGCAGCCACTAGTGTCCCCTCTCTCACAGGTCCGCTCCCCCGCCCCGTGCAGGCATGCTCGGGAGTGCACCCACGTGCACGCAGACATGTCCACACACTCGGGCGTGCACACCCCCCCTTAGGTTGGAAGTCAGGGTGAAACCTTCAAACAATTGGAAAGAGAACATGTTGCTTTTTGTTTTTACGTTTCGTGTGACGTACAGATTGTGAAAATATCTTCTCTGTTTGGCTTCTTAATGTCTTCAAATTAGAGTGTCATCAGCTATCTAATAGGTTTTGAGAATGTGGCTTTATTACAGGCGTTTCTTCAAAGCAGCCAGTGAGCGGGGTGGGAGGGGACCCACTCTCCTCATTAAAGAAGTAACATTTTAGTGAGCCAAACCGTTTTGCTTTTAAAAACTTAAAGGTATATCTGAGAATCCCAGGTGTTTTCCTGTAAGTCCCCTTAGATGCTTTTCATTTCTCACATTTGCTGCTAACCAGTGAAATGGGGGGCTTGCGGACACGGCGGGGACCGGAGGGGAGGGGCTCGATACTCCTCCAGAAAGCTGGAGCCCACCTGCAGCCTACAGCTGGCCCAGGCTCCAGGCCTGTCCTGGGTCCCGCCGGAGCGCCACCAGCAGCCACCAGGAGCTCTCCCGTCCTCCTGGCCTGAAGGGTGTTCCTTGCCTCTCTCTCCTGGTGCTCCCCTGCGTCGCCCCTGCCTGTGTTATATCCCCGCAAGCAGGGCTCAGACATATACGGGGGCCATCCACTTCCTCACTCCCTGGCAGCAGGTGTTTACTGTGCACTCCTACACCAAACATCAGTGAGAGGGAGATGGAAAAGGTGTTAGGGTCACCTCAGAATTCAGAATAACAGCAGCCTCAGAACACACCAGCAGTGTCACAGACTGTGCTGGGCGAGGGACAGAGGGGTGTGCGGGCTGCTGGTGCAGCGCAGAGGAGGGACCCCCAGCACCACGTGGGCTGGCTTCCCAGAGAAGACACCGTGTATCTCCTTTTATGAGAAATACATACTGAATGGTGCCTCTCGTCATGTGCCTAGTACTGCCCTACACTTCCCTAACACTGGGCGCTGGGGCGTTCTCCCAGGCCCTGCTCATCACCATGACCACCCCCGTGTGGGGAAAAAAAGCCAAACCCTAGAAAGGGAGAGCCCAGAAGTGCAGGGGAGGGGAGCTGAAAGCACAGGCGAAACAGACTGACACAGTGAAAAGCCTCCAGGGACAGAATTTGTAGGAAGCGGAACTCCAACCTCTGATCGTCCACTCGGGGTTTCCTTGCACTATGTCTGCATTCCTCTCTGGACTGTGATCCGTTTGTGGTCGGACTTGCTGTCCACTCAGTACCCAGCCCCCAGCACAGTGACCGGCACATAATAGCCACTCAGTAAATGCTTGTCCAGTAACTTTTCCTTTGCCATTTCTTCATTCACTAACATTCTTCCCTGACATTTTCCGTCCTAGTTTTGAACCCCAAAGCACAGGGAACGTATCAAGGAGTTCTGCTCTCTTAGTATCTGAGAACTGAGCGGGACTTTGCACATACTTTGCTGTGCACTGCGGTGTTCCAAATACAACTTTACCGTTTCCCCTTCCAGTTAAGATCACTGATAGACTCTTTACCAGTTACCCTCACAAATGTCTTATGTAATTTCCATTTGGCAACTGTTCCCACAAGGTCTGCAAATAGTGGGCATTCTTTGGCCTTCCCCTTTGCCCCTCTCCTCACATTCTTTTGTCTCACCACCCAGGAGGCAGCAAAGCCGCCCCGTGTTCTGTGTGCATCACAGCTGTCTTAACACTCGCTGTCCAGTTTGGTGAGTCAACAATCCAGAGGCTGTTTTGCAGGGTGCAGCTCCTTGCTGGGAACTGCAAGCAGTTTTCACATCACACCGTGCACAGCCCGGCCAAGGTCATCTCTCAGTTGATGCCTGCCTGAGGAAGGAGTCGGTGAAGAAGCAAAGAATAACCAGATGATTTCAGTGCATCTGGAGGCTGGATTAATCAGCTGTGTATTATTTGGCACTAAATACTAAACCAAACCCATTCGGTTTATCTTGGCCAGCTCAATACTGTTAGCATATTGAAATTCACGATTACGTAGAGCAGGGCCGTGATTCCCAGTGGGAGTTGTGAGTGAACACCCCCCCTGGGGCACAGCTCCTGGGATGTTGGGTGCTGGATTTAAGGCATCTATGAATAATAGGAAAGGCGGAGGTGTTGGTCATAGTCTGGTAGGGTGTCTGACAGCCCTCCTCAAGAGACATTATTGCTCTTGGTCATGAACAAGTGTTGATCCTCCCCAGCAAAGCCTGGTCTCCGTGAAAGCCGCTGGCAGTCTCTGTACATGTGATCAACAGTGGAAAGTCTTAGAGGATTGTTGGCTGGGGGGAGATGGCAGGGCCTTTCTGGCACTGGGAGAGAAGCTGCTTGTGTCCAGCCTTGCTTCTGCTCTTGGTCCCCCAAGGGCTCCATCGCCTTCCCCTTATTCAAGTAGGCACCCCAGCAGAAAGAGGCCCTGAGCAGAGACAATACAGCTGTTGGGATAGAAGGTGAGATGGGAGTGGAGAGCAAGGACCTCTCTGTGGGCCTGCACTTCTTGGCCCCTGAGCTCGAGGACCTTGCTCTGTTCTTTCCTGCTGTTGCACGGAGGACCCATGCATGCCGATCGAGAGGGTGCAAGGGGCCCAGAAGCTGGGCATATGTTAGCATTAGCACAGGACTGAAGGAATAGGGGTCTTAAATCCTACCCCCTCACTCCAACCCCCCACCACTTGCAGGGAATCATCGTGTGTATTAAAAACACTCTATAACATTGTAACCTACAGACTGAAATATCTCAGGCCAAGCTTCAAGGAAAACCAACTTTCTGTTCTTGGAAGAATCCGTAAAGAACTTGCCCCAGAATACTGTATACTATTATTTTTTTACCCACAGCCTCTCCTGTCTGCTGACCCCATCCCCAGCTAATGTTTTCGGTTCTAGGTTCTACATTTTCCCGTGTTCCTGGCTGTGCTCCTTGCTGTCTAAGAAGGGTCAGCCGGGCTCTAACCTTCTCACACCCCTCCCTCCCACCCCAGCCGTGCTGCCCAGTGCCCCTCAGAGGCAGGCTGTCAGAGCCGTCATCCTGAGAAGCTGCCCTCTTCCCTTAATTTTCCTTATAGTTTGTGTCTCAGTCAGCCGGGGCGCCAGGACGAAGTATCACAGACTAGGTGGTTGAAACAACAGAAATTTCTTTGCTTACAATTCTGGAGGCTGGAAAGTCCAAGATCAAGGTCCAGCAGTGTTCCGTTTCTGGAGAGGACTCTCTTCTGCCTTAGCACTCCATCCCCACATAGCAGGGGGACAGAGAGCTAGCTCTCTGTGTCTAATCCCATAATCCCATAATCTCATCGTGAGGAGAGGCGAATTTGAGGTGGAATTACCTTCCCAAATCCTCACTTCCAGATACCGTCACACTGGGGTTGGTGCTTCTACATAGGATTGTGAGGTGGGGGCAGGGAACAAACACGTGTCCCACCTGTCAAATAACACTTGGCAATCTATCACTTTAAAACTATCCACAACACTCCACACACTATCGTTTAAAAATTTGGATGGAGTTGAAACACCATTGTCCTTTTATAATGTGGTTTTCCACCCCACCATTAAACAGACAACTTTCAGGCAACTTCTAATGAAATACAGGAAATACACCTGAAATGGGGTGATTCTGGGTTAAGAGAAGTAACAGTGTGTCCTGAAAAGCTACGAGACCCACTGCCCATGTTGAGCTGCCAGCCCTCCTTCCCAAGTTAATGAGCTTCAACTTCTCTTCCGATTACAGCCAGCCAGCAGCTCTAACATTTTAAGGAAGATGAGCACTGAAAAGATGGCTTTCCTCCTCTTGCATTCCAGAACAAATGAAAGAATTTTCTAAATGAGAATCTCCTGAAGTCCTTTGTCTTTAGATAGAGATGTGGGCAAACCATTTCGTACTCTTCCTTGGGAATTTATCTTTGCCTGTGATTTTTCTTCTATTCAGTAGAATGGTTGTGGGTTTCTATATTCCCACTTCTAGAATACATTTTCATGAGTGGGGATAATGTCTTATTTTGAGCTTGATATTTTTCTTGTGTTACGAAGAATGATGTGGTTTTACTCCAGTCCCTTAGTATGTGATTTGTGGCTTGGAATCCCAGTTGGAAGGAAATGATTGATCAGGAAGCCCGAGGTTTAGAGACACGATCAAGTATAAACAGCTCAGGCATGATTTAGAAGGCAAAGTCTGAACAGGCTGCTTTGTGAGGTAGTGAGCTCCCCAGTGATGGGACTCTGCAGTCAATCAAAAGCATCCACTGTGGTCACTTGTAATGGATATTGTACATGTGATTCTTGAATTCACTGCGACTTTAGAATGCAATGCTCTCAGAGACTCTATCCATACTAAAGTACCATGGTTCCGTGACTCCGCACACGGAAGCTACATGAGCCCTAGAAGCTTTGCACAGAGGGAGACTGTCTTCCACAAAGGAAAAGACAATGGACGGATTAAGTTCTTTTTTTTTTTTATGTTTATTTACTTTTGAGAGCAACAGACACAGAGTGTGAGTGGGGGAGGGGAAGAGAGAAAGGGAGACACAGAAGCAGAAGCAGGCTCCAAGTTCTGAGCTGTCAGCACAGAGTCTGACGTAGGGCTAGAACTCACGAACTGTGAGATCATGACCTGAGCCGAAGTCGGCCGCTTAACCAACTGAGTCACCCAGGCACCCCTGATTAAGTTCTAATTGCGCCCTGTCTCAACTTTCAGATTCACCAGTTTCTTCCCCACGTGACCACCTCTTTATACCTAACTCCATCAATTTATGCAGAATGCGGATTATTCTTCCCTTAATATTTGTATTATAAAAATAAGACAGCTCTCTCCACGTGGCCAGCGGGTCGGCTGGAGACTGTGAGCTGAGCTTAAGCTTGTAATAAAGGCCCTTTAAAAATAAAAAAATAAAAAAAATAAATAAAAATAAGACAAGAGCAAATAAAAATGGTAGGGGGAAAATTATAAGCTATCTCATTACTTCATCATAACTATTATTATCTTGACATAGTCTTTTTTTTTGTAATACTAAGTAGTCTTTGGAATTATTAAAAATAATTACTGGCCAGACCCTCCTATCTGGTGAATATGACATATTGCATTCAGCTGTTCAGTTATCTTTGTTGAACACTTAGGTGCTGTCCAGTTTTTCAGAATTATAGACTTAGAAGTAGTGGAGCCAATCTTCTTGCCCAACGGGATGAGGGACAGTTAAGTTTGAGCATGAGGTAAAAAATAACATTTTCATGACTTTTGGTCGTTGGTGCCAAACTGCTTCCCGGCCATAACCAAACCCATTTGTACCGCCCCTCTGATTTCACCCTGCCTTCCCAGCAAGGGGTATTTCATTTTCAAATTGCTTGGTAGCTTTTTCCTGGTTTACATTTCTTCTATTACAAATAAGATTGGAATTTTTTTATATGTTTCATTGTTTGAAAAACAGCTGTGGTGTCGTTGGCCCATTTATCTCATGAGATCTTAATGTTGTCCTTGTCCAGTTGTGTGGAACACATGTGTGAGCTGATTTTTCCAAATAAAATAAGATACTACCCATTTTTCCTAAAACATGTCTTCCCAGTTTGCCTTTGTTACTTATACTATGGCTTACGCAGAAAAATTATCTATTTTTTATAGTAAAATATATCAATAGTTTTGTGAGTGTTGACTTCTGGTTCTAGAATATTAGCACTGCTCTAGGAAAAATCCAGTTTTATGCTCCGTTATTACTGTAATTTCATCTGTTAAAAAGATATTTGAGTGCTGCCTGGGTGGCTTGGTTGGTTAAGGGTCCTAGTTTAGCTCAGGTTGTAATCTCACGGTTTGTGGGTTCAAGCCCCGCATTGGGCTCTGTGCTGACGTCTCAGAGCCTGGAGCCTGCTTTGGATTCCATGTCTCCCTCTCTCTCTCTCTTCCTCCCCTGCTCATACTCTGTCTCTCTCTCAAAAATAAACATTTTTTGAAATTAATAGTTCCCACACCATTTATTGAGAGATCCTTTCCTTTTTCCATTTTTGTTGCATTTCTCCTTTATCATATTAAATTTCTACACTTCCATGCACATGTGATAGGATCCTGACTGTCTACTTGATTCCAGTTTATTGTGCCCATACCACAGTTTTACGTACTGTTACATAATCTGTTTCAGCCAAGGACTCGGTCCTCTTTTTGACTATTGAAGTTCCCTCTCATTTAAAAATTTTTTTAAATGTTTATTTATTTGAGAGAGAGAGAGTGCACAAGCAGGGGAGGGGCAGAAAGAGAGGGAGACACAGAATCTGTAGCAGCCTCCAGGCTCTGAGCTGTCAGCACAGAGTCTGACACGGGTCTCGTACTCATGAGCCATGAGATCATGACCTGAGCTGAAGTTGAACTCCCCAATCGACTGAGCCACCCAGGCTCCCCAATTCCCTCTCGTTTTTTAAAAAACATAATTACTAGTTTTATTCCTTGAGATTAATTTTAGATCCATTTTATCAACTTCCTAAAAAACTCTGGATTTTTATTGACTGCACCCATTTGGCAATTACAACTATTGAGTTCGCACATTAATTTGTGTAGGATTTAATTTCATGGGAGGTCATTTCTGTCTCCGTGTCCGGAGGCATGCTAGGAGCAAAGACAGAGGGAACGGGCATGGCGTGGACCGGGAGGTTGGGTGACTGGGGGTGTGGGAGGGACTCGGCTGGCTGTACCCGGCCTGCGCCATCATGCCCACGTGTCTGCCAGAGAGGGAGTCCGGGCGAGGGAGACGGGTATATGTTGGAGAGGTCAGGAGAACCAGGTTCTAGCCCCACCTGGAGTGGTGTTAGCCCCTTCTGTGCCAGGGTGAAGCCACCTCATCTGCCCTGGCCTCGTCCCCCGAGGATCCTCCCAGCTCTCAGGTCCTCTTCACCTCTGCTCCACGTGGAGGAAGACCCGGCAGTGCTGTCCCTGCCTCACCTCTGCTGGTCCACGAGGTGGGGAGGCAGAGAGCCTTCTGCTGGACCCTCCAGATCCCAGCCCCCAGCCCGGTGACCCTACCGGTGTTCTGCACCCACAGGAAGAGGGGGCGGAGGGAGAAAGCGTGCAGCTCCAGTGTAGACAAGAGCTTTGTCCCAGCTCACGTGTTTAGCATGCCCAGTGTCAGGCTGCAACGTAAACAGAAACCAGCCAGGGCATGTGTGATTCTGCAGCTCACTGAGGGGACGCCTGGGTGATGCCCGTGCCGTTCGTGTGCCCACCACACTTTGAGTAGCAAAGCTGTAGCATACCAATCTATGTGGAATTCCCGGCTGAAAAACAAAAAAGAAGAAGAAACGGGGGCGGGAGGGACCTAGGCAGCTCTAGACTCCTGTGACCATTATGACCATTACGCTTTTGTTTATTTTAAAATTTTTTTAATGTTTTATTTATTTTTGAGAGAGAGAGAGAGACAGCGTGAGCAGGGGAGGGTCAGAGAGAGAGGGAGATACAGAATCTGAAGCAGGTTCCAGGCTCTGAGCTAGCTGTCAGCACAGAGTCTGATGCAGGGTTCAAACCCACGAACCATGAGATCATGACCTGAACCGAAGTTGGACACTCAACTGAGCCACCCAGGTGCCCCCCCCCCCCATTATGCTTTTAAAAAGTATGTGTATAGACAAGAAACCCAAAGCCATCTGATACATTGTTGGGACAGTAAGGTTACAGTCAAGGTTATGACAGTAAGGTCATAGACTTTCTTCTACCTGTTTGTTGCTCTCAAGTGTTGGCAACGAATAAAAACTGTCAAGAGATCTCTTTATGAATGGGAAAAACAAAAGTGGTTCATCCCGCAGCCACAAAGGGCCACATCACTCATTGTCCCTTCTCCGAGTGACTCTCTACCCCTGAGGTAAGTCTTCTTTCCGGCTGGGGCAGGTTTGAAGATGTTTTCAAACAGCGTGCTTGGGTTTGCTCTCGTCTAGAAGTACCTGAGGCTGTACCCACTGCCCAGAGGGTGAAGTGTGACCAGCAGACCCACCTCTGTCTGGTACAGTTACAGCCCTCAGAGACGTAAGAAAGTCCCTTGCTCCTCATATAGGGTTAACCTGCAGCTCGACCAAACGGCCAGTGACGCCCTCCACACCCACCAAAAGCATTAAGGAAAATCTCTTGAGTTAAAAGTTTGCCTTTCTTACTGGAAGAATTTTTATTAGGCCAAAGCGTTGACAAGTTTGTCATTCCCAGAATCTGCTAACACCCTCCCTCCGTTCCCTTCAATTTTTAGCACTTTTCCCCTCCTCATTTTTGGAGGGGAGGAAAAACTATCTTGAACAAGCAGAAAGTTTTATCCAAGGTGTTTGGCAATGAGTCCGTGTGCTGGGAAAGATTTATGTCTCCGTTCTCTGGCACTGCCTAGTGTGAGCTCACTTAAAACAACCGAATAAATGACTTCACTTTATCCTGTCAGAATGGAACCAAGGGCGGCATGGTACCCAGCTGGGGTCCACGGGGACCCTGAGGCAACGTTCATGTCTCAGTCACTTGTGCTGAGCTCAGCCATTTTTATGTCTGTCTGAGATCATTAAAACGAGGAGGCAGGGAGCAGAAAGCCCTGTGGAATGAATGGTGTGATGGAAACACTGCTTGAAGCCTACAGGGCTCAGCCCAAAACCTGAATTTAGGGGTTCACTTAAAAGGCTGCCCCTCTACCAGTTAGCAGCCTGTCCAACGGTTTGACCTGAGCCCCTCCAAGGGGCGCCTCCAGAGAGCTTTCTTTGTGATGATGGTCACAATGAGACAATTTGTTTCTTTTTCTTGTTAAGGCCTATTTTGTCATTCCTATGGCCCTACTAGCATTAAGACTGGGCCCATTGAGACAAGACCTGATTGCTCTAGAAAAGGAACATGGATTCTGCTCTGGATGGATTCTCTGGGTCAGGCTCAGCTTCATCCCTGTACATGGGTTGGGGCTCAGGATGCTTTATTAACTCAAGGTAGCTGCCCCGGAAGGGAAGGATGGCGCTGCTTAGTCCCACACAGAAGGTAGCTGGTGAGCCGGAGGGCCCAGGATCGCCCATCGGGAAAGTAGCTGTGTGACCCTCCACTCTCCCCTCTGCCAGGATTTGTTCCTCCTTCCAGAGTCCTTGGGCTTCAGCCAGAGGGATGAGTGGCTTCTGTCTTAGGGTGGGGGACTTGGGACTGTAATAACCCCTGATAATTTCTTAGCATTTCAAGGTGACAAAGTCGTCTAGACTGTAAGCAATCTAAGGGTGAGGACTGTGCCTTCTTCCAAAGGAAGAAAGGGAGGGAGACAGAGGGAGGGAGGAAGGAAGTAGACTCTCAAAGGCCTGGGAAACTCTCATAAGAACTTAATGCCATTTTATAAATGTGGAAGCTGAGAGGTTGTGATTTATATATGTATATATGTCCTTATATCAATTTGTTTTTGCTTAAAATAATTAGTTTGGGGGTCCCTTGATGGCTAAGTTGGTTAAGCATCTGACTTTGGCTTGGGGCATGATCTTACGGTTCGTGAGTTCGAGCCCCACATCAGGTTCTGTGCTGACAGCTCAGAGACTGGAGCCTGCTTTGGATTCTGTAGCTCTCTGCCCCTCCCCCACTCACACTCATTCACTCTCTCTCTTTCTCTCTCTCAAGAATAAATAGACATAAATTTTTTTTAAATGTAACTCATTTGATGTGAACTGGTTATATTTTTTCAACATTCCGTAACGCACAAATATAGATAAGAAAAAATTGTCATCGTGTGGCACTTTGGATGTTGGGCCAAAGTGCTCCAGTCCCACAAGGGCAGTGGCTGTCACAGTGTGGTCCCCAGGTTGGCAGCATCAGCATCACCTGAGAAGTTCTCAGAAATGCAAATTCTCACGCCCTACCATAGACCTGAATGAGAAGCTCTGGGAATGGAGCTCAGCAAGTTCTTTTCTCAAACATTCCAGGTAATTCCCACACTTGGTGAAGTTTGGCAACCACTGCCCTGGAGAGTGTCTTCCTGGTTGTGTCTCCTTTGCCCCTCCTAGACTCACAGTGTCCTCATGAACTCAGCACACGAAAGCCGTGGGTGAAGCACCACATAAATGTTAACTCAGACTCAGCCTTTCACAGCTTAGTTAAGAAAGACACCTTGGAGGAAAACACCTTGAAACTTAACACATGAGGGTGCCGAGAGCCAACGCTGGCTCATTTCTCTCTGACTCCTTTGGTCAGCGTTCAGAACTGATGAGGAGGACACAGTAAAGCAGCTAGCTCCCCATGTTTAGAGCAGCCCTGTCCAACAGAACTTTCTACAATGATGGACATGTTCAATATCTGCATTGTTCTGGGAGACAAACCTCCATGGGTCTTCTGCATTCCTGCATATTTTTCAAGGAGAGGTGCTGACTACCTTTTTCTGGACAATTTTCAAAGACATTTGTATAGCCAAAAGTCTTGGAAGGCAGAGATAATGTCTTCCTCCAGAGCCAAAAAAACAGTCTGCTTCCTGCCCATTACAAAAGATTCAGGTTCCCTGAACTGGGGGTTCCTCTCTTGGATTGGACTCTACTGCCTGTACAAGGATCATCTGGCCCTCCTCATGCTGCCCTGTGAGAACTGGAGCTCAGGGAACTGGAGCAAGCAATGCTGAAACTCTGGCTACTGATATTGCTATAAACAATAAAGTCTTTTGTCTCGGACCCGGGAGCCTCATGTCTTCCGCTAGCATTTGTGAAACTGGCAGATTAATTTGTTAGCTTGCAACTGGAGGAAAATATGAGATTCTTCACATTCTTCAACACGTTGTCTAAAACACGTGGCTATTAAGCACTTGAAATGTGGCTAGTATGACTAAGAAACTGAATTTTTAGTTTGAACTCATTTCCCCTAGTTTTATTGAGGTATAATTGACAAATAAAATTGTATATATTGAAAGTGTATAGGGGCGCCTGGGTGGCTCAGTCGGTTAAGTCTCCGGCTTCGGCTCAGGTCAGATCTCACGTTCGTGGGTTCGAGCCCTGCGTCGGGCTCTGTGCTGACAGCTAGCTCAGAGTCTGGAGCCTGCTTCTGGTTCTGTGTCTCCTTCTCTCTCTGCCCCTCCTGCTCTCATGCTCTGTCTCTCTCTGTATCAAAAATAAATAAAACATTAAAAAAAAAAAGAAAGTGTATAATGTGATGATCTGATACAAGTATACTTTTTGAGATGATTACAATCCAATTTATTTACATATCCGTCATCTCACATGTAGTTACCTTTTTTCCTTTTTTGGTTAGAGCTCTTAAGAATTCCTCTCAGCAAATTACAAGTATATAGTACAGTATTATTAACCATAGTCAGCATGCTGTACATGAGACCCTCAGAACATACTCCTCTTATAACTGAAGGTTTGAACACTTTGATCAACATCTCCCCATTTCCCTCACCTTCCAGTCCCTGGCAACCACCATTCTACTCTGTTTCTGTGAGTTTGACTTTTTCTCCCCTTTTTTTTCAGATTCCACATTTAAGATTCTCTATATGCCATACAGTATCTGTCTTCCTCTGGCTTATTTCATTTAGCCTAATGCCCTCCAGATTCATTCATGTTGTCATAAATGGCTGGATTTCCTTTTTTAGGGTCGAGAAATATTCCATGGCATATATTCTGTCAAAGTTTATTTATTTATTTTTGAGGGAGAGAGAGTGTGTGTGAGGGAGGGGCCCAGAGAGAGGGAGAGAGAGAATCCCAAGCAGGCTCCACGCTGTCAGAGCAGAGCCCAAAGCAGGGCTCCATCTCATGGGCTGTGAGATCATGACCTGAGCCAAAATCAAGTCAGATGCTTAACGGACTGAGCCACCCAGTCAGTCACCCCTCCGTTGTATATTTAGACCACAAGTACTTTATCCATTCATCCCTTGGTAGACACATAGGTTGTTCCCCTATCCTAGTGATTGTGAATAATTCTGCAATAAACATGAGGGTGCAGATATATCTTTGAGACACTGATTTCACTTTCTTTGGATATGTATCTAGATGTGAGATTTATTTTTAAATAGCCACAGGTGGCCAGGGGCGATCACATGGGCCCACAGAGCTTAGAATGCTCAAGCATCAACAAGCAGGATCAGGAAGAGGGATTTTTCTACATTGAGAGGGAGTTGACACTTAGGTGATCTCTAAGGCATTTTCAATATTTGAGTGTTAATGATTCTGCAGCTCTAGGAGGAGTGGAATTGTGAAGAGATGCCATTATGTCTGGAGGGGTTTCCTGGTACAGCTCAGAGATGAAAGAGGAATTGGAACTGAGTTTGAAGCTGGAGGTGGGGAGATATTCTTGCTATAGGAAATGTCTTTTGGAAGAGGTTTGGATGTTAGACAGAGAAGATACGGCCAGAGAAAACAAGCAGACCAGTGGCCCTTAAAGAAATTACCCAGCTCGGCCCTCTCCTTCTCCCCTCAGCTTGAGAATATCCCCCATCCACCCCTGGTTGGTCAGAGACTCCTTTGGGCCCTTTTCAGCTCCCCAGGCACCTGCCTCCTTACCCCCTTACTTGTCCTGGCTCAAAACAAGCTCCTCTTTGATTGCTGGCCCAGCCCCTGCTGACAGGTCAGGTCATATGTACCTAATCAGGAGGAGCTGGGACCTGAGGGATGATAAACAGGGCTTCTCATTCAATAAAGTTTGTGCAGAATATTGGAAACAGCTGTGGGCCTCGGCTGGCGGTGCCAGAGCCCGTGGGGGCCTGGTGTTTGGGGGGAGGGGAGTTGAAATCGGGAAACACCAGGGCAGGAGTCTAAAGGGTGCTTTGCCACCCAAAGCCTGAGAAAGCTAGTGAGCCTAGTTCAATGCCAGCTGCTGCTGGAATCCCAGGCTTTGTGGAGGGTCGAGAGTCCTCTGGCATCAGAGATCTGAGGTCAGAGCCAGGCAGGTCTGGATTACCCAAGAGGCCTTTATTTACATTTATGTAAATATGTCATTTATTTTACAAATTCTACATGGATTTCTCTGCAAGCTGCTTTTTCACCTAACATCACACACACACACACACACACACACACACACACACACACCTCTAAATATATGCTTTTTCTTAAATTGTGGTAAAAAAATAAAACTTACCACCGTCATCATTTTTCAGGGTACAGTTCACTGATGTTAAGGATATTCACACTATCTTGCAACCAACTTCCAGAACTTTCTCACCTTGCCAAACAAACTCTGTACCCATGAAACACCAACTCCCCATTCACCTCTCACCCCAGCCCCTGGCCAGCACTCTTCTTGCTGTCTGACTCCTTTAGAGGTATCGAAAGTGGAATCATACAGCATTTGCCTTTTTGTAATTTACTCTTCTTAATAACATACCGTATATGGACCTATGTGTATCATTCAACTTACTAGCACTTTTGTTGCTGCAAAAAATTGATATGCAATTTTTTATGCATACCCTTGAATACTGGAGTTTGCTGCCTTTCTTTCTTTCTCTTTCTTTGTTTCCTCCCTTCCTTCCTTCTTTCCTTCCTTCTATCCTTCCTTCCTTCATTTTCTGTAGGATAAATAACCAGAAATGCCATGTTATGGCGTACAAAATAACCCATAGCTGGATCAAAGAGATTCATAGTTTAAAAAAATTTTTTCAGTGTTTATCTATTTTTGAGAGAGCTATGAGTGCAAACAGGGAAGGGCAGAGAGAGAGGGAGACATAGAATCTGAAGCAGGCTGCAGGCTCTGAGCTGTCAGCACAGAGCCTGACGCAGGGCTTGAACCCACACTATGAGCTCATGACCTGAGCCGAAGTCGGATGTCTAACTGATTGAGCCACTGAGGCACCCTAAGAGATGCCTATTTTTAGCTTCCATATATGTTACTAGATCCCTTTCTCAGAAGTCCGGGTAACTCCCATCCCCACAGCTGTGACTAGGATTTGCTTCCCCCACATCTCCTCCAGCGCTGGCTCTCCTCACTCTAAGGTTTGCTGTTCTGATAAAGGAAAAGCGGAGTTGTGCTTTTAAAATATGCATTTCTCTATTAGTGAGGTTGCGCATCTTTCCCCAACTGCATTGGCCATTTCCAATACAAATACAAATGTGTTCATATGTTTTGTCCATTCTCCTGCTGGCCTGTTTCTCTTTCTCACTGTGCATGCGAGCTCTTTGATCCCAGACAGACAGACAGATGTCAACTCTCTATACGTAGTAGATGTTGAGATTTTGTCTCCAGTCTGTAATTTGTCTTTCGACTCTCTATCTGTGATCTTTTATCCTTTGAAAATTTAAAAAAAAAAAGCATGTCAGGGGCGCCTGAGTGGCACAGTTGGTTAAGTGTCTGACTCCAGCTCAGGTCATGATCTTGTGGCCTATGAGTTTAAGTCCTGCATTGGGTTCTGTGCTGACAGCTTAGAGCCTGGAGCCTGCTTCAGATTCTGTGTCTCCTTCTCTCTCTGCTCCTCCCTCACTCAGGCTCTCTCTCTCTCTCAAAAACAAACAAAACATTAAAAAAAATTTTTTTAATGTATGTCTACCTTTTTCTCTCTAGTTTCTGGATTTTCTGTTTTGTTTAGAAAAATCTCCAAAAACCATAGATTGTATAAATATTCTAATGTTTTCCTCATTAAATTGTTTTAAACAGTGTTTAAAATTGTTTTAGTTTCTCATGAAATTGTTTAAATATGAAAAACAATATGTAAATGGTTTTAAATGTTTAAATTTAAATAAATTGAAATCTTTCACCTATTTGAAATTTAGTTTTAATAATTTGTGAGGTAGGGAGATGAACCTTGTTCTGTTTTTTTTAGAGTCAGTGGGGCCTATGCGACTGATCAAACAAACTATCCTTCTCCCCACTGGTTTAAACGACCACTTTTATTGTGTATTATCCATACGTACGGACTGGGGTATATTTCTGGACTCGGTTCTATTTCTGTCCCATGAATCTGTTTATCTTGTCCTTTAGCCTTAACATACAATTTGGTCAAAGTGATTTGTAGTCTGTTTTCATAGGCCCCTCTTACCTAAATATTTCTTCATTACTGTTGTTTTCATCATCACGGTTATACAAATTCCTAGCAGCCGTCAGAGCCTGGGAAGGCCGGTAACTTTTCAAGAAAAGCCAGAGTCGGTCTGGGAAGGCCTGCCCACTTGCCCGTTCGAGAATCAAAGACGGCAGAGGCCAGGGGATATTAGAGGAGCATCGCCCGTGCTCAGCACTGCTCTTTTCGGCAGAGCTGGGGCGGGAAGACCAGAACTTCTCGCGCTGCAGTGACTAATACTCAAAGTGTCTGGCTTCTCAGCTCCAGCCCCATCCTCTGGACATTGTTTTGTGAAGGTGGCCTTGGGCCCTGTGAGTCCCATTTCTGCTTGACCAGCTGTTCCCTGTTGGATCCTTGCGACCGGAGCCACTAGAGGGAAGCTGCAGGCTGGAGGAGGACGGGTGACCGCCTGCTTTCTGTGTGTTCCCTGGAAGAGGCGCCCCAACAGCCTCCCCCTCCACCCCGCAGCAGGCCCGTCTGAAGCTGAATCCAGCTTGCCTCTCTCCAATACATCCAGCTTCACCACCCGCTAGCGCCCCACACACCAGCTCCAGAGACCCCGGCCCCTGCCAGCAGGTGCCCCTTCCTCAGAGGTCTGGGTGCAAGCCCAGGGGTCCTTCCTTCCAGCTGAGAGCCTCCTCCCCGGGGCTCTGGGACCCTTCTCCAAATGTCTAAGGGTTAGTGACTGCAGCCTCTTCCTCCGGTTTCCCCAGCCCTGGCGGTGGCGGCTTCTCCTGTCATTGCCCGGACCTCCATGACGCCTGAGCCATTCTCTCGTCACCCTTCCCTTACCTCAGGAACAATGTTATATCTAGTTATTGATTCTTTATCCTTTTTTCAACTAACTGGTGTGATCTTCTTTGTCTCCTGATGGGCCCCCAACTGACACAGGTAATGGGGGGTCATCGCAGTTTTCTGGGGGCTGAGGGCTGCTTCTCTTGGCCACCCTGCTGAGAGCTCTCCTCCCTCCTCCATTCCCAGAATTATTTGGCTGCTGGTTGTCAAGGAGACGGCTGACAGTTTCCAGTTGCCAAGACTCCCCCAGGAGTTCTATGGAGACGTTCTGGAAACTCCCTGCTCCTTCCTGCTCCCCAGCCAGGGAACTTGGAGAATCTAGCCAGGTTGGGGTGTGGGGGGCAGGGCATGGGAAGGGGTGTGGGGAGCAGACCAGGCCTGCTAATGGAAAGAGAGACAAGCGGTTTCCTTGGGCCCTGGCTTCATCCACAGACCTCAAGTGCCTGGCCAGCTCCCCCAGCCTGGTCCCGACACATGCCCCCTGGGTCCAGACAAGGCTGACAAGTCCCTCCTGGCACGGTGGGAGCCATAGCTAGCTGCAGCAGGGAAGAGCCCAGAACCTTACCGGGGGAGGAGGCTCTGCCATTCCTAAGTTCACTGAAGCAGGCAGCAGCACACACTGGCGCCTACTGTCGCTCCCTGGTTCCAGTCTGTTTCATAATAATAGCAGCGGCCACATAATAATAATAATAATAATAATAATAATAATAATAGTGGTGAGGTGGGTGTGAAATAAAATAAAGTTTGCTCCATTACTGGGCCCCTTCCCCCCTCCCCCTAGAGACTCACCAGCATCTACGAGCCTTACGAGGTACCAAAAATAGGGACATGCTTATAACCTTGGGTCCATCATGGTTGCTACTGACTTTCCCGTTGGCCAGGCCTTCAGGGGACTTTCCATTTCTCTGCCCTTTGCGGGTCAGGGGCCTGGCCTGTGGAGGTTCATTCCTCTCTTGGGGATCCAGTGACCTCTGACCCATCTGCAAACTCAAGGACTGCCACCAGAGGCATGCTCCTTTCTCCTCCTTCCCACTTCCACGGAGGACACCTAACACGACTTTTCAGTGGCTTCTCAATTCCCAAAACAACGTTGACTGATGTGAAGCAGGTTTTGCGTCTGCCCTATAAAAAATCCTTGTGGCGATGTAGAACTAAAGATCTGGCTAAAACCTCATCTGCTTCATTTTTGCAGAAGTCTTGTGGAGTAAACTGAAGACACCATTACGTCTCCTCCCTGCATATCTTAGCATTCGTTTAAGACAAGTAGAAACACTGCCTTACCTAGTCCCAAACCCATCATCTCACAAAACAGAATTAGCAATATTTTTCTAGGGGCATCTCAGAGACAATCACCTCATTTACAGAAAAGGACTAAGACCTGGAGCGGGGAAGTAATATGTGTGGTGCCGCTTGGCCAGAGGGCCGCAGGGCCGGGATCTGAATGCCCGGACGGTTCAAAGCTCTGATCCTTCCACGGCCCCCTGTGTCTGCACGGTGGTTTCTTCTTCTCGTTGTCCTCTCCTAGGCACCTGCTCCTCCAGCTCC
Organism: Suricata suricatta; assembly: GCF_006229205.1. NCBI lineage: Eukaryota > Metazoa > Chordata > Mammalia > Carnivora > Herpestidae > Suricata > Suricata suricatta. Next base: position 88,317,963 of record NC_043710.1, on the reverse strand, counting down.
TACAACAGCCCTGAGAAGCCGCTGGGCCGGTGTGACAACCCTGTTTTCAACCGATGAGGAAACAGAGACCCAGAGAGATGGGCCCACAGTGGTGTGGGAGGGCTGGCTCTGAAAGCATCCGGGTATGGTGCAGCTGCTGGAAGGAGGGCTGCTACCAAGCAGAACTGGCACAGGAAACAGTGCCCCCCTAAAGGGAACACTAGCCAGCATTGTCACACCTCAGCTTCATGCTTCCCTGCCGTCCTCTCCTGATCTGTTGGTCCCCTTTCCTCACCCCTCTATCTAGGGCCCCTTCATTTCCTCTCTGGTCTCCAAAGGGCAGTTAACAAAGTGACTAAGCAGTGACCCCTGCAGGGCCCCCTGTCCCTCGTGCCCTCCCCTTCCTCCTCTCAGCCAGGAACACAGCGGGAGCCACGTCCACTGCGGAGCCTCTGGCCCATTTCCTCTCCAGCCCTCAGCTCATCTCCTGCCGGGGTCCCCCAGGGCCTAGGCTGGCCTCTGATGAGGCACACATGGACACATGTGGAAAAGCCATTTATTTCCGGGAGCATCTGCTTCCTCTGCTCTGGTCCAGCTGTCACTATCCTTCCAAATTCTGTTTCCCCCAAAGCCTCAGGTTTTCAAAATCAGGGTTCAAAATGGCCACCACAGGCTGGAGAAGTCTGACGTGCCGCCGCCCACAGTGAGGCAGAAGTTTCCCAGAAAGTGCGGCAGGGCCAGGAAACCTGAGAGCTCATTGTAGCTGAGAGCTACCTCGTCCAAACACCCAGGGAGCCCTGTGGAGCCACCATTTCCTCTCAGAATACTAAGTTCCATCCGGCCTTCCTCCTGGGCCTTGGTGAGGACCCAGAAATGCAGAAATAAATGTTAACTGGATGGATCAGCAAAACGCTACCACTGTACATAACTGAGAGACAGATTTTGAGTTTTCTTGTCAGAGAGAAAAGGAACCTGGCAGTTCCACAGGCTTCTGACCAGCCTGGAAGGGACAGCCTCAGGTGGGGACACACTGAAAAATGCTCACAGGTCTTAGAGTTACAAGGAGCATGGGAGATTGATTCCTCAGGAAAAAGCACAGAGAAAATCTGTGCCCATTGGTAAAATGTAGATAGCAGTACTCTCTCATGGAGTGTTGAAAACACCTAGCCCATATAGCACAACCCTGGCGATTGATGGTGTTATTATTCAGGTAGAGAATAGAAGGACGGGACAAACTTTTAAATTCTGAATGGCTTTCATCTGGAAGAGGGATATGAGTAAGTTTGCAAAGTTTCAGGGAAAGAGCTCAACCCTGACAATAGCAGCATTGGAGAGGCAGATTCTAGTCCACCCCAAACAGAAAGAGGGCGAGAACGAACATTTATGGAGTGTATACTAGATGCTAGTTGCTTATAAGATGTTGGTATGGTGGCCGCATCTTATCTGTCCCATAACTTGAAGATGTAGCTATTGTTATGCTCATTTTAAAGATGAGGAAAAGGAAGTTCAGGGCTCATTGCTTGCCCGGGGTCAGGTAGCTACTGCAGGGCTGGCCAATAGGAGGGACTGAAGGGCCATCTCTCCAGAAGGCTGGTGGGGGCTTCCTCTGCTATAAAAGCGGGTTTCACTAATCCATGTAGAGCCCTCAGCCTGGTTCTCCAAAATGTCAGCTCAAACAACTCAAGAGTCTGGATCCCCCAGTCCATCCTTGTAACCTCTTCTCTTCTGAGTTGAGCAGAGACAACACTCCAGAGTTGTCCCCTCATCCCTCCTGACTCTAGATGATCCCCCTCTTCCTCCTTCCAGGACCTCCCAAAGCAATGATGCAGGTGCTGATGTGAGCCCTTAGGACCCGGGTAGACTGTTGATGACAACCTCACAGTGAAGGGCCTTGCAGAGGACCTGGGCAGGAGGGGAGGATGAGAAGCAGGCACCAAACCCTGGGGAGCCAACAGCCTCACCTGCCCCAGAGCCTGGCTACTGAGCATGCCCAGAGCAAAGCACAGTACCAGGTTACCCTGGCTTGGCTGATGCTGTTTGGGAAAGAGGGGAAGGGAGAAAGGGAGGTGCCCTGTATATGTAGCACAGTGCTTAGGACTTAGTAGATGTTCATGAAATGTTTGTTGAATTAATCATTGACATTCTTCAGTTCAAGGGGCATAAATAATTTTAATAGGCGGGTGCTATATATGCATAAGCTCATTCATTCTTCTCAAGAAAAGAATTATATAAATGAAGAAACTGAGGCTCAGAGGGGTTAGTTACATGCCATGTTCACACGATAATGAAGAGGCAAGGCTGTATTCTGACCACTGCACTTTGTTCTCTCAAACGTGAAAGACCTTTCCTCTCCTGGCCCCTGAACTCCATTGCATCTGAGACAGGAGCCCAGACCTACTTGCCCTTTCTAGTCATGCCTCCTGTTCCCTTCCAGACAGGACTGCAGCTCTGTCCTGGGTAGGGGGATGGTTAATTTTACGTGTCAACTTCACAGAGCTACGGCATGGCCAGATACTTGATCAAACATTATCCTGACTACGCCTGGGAGGGTGTTTCTAGAAAAGATTCACATTTGAATGAGTTGACTGAGTAAAGCAGATTGGCCCCCAACCCCACCATGTGGGTGGGCCTCATCCAATCACTTGAAAGCTTGGATGGAACAAAAAGGTGGACCCTCTCCCCCAAATAAGAGAGAACTCTTCCTGCTTGTCTGCTTTGAGATGGGACATCAATCTTTTTCTGCCTTTGGACTTGGACTGAAGCATCAGCTCTTATTGAGACTCAAGTTTCCCAGTCTTCAACCTGGAGCTTACACCATAGGCCCTCCTGGGTCTCCAGCTTGCTGACTACAGATCTGGGGATTTGCTCACCCCACAACCATATGAGCCAATTTCTTATAAGAAATCTCTTTCTCTGTAAACACACATCCTATCACTTCTATTTCTCTGGAGAATCCTAATATACCCCCTTCCCTGACTCTCCCTTCCCGAGTCTCCCTTACTAAAGAGGCAGAGTGGGTTGAGGGGCACTGCCCATGTCTTATGTGATCCTGATGACCCTGGGTGAGAAAAGGCTGCCTACAGGGGCCCATTCCACAAGCAGAAGAGGTTAACTTCAAGGCCAGCACAAATTCGTGCTGCAAGATCGAATAGTCTTTACAGTGTCCTGATTCACTCTGCTTGGATGCTCATGTTTTCTCTAAAGACAAGGCTGTGCCCATCTTGAGGGAGACAACAGTGCCAGGTCCCCATTCTCTGCTCCCAAAGGAATGTTGAGATAGTCCCAGTTTGTGGTGGGGAATCAAAGGGAGTGGGCCATATGGACGGGTCAGTAAGGTCAGGAAACCACGCATCCCCACTATGTGGGAACCTGACTCCCAGGGACCATCTGTCATTCTGTTCGAAGCCCAGTTGAAAGGGAATAGAGGCTCATGGCCATAAGGAGGGCAAGGAAGGACCGTGGCCATGGCTGAATGAGAGTGGGACAGGGGTCTCTCCACTAGCCTGGGGTGAGTGAGAAGCCTTGGTGAGCCACAGGGCACTCAGCTGTGATGGCTTCTGTCCCAGCCGAGCCCTGGTGAACCTGACACCAGACATCAGATCCTGCATCTCACTGGGGTCCGGGAACCTTACCCTACCCCTAACCCTGCACCAGAAAATGGAAAACTGACCTCACGTCAGGCTGTCTGTCAGCAGGAGGGATGGTCCGCACTCCATAGATCAGGTCCGGCTGGATCGTGAAGGGCAGCACGCTGGGTGCCTCACCGAAGTGTGTGAGTGCCTGTGTGCACTTACAGCTTGATGAACTATAACCTCGAAACAAGTCAAGAAATAGGACTTTACTAGCACCTGAGAAGCTCCCTCTCCACATGCTAATATACAGTTTTTACCTAATATTCACAACCATCTTACGAAAAATGGTGTTATTATCCCACATTATCTGAGAAGAAACTAAAGCTCAGAGAGGTTCAGAAATTTCCGGAAGTGCCCCAGCTTGTCAGTCAAACCCGAACTCTGGCATTGTGTTGGACTCCCGAGCTCCTTCGGCCCCTCTACCAGCTTCTCCCAACAAAACATACGGGAAGCACAAGGGGAACAAAAGGCATTCAATGACATGTTTGCATGTCCTTGTCCCTGAGGTCTGGAGGGCTGCACAGGGGGTCCCACACCGGGCAGGTGCTTGGACTTGATGAGGTTGAGGCCATTTTCAACGCTATGCTCAGTGACTCTCTAATGTTATACTGTCACTGAAATGAAAATGCAGGGAGCTCAGGGTTGTCCCCGAGGTGTGTTCCCAGCCAGGTCTTGCCCTCCCCATCTCTGCATTATGGATGGAGTGAATCATCTGGTAAATAATTCACTCACCATCGGGACAGTGAGGGTAACAGGAGAGCAGGATGGAGGTGTCGGAGGCTGAGGTTGGCCACCTGAGCCAGACCCCCAATTCTTCCAAGGCTGGGCTTTGCCCTGGAGAGAGAGCACCCAAGAGTCAGGCAGGAGCCCCACATGGGCAGCCACCGAGGGACATGAGGCCATGGGGGGTCAGAGCGCTCTGCGCAAACCGCTCAGTCTCCTGCTGCTGACATCCCTCTGTCTTCTGCATCAAGGGGCCTGGGGTGAGTGATACTCAGACCACCCCACGGTGGCTCATTCCCCACGCACATCCTGTCGTTTCTTCCTTTTCTTCCTCGGGATCTTTTACAACTCTGTGGCCATTCAGTCAAGTCCATCCACTTTGTTCATCTGCTAGGCCTTAGCCACCTCTCTCTGAGTGACCACTATGTGCCAGAAGCGGGGAGGACAAAGTCTGCTCTGCGTTACCTTCAGAAGCCTGGGGTTATCCTGAGGGCCGCTGTCGGGTTGTAAGCATGGAGTGACATGGTCAGATCTGAGCTTCCAAATGTCCTCCCCCTCAATGTTTTTTAAAAAATGTTTAAATGTTTATTTATTTTTGAGAGAGACAGAGCATGAGTGGGGGAGGGACAGAGAGAGAGACACACACACAGAATCTGAAGCAGACTCCAGGCTCTGAGCTGTCAGCCGAGAGCCTGATGTGGGGCTCAAACTCACAAATCATGAGATCATGGCCTGAACCAAAGTCAGATGCTTAACCAACTGAGTCACCCAGGAATCCCCTAAATGTTCTCTTCAAGGTTTTCTGGGAGCTGAGGGCATCTGGGAGATAGGCTAAGTGAGACATGCTGGCAGCTTGGGCCAAAGCAGTGTCCACAGGGTTGGGAAGAATCAGCTTCTGGGTTAAGTGTTTTGCTTCTTGATCAAGTGAACAGCAGAATTTTGCCCTTGATCCCTGCCCTCCAGCTCCACGCCTGTCTTCTCTTCTGGCTGAAGAAGCTGGGAGTCATAGGAAGAGTCTGAGACTGGGAACCAGGCTCCATTCCCAGCTCCACCACCTACCATGTGGTTTTAGACAAAGTGATTTCGAGCCATAGAGTCTCAGGGGATGTTATTATTGTTACCATGAAGGTCAGCAGGTATTCAGTGCCTTGCTTGTCTTCCATGGTCATCACGTGGCCAAAGCCCAGCACGTTACAGTTGTTTGGCCACAGGGGACAGGAGAACGTGGTCCTCAGGCAGGTGCTCGGGGTTCTGTGCTAGGTCCTAAGCAGAAAAGAACACCTGTTGATAGCCTTACTCTGTAATGGCTGTTTCATGTCAGACTCCCCGATAGACTGAAAGATCCATGAGCGCAGGCCTGGGGTGGCTCATCTGTCATTGTAACCCTGGTGCCTGGTACAGAGCAGGTATTCCATAATTAGCAGGTGACACATAAATGCTGGATGGGCTGACAGCAGGCTGGGGTCATCTTCCCGGTGCTGCAGTGGGTCTGGAATCCCCCTGGAATCTTTACACAGAGGCCCCCAGAGCCTCAGTTACCAATGACCGTGTAGATCTCCCAGTCTCGGGCTGATCATCAGATTGACTTCTGGATGCTTGTTAAAAATACAGAGTCCTGGGCCCTGGTGCCTGGGGACTCTGTCTCAGTGGTCTGCGATGAGGCCCAGGATTATATATTGCTATCAGTCTTACACAATGGTCTGATGGCACTCGGGAATGGGAACCTCAGCTCCAGTCTGCTCCTTGATCTCAGGCAAGGACTCCCCCAGGCTACCTGCTCCTACAGCACAGGCAGACAGAACTCCAAAGCTCCCTCAGACCCTGTCTCTTCCCCACCAACTCCAAGGAGGAGAAGGAAGAGGGGAGGGAGGAGAACCCAGCACAGCCCACATGTCCTGAATTGCCACTCTTTCCCTAGGGCAGCCCCACCTGACCTACAGAGCACCCGACGAGGAGGCCACATCCATTCAAGGTGTGCGGGGTGGCTCTGTGGAGCTGGCCTGTGACTCCGGGCCCACCCCCCTCGTGGTCCTCTGGAGCTTCACTCCCCTGGGCTCGCTCATTCCCCGACCTGTGGCTGTCACCAATGGAGCAGAGTCCAAAGTGGAGGCCGGGGCCTCTGCTCTGGGGGTTGTGAGTCTTTGGAACAGCAGCCTGGTGCTTCAAGAGCTGCGGGAGGGCGCCCGTGGCCACTTCCTGTGCCAGGTCCTGCACTCGGCCAGTGGCCAGCTCCACACCACCTACACCTACCTCACTCTGGCTGTGCTGGGTGAGGAGCCCAGCTGGGATGGGTGACCTGGGTTGCTTTGCATGCTGTTTTGCCTCTATTTGCATGTGCTGCTCATGGCATTGGACCTTGCCTCTAGGGGGGTGAGAAAACCTGGGATCCCGAAAAAGGAATGGTCAGGGCCCCATGGGCAGGCCAGCCCCCAGCCAGCAAGGGCTGAGCCATGATGCATAGCTGGGTACGGCCTGGGTCTGTGATAACAAACAAGGGGCCTCTCCTTCCTCTGGCCAGTGCCCGTATCAAAGCCTCAGGTGAGACTGAGTGACCCATCCCCAGTGGAGGGGACCTCTGTGGTGGCCACATGTGCAGTACGGGAGGGCACGGAGCCTGTGACTTTTGCCTGGAGATATCAGGCACCTCGAGGCCCTGAGGAGGACCTGGTGGAAGTCACAAAGCAATTGCTTCAGCTAGACCCAGTCAACAGGACACACCTGGGCTGGTATGTGTGCAGTGCCCACAACGCTGTCAACCGGCTGAGCAGTGATGGAACCTTCCTTGATGTCATCTGTGAGTCAGATTGGAGGGGGCGGGGGACACATGGTCTGCACTCTGCCTCCTGGCACACCTCAGGGCCACCAGGAGTGCCATGGCCCTCTAATAGGCTCCAGAAGGCAAGAACCTCAGGGCCCTGTACCCACTGGTACCAAGTATAGGTCTAGAACAGGGGTTTTAAGCTTTTCAAGCTCATGGGCCCCTCTGCCCAGGAAAATGGGCATACATTCAGAGTCCCAATTTTATGCATAATTATGGTAAAAGGGGTGGCCTACAGAGCCTGCCTTTGGGTTGAACCTGAAGGCCTCTCAGGATCAACTGAACCCTGGGTCTCCTTCCCTCAGTCCCTCAGGGATGCCTTCCACAGCCCAGGTGCTTGCCTCCATGGACCCTAAACACTTACACTGAATGGTGCCTGTGGTCCCCAGACTCTGAGCTCCTTGGGGGCCTAGCCTAGTGGTTGACATAGTTGATACATAATACAAGTTTTTTGGATGGTGAGTTCAGCAATGATTATATTTGTGAGTGAGGGAATGAATACTGGAGAGATGTGACAAATCTTCCTTGTCCCCCAGATGGTCCAGACAACCCTGTGATCACTGTGGAACCACTGGGTTTGACCGAGGAGGGTTTCTGGGCCAGTGAGAGGGAAGAGGTGACCCTGAGCTGCCACGCTGCATCCAACCCCCCTTGTCACTATGTGTGGCTCCACGACCACACTCAGGTCCATGCTGGGCCCGTCTACCTCATCACCAGCGCAAGCCACGCCCACACAGGCTTCTACACCTGCCTGGCCCACAACAGCCTCCTGGACACCCACAGCCAGACCACCATCCGGCTCACCATCTACTGTGAGTGTGTGGGATTCGGCCTCTCAAAGCCGGGCCGCCATATTCTGGCAGACTCCAGGTGCCCTGTGGAATGCGGTGTAGACATTGTAGGGGAGGGAGGTGTGGGAGCCAGGAGTTGGAGAGCAGGGGGAAAGGCTGAGAAAGCCGTGGGAAAGGGCAGGGAGAAAGGAAGCCCCTGACCCTATGTCAACCTCATCCCCAATCAATTCTTCCCACGGCCTTGGGGACTGAACTGAGGCACAGAGAAGGGTAGAGAAATGACCATGAGGCAAATCACCCAGTGGCGACGAAGAGGCGATGGGGAAACTTCCCATATGGGGACTTCCATGGGCTTCTGTGGTTCCTCAGGGGCTCTGAACGCTTGCTCACCCGTCCGCTCCTACCCACTGACCTTAGTGCTCAGCTCTTTGCTCTCCAGCCCCTCAGAGGAATCCATGTTTCCCTGCCCACCCACTTCTCCCTCCTCCTACCCTTGATCCTGTGGCCTTCAGGCCTCCAGGCTGGACTGGGGGCTGCAGTGCCCTACATCGGAGTCTGTCCCATCCCATCCTCACCCACTTCTCTGCCCAGATCCCCCCGAGGGGCAGCCTTCCTGTTCTGTGCTCCCCACCCTTGGGGCTGTGACCTTGGCCTGCACCTGGCCAGGGGGGCTTCCAGCTGCCCAGCTGCAGTGGGAAGGGCCCCAGGGAACTGGCCCTGCTGCTCTCAGCAACGTCACCTGGAGTCGCACAGCCCCCCAGCTCCCTAACGGCGGTGTTTTCACCTGTGCCGGCCAGCACCCAGCCCTGGCACTGCCCATGCTCTGCAGGATCTCGCTGTGTGAGTGGATGCGGGACCCAGCAGGGCTCTGATGTTTCAGGAAGAGATGAGGGAGGGGGCCAGCGGAGAGCCCTAGAGGGGCCCCGGGATCTGGGATGCGGCTCCAGATAAGACCTGCCATGTAGTGAGGAGGTGGGCAGCCCCCAGCTCTGACCCTCCCTTCCCATTTCTCTCTACTCCAGCTGTGAGCCCAGCCACCCTGCCCTGTCCTCCACAGTTCGGGCTTGGAGCCCAGTGATACCTTCCTGTCCCCCAGCCTCCAGGGTCTGCAGGCTGCCATTGACCTTACACTTACAAGTTTGTCTTTCTACCTGTACTATAGCATTCATCAAATGATATTGCAAAGGTTTGCTTGGTGTCTGTTCCCACAATTTCTCTGGCACATGGTCAGCTCTCAACACTTGATGAATGAATGAATGAACAAGTCATTGAGCCAATGGGGAATGAGGGAGTGAAGCACTAAATGAAGGAAGGAAGGAAGGATGGGGTAGGCCTACCAAGCCCTTCCCCCCTCCAGTAGGGCCATGCTAAGCCATTACTCCCTATCCAGGGGAGCCCCTCCGGAGCCCCACCTGCTGGACCACAGCCACAGCTGGAGACCGGTTCATCATGCTGAGTTGTGAGTGGCCTGGAGGCGAGCCCCGGGCCGTGCTGAGCTGGCTCAATGGACAGCAGCAGCCCCTGGGCACCACTAGCCCCTCACTGGCCATCCACCTGTTGCGTGCCCAGGAAGATCTGGCTGGCCAAGAGTTCACCTGCAGGGGCACTCACCCACTCAGGGTCCCTGACCCCCACTGCCAGCTCCAGCTGGGTGAGTAGGGGCTGGTGGCCTGGTTCTGGGGCTAAGGTGGGAGAGCAAGCCTTTGGAATTGCGATGAGGGCCTGTGGGGGTGTCTGTGCTGGAATGCAAAGTGAGTCAGGAGACTGAGTCGCCTCACCTCCCAGGGACTCAAGTTGTTTTGATCCATAAAATCAGGGGATTTGGTCTGGGTCTGTGTTGTCCAATAAAAATATGTGAGCCATATATATAATGTAAAATTTTACATTTAAAGAAGAACAAAGAAACAAGAGAAACATTTTATGGAACTCAATATATCCAACATAGTATTACTTCAATGTATAATAACACAATTATGAAGTATGATTTATCTTATTTTACTGTCCTCAGAATTCAGTGTATTTAGTTATAGCACATCTCAGTGTGAACTGGCCACCTTTCAAATGTGCAAGTCACGTGTGGCCAGGGGCTTATGGGCAGCACCGGGTCTAGCTGGTGAGGGAATTCTATCTCCCTCATTAGCATCAATTTGCATGAGGGTGTCTGTCTCCCTTATTTGCATGAGTCTGCCTCCTTCATTTGCATCAATTTGCATGAGAAGTGCCTGATTATATTCCTGACTTGAATCTCTGTTTCAGGTGTTAGAGGTCTCTCTCTACTTCTCTCACTGCCTCTATTTGTTTTGGTCTGGTTTCCTTCTCTGTCTTCATCTGGCCCTGCCAGCCCTTTTTATTGCCAACTCCATGAAAAGGAGTGAAATATTGAAGAGAAAAATGTGAGAAAAGTGCACAGAGGAGCCGCCACATGTAACAGTTCTAACAAGATGATTTACATCTTGGTCTCCAGGGGCTTGGTGACCTGCCTCCCTGGGGCTCTCAGCAGGCCTTCATCTGGGAATATTTCCCTCCCTTATTATTCAGTCTCGGGGCTGGAAATTCTATCCTAGGAGATTCACTGACACCTGAAACTCTGGGTCTTTAGGACTCAGTCCATAAAAAGCACCTGCTCTGGGCCAGCCCAGCGCCCAGGGGACAGAGGAGGTAGGAGCTGGTGGGCCATTAGGGAAGTGTTAGGAGGCCCCATGCCAGGTGCTAGGGGGGAGGTGGTTAACACAGAATGAATAAGGCAGGGAACCCACCTATAGGAGCTAAGACTGGAGTTGGATGCGTGGCAGAGGGGTATGAAGGCACACTGCTCTTACCAAGAAATCTTGAAGCAGATTGTGGTAGGACCCTGGCATAGAACGGGATCCTGGAAGAGGTGGCAGACTGCTCAAGACAAGCTTCAGTGCCAACACCACTGGCCCCATCTCTCCTCTGTTTCTCCTTCCCAGCCCCCTCCACTGCTGGCCAGCACCTTACCCCCAAGCCCGCCCACTAGCCCAGGTGCAGGGGACACCTTCCAGCCTTACCCTCTCTGTCCCTGCAGAAGCCCCGCAGGTGGCAGTGGCTAAGCCCTGGGTGTCTGTGCTGGAAGGGGGAGAGGCCTGGCTGGGGTGTGTCCTCCTGGGGGGCACGCCGCCTGTCCAGCTCCTATGGCTGGGACCCCAGCGACAGCAAGTGGAAGCAGGCCTATCTGGATTCATGCTGCACCCTGAGGGGGCCCAGCTCCGCCTTAGTATCCGGGACGCTGACCCAGCACGCCACAGGGGCACCTACCAATGCGTGGCTCACAACGCCTTAGGGAACAGCAGTCGGAGCGTCCTGTTGGAGGTGCTGAGTGAGTGAGGGGTAGTGGGTGTTTGTGTGGTGAGGGCCATGGGGAACCTCCAGCCATAGCCCTGGAGGGAAGATGCAGGGATCCCCTGCTCCTAAATTAGACACGTTAGCTCCTCAGGCACAGACAGGCCCTCAAAAGAGCGAACCCACATGGGCTTATGTGAACATGAACCTGATGAATCTGATGCACTCGTGCATAAAGCCCAACAGTACTCCACGCTGTGAGAATAATCTGCTCCTCAGTTTATAGGGGAGGACACTAGGGCAATATCGACCGAAACTACACAGGACCGGTTAGGTCTGCAAACCCCAATGTGGTGCCGCACTCCTGGCTGTCTCTCAACAACGCTGGAAGCAACTTGGGGGCACAAGCACCCCAACACGTATGGTTGCAGGTGTGCAGATGCTGTATGTGTCCCCGCCCTCACCCCCAGGATACCCAGCTCCTCCCAACGTCACCATCAGCCGCCTGACGTATGGGAGACACCGGAGGGAGGTGCAGCTGCAGTGGACTGTCCAAGGCCCTGGGAACCTGACGGGCTTCCTAGTGCAGCGGAGGGCCAGTGCCCCGAGCCCAGAAGCTGGGGCTTGGGAGACCGCAGCCAGTGACATTGAGCCGGAGAGCAGGGGCCGGAGGCTGGGGGGCTTGGACCCAGGTGTCCGCTATGCCTTCCGTGTCCTGGCTCTGAATCACCACACGGCTGGACACCCCTCTGAGGTGAAGATACCAGGTGCTGGGGCTAACGCCATGGAGGGACTCACCTTTTCTCCACAAAACCAAACCCCCGCTTCATCTTCCTCCTCACAGGGCACCCTCTGCTCCGTTCCTTAGCCTCCTTCCCACTTGAAGTCCTCCCTCCAGGTCTCTTTCCTCTTCTCCACCCTCCCCTCCGGGAATCACGGCTGTCTTTCCCATCCATCCCGGGGAAGCTCCAGAGGCCTCAGGCCTCAGGGTAGGAGCCCCAGTTCAACTTGAACCCAGATAAATGGGGAAGGGGGAGGCACAGGGTGCTGGTGATTTGAGAAGGGTGGGGGCCCAACTCTGTGCCTCAGTCTCACCTCCCGGGGCACAGCTGGGCTCTCAGCTTCCTGCTGCTCTCTCTCTCTGTCCTGGGAAGTCCCTTTTTTCATGGTGTCCTTCCCTTCAGCCCCAAGCTGCCAAGATAACTGGCCTGCAGCTTTCGGTGCTACAAATGGGGGACTTGGCTGGGGGTGGAAAGCTTAAGAGCACCAGGCATGCAGAGCACCTCTTTCCATGGGGAAGATCTGACTTACAGACTCTCTGGGTCAAGTCTTGCCCTTGATCACCCACTGCAAGGCATTGTCTGCATGCTGACCCCTAGGCCATTGTCAAGTTTCAGTAGCGGCTCCATAGCCATGTAACCAGTGCTTTCCCCTCCTAGCGGACCCACCCTTCAGCGCCTATCCAGCAGTGCTGGGTGCAGCGGGCACAGGAGTGGTGGTGGCAACGGTGGTGTCTCTACTGGTGTTCCAGTATGCTGCCCGGCACCCGGGGACTATCCCCTGTGAGTGCAAAGCTGAAGGGTGGGGTTGCTTGATTCCATAGGCGGCCAGATCTAGATCTATCCAAGGAGAGATACAGACTCCCCTGGGCATGGAATCTAGACTCTTCCTTAACTGTGACTTCTCAATGCTGGCCGGCCATCCGGGCTCCAACTGCCAACCCCAGGCATCTGAGGCCATCCCGGTCTGGGTTCCCAAGTCTCTAATACAGGGCCTAGGAAGGAAGGAAGAGCTGTTCTCCAGGGACCTGTGGAGGCTTGCTCAAGTTAACATCCCTTCTTTTCTTCCTACAGGCCTTGGTCGGTTGCTTGTTCCTATGTGAGTATAGAACCCTAGTAATTCTGGGGGTCAGTGGGGGGGGAAATCAGGATTTTCCTCTAACTGGAAAGGAAGGCTGGGGAACTGAGGTTGTCACTAACTTCATAATTGCACTTCATTCTCAGGGAGCAAAGTCATCAATATAGGGATTCAAGGGAAGACCTTGAGGAACGGGCAGGTAAGCATGATTTTATCCCAAGGACTACTCATGTGTAAGGACAGCAACCCTGCGTTTCATGCATGATGCTCAGTCTTTTGTCCTGAGAACAGCTGGGGACACCCCCAAAGCATTGGTCTCCTCTGCTTGGGTCTGTTCTTTGTAGGTATCGAACCACCAACCACCACTCCAGGTGTGGACCCTGTACAAGAACCCACAGATGCCCCAGTGAATGTCACCATCACTGTGACTGCAACCCCATGAGGCCCCAAGAGGAAGGTGCAAATATGCACAGAGGAGACAGGTGGGAATGGAAAGATCCCTCTGTATAGTCAGTCCTAAAGCCCAGAAAGCTCAGACACCAGCTACCCCATCCCCCTTTGATACCCAGCCTTCACAACCCGGATAAGGCTGCAGCGCCTCTGGACGACTTGCTTCCAAGAGGAGTCGTGGCCCAGCTTATGGAACCCAGAGGTGGAAGGATGAGGAAGACCCACACCTGGAGAAAAGACTAGCCGGGTGTCCGAGGGCTGGAAGACGGTTGGTTCCGGGGATGGTGCCTGGCACTCTGACGAGCAAGCTAGCTGCCTGCACACCAAGCCTGTGCACTGAGCAACTGCTAAATAAATCATACGTGATGCTCTCACTACTGGAGGATTATTTCAGTTGCAACTCCCACAGGGAGAGGCTGGCCCCAGCTTCAGCTGGGCCCCAGGCTCTCCTACCGGCGGGAAGCTAGGAGATGGGAAGCACATCTGCAGGCATGTGCTGCCTTTCTGCAACCATAGCAAGGAAGGTGCTCTTCTAGGAGCTCCTTGTTTTCCAAATCTCAGATTCCTCCCCCAGGGACATGAACTTCAATTACGGGACCAGCTTACTGAGAACTGGCGGAGCCACATGCCAATCCCAGGGTCTTTGTCTTTGATCTTTGGTGTAGGAGTGTCACGGAGTCTGCAGTGGTCAGATGGCCACGCAGTCGCTAGACTCCAGGAGTCGGTGCCAACACGACACAGCAGAGGTATTCCAGATGCAGCTTCTTGCCACCAGGCCCGGGGGAGCTGGCTGACAGGGTACCTTCCAGAGTCGCACTCGGTCAGCTGCCAGGATGACTCATGGGCGCCAGTGTGCGTGTGCGCGCGCGCATGTGTGTGTGTGTGTGTGTGTGTGTGTCTGAAATCCGGGGGAAACACAAACGAATGCTTGTTCAACTGAACTACAAGTCAGGGCTCAGAGCTGCCTCCACAGGGGACTGGGATGAGAAGAAACAGCAAGACAGCCAAGAGGCGATCGTGCCAGGAATATGGAAAGTGGCGCCTGGAAGGAGACAGGAGACGGACAGAAACTTAAGTTGCTTCTTAGGTTCTCACGGACTTAGACTTTATTAGAAAAGCGGTTTCAAGTTCTCTCAAGGCTCTCAGGACTGGAGCTAAGGTTTAGAGAGGGCTTATTTCAACATGGTGGGTAAACGAGAACCAGGCCCCACCCCATGCCAAAGACCCTACTGACGTTCTGGTCACTGCAGTCCAGACACGTTGACTTTTTAGGGCTGCTTCCTGAGGAGGCTGTCTACCCAGGAGTTCACACCCAAGTGGCTCCAAGTTAATGATAAACAGACCACTCTCCTCCCCAGGCTCCTCCCCCTCCCAGCCACCCACCCCGGGGCTCTGCCTGCTTCCACACAGCTCTTTGGCTCAGGCATTTTCTCAGCCTCCCCATCAAACTCTTGTCCTAGATCCTGTTCCTTCAGGGCCTGGATCTCTTAGGTCAGAACAGGAGGGATTAATTCCCTTGGCTCTGGGGCATGCATGGGGATTTTCAGGAGAGAACGGGGATGGAGGTTCCAAGGAATTTCAGAGTGAGGCACACGTCCACCCCAATCACAAACAGGGAGTATCTCAGGACCCCCACATTCACGTGTTACTCTACAGGAAAGCAGCATCCTCTTTTAATATAAAGTCGTATCAACCAGATAAAACCTGTCAAAGCTACATTATTTAAAATATGTACAGTTCCAAACAGAATATTACAACTTTAAGGAAAATAAAAACATAATTTTCAATATGATACAAAGACATGCATCTCAAGGTCATTACTAGAAAAGAGTGACACAGGTGAAACCCGATCATGAAATCAAGCTCTTAGTGGTACTGTAGCTGGAATGAGATAGTTGTGACACAGTCAGCCTAAGGACAGACAGATTAGTCTTCACAGACTCACTCAACACAAACCAAACCCAGAAATGCTTTTCTAAAAGACCACTCCAAAAGGCTTAAAACATTGCGATTAAGCTTACATCTTGTACGGTGTCCATCACCAGATAATCCGTTTGTAATGGAAAAAAAGGAGATAGCGAACCGACACCACAGTAGTGGGCGAAGTGTGATGCTAAAACAGAGAACCACAGAGAATCCTAAGACGAGAAGGAACATGAAGAGGCCTGACCAATGATGTGCTTACTAAGCTGAGGGAAGATCACACTCTCCGGCGGGGTGGCAGGGAGGGGTGTCCTGGGGAGAAACGGGGACTCGGGAAGGCCCAGAGGACTGAGGACAGCTTCTCAGGCTGTGGGCTCAGAGCGTCAAAGGAGCCAGGCGGCAGGGGCGGAGAGCATAAAGAACTGGACTGGTTCCATCGAAAGAGGGAACCGCATGCTTTTGGAAAGCAGTATGGAAAAAGTGGAAGGAGCCCAGATTATGGCTCCAGATAAGTTGGGCTGACGTTCAGGCTGTGTGGCGGGGGACTATGCTGCAGATTTGCTCTGAGGGCTAATGAGAGAGCGGAGGCCAGCACGGAGCGCAGTGCCTGGTCCATGGCAGCTACTGCACAAATACTAGTGCCGTGTCCTGCCCCAGGCTATGTGCTCGGGCTTCCCAGGGACGCGACAGCAAGGTGGGCTGGTTGCTGGCTGCGCAGGGCATACAGTTCAGAACTCAAGGTCAGGGAAGAACAACTCAAGGTCAGGGAGAATGCAGAACTCCTAAACAGTAAGGCAATTATATATATATTTATATATTTATATTTATATGTCTCAATATATAAAGGCATTTTTTATAAATAAAATACAATAAAAGGGATAACACTTAAAACAGCGTTACTAATAATATAAATAAAGCAGTCCACAATGAGTTTGCCCTAAAGGTAAAAGTCATCTTCTCTACCGAGTGGACAAATTCATATTCAAACTCAATCTTTAAAAGCAGTTTATGACCTAAGGCTCATGCTAATATACCTCTGTTTCCTGAATCAAAATGACTGCCTGCGAACATTTACTCCCAATTTTCTCACACTCCCTTTGTGACCGCATGGCTGTGAGTTGGTCGGCAAACACAGGACACATTTTCCTGTCTGGGCACCAGGGCTCTGTCCTTTGCTGATCACAGAAGGGATGCGGCTATATCCCTCCAAAGCCAATTGTATCTACACCACATGAAGCATAAGTCCAGTATAGTAGAAGGTATGGACATCTGGAAGGCAGAACTGGATTCTACGGCGTCCCTAACACCTGACCCTGAAATTATATTCACCACATTCTACTCAAAGACATTCTTGCATAGTGACCCAGCTCAAACAGCCTATTTCGCTAACTGCTCTATTTATAAAATATATAGACATATGTAAGGGAATATTGATGCATTTACATAAACAGTTGATTAACATAGTACTCTAGTCTATTTTGCTGCAATTTTCAGGAAACTGTGAAGTTTTTTTCATTTATTCTGAAACTGTTTGACTTTATATAAAGAGAATAATTTTCTGGTATTTTTTTCCCCCAAGGGATGCACAATTCAAAAATGAGCCGTGATCCATTAAAGCTTGACTCAAAAGCTATTAAAATAGCTATTAAATAGTAGTAGTGTTTCTTTGCGAGTTCTTTTTCTTTCTTTTCTTTTTTTTTAGATGTGGAGAAGGCAGCTGCAAATGTCCTCGGCACTCAGAGAGAGCAGTAACTGTGATTTATGAGCTCTGCTCACCAAGCTTCAGGTGCCTGTTTACAATGACGACATTCTGAAAAAAGTCGGGAAATTTCAAACCATACCCCTTTCCCTCCAAATTAAATCTTTTCTGACATTCACGTCTTCCAAGTATTGCCCAGGTTGGAAGCTGGAAAATAATAATTTTCGGGTGGCGTGACACTGGGAGCACAATGTGAGTCTTTCTTTTCAAGTCGCCACTTGAAACTCTTATTTTGTTCCTACTCTCAGAAACGGTCAGAAAGAGCCCCACCGTGGCGATTTCATAAACCAATCCAATTATAAACTAGTGGGACCTGAGGACATTCATTTCCTCTCTGGCCTCAGTTCCTTCTCTGCTTAAGGCAATAACCCCACAGACCTTAACCTCAACCATGTTTCTGATACCATTTGTGACTAGTGTCTAGAAAATGGTACATAATTTGTGCTCACGTGCAGACAGAGAGCCAACAGGTCACCTATCACTTCTGTGGAAAGCCCTCCCCAAATTCACAAGAGACTTGCTATTATAAACACTAGGTTACAACTGAGGGTGATTTCAAATGTTCTCAATAACAATAAACGCAGTATCAAAAGACAGCTTTCCATCTGAAAACTTCAAATGGCCTGTTCAGTTCCCTCTCAGCAGTACTGGCCAATAGGCTGTATCCTTGAAGGAGGGGCTCTTCTGGTCACGGAGGTTCTCGAAAACATGGAAAGATCCCGCTGCTCTCAGATGATTGAAAACTGTGCAAAACTAGGTTGTTTCCTACTGAGGGGTGGGGGAGGGAAGGAATAGGAAATTTTTAAGGCATAAATAATATAAAAGGACACACATTTTAAGATACATTCATATGACATTACTACTACAAAAAATAAATAATGATTTTCTCTGATTTGAATGAATGTCCTTCACACAGTCCATCCCCAGGCCTGTTTTGTGCAGGTGCTGGCTGGAAGTGGGAGCATGATGAGTCATGTGCACACCCTCAGGTTTCCTGGGGTTGCTGAAGGACCCCTGAAGGGCTGTCTAAAGGAATGCCAGGTGGAGACCATGCTGTCTTTTCAGTACAGTCCTTTGACACATGTGGCAAAATAAGAGGATTCCAACTTAAAATTGTGTTCTCTGTTTCTGAATGGACACAGCTGTCTCCTGAAAAACACAAGGGTTTGGGGGCATTATGAAATCATAAAGCTAATTTTCACAAAACAGTCTAAAAACACTACTTTAAGCAATAAAGGGAGAATCATGAGCAAGAGTAGAGCCCAGTTATGCTGAGTTTGACTTGGAGAGAGGAAGTAGGTTTCAAAGATCTAAAATAAAATTGAACTCTCACAGACAGTTGTATAATTCATCTGAGAGCTGAAAGCAAACCCCTTAAAACCCTACAAATAACTACTCTAAAGAAAGGCTACATACAGGGGTGCCTGGGTGGCTCAGTCAGTTAGTGTCTGACTTTGGCTTAGGTCATGATCTCATAGTTCATGAGTTCAAGCCCCACATCGGGCTCTGTGCTGACAGCTCAGAGCCTGGAGCCTGCTTCAGATTCTGTGTCTCCCTCTGACTCTGTCCCTCCCTTGCTCGCACTCCATCTCTCTTGAAAATAAACAAACATTAAAAAAAATTAAAAAGAAAGAAAGCCTACAGGGGTGCCTGGGTGGCTTGATCAGTTAAGCATCTGACTTGATTTTAGCTCAGATCATGTCATGGTTCATGGGTTTGAGCCCCATGTTGGGCTCCACACTGACAATGTGGGGCCTGCTTAGGATTCTCTCTCTCCTCATTCTCTTTCCTGCTCTCTGCCCCTTCCCTACTTGTGTTTTTTTTTCTTTCTCCCCCACCCTCATAAACAAACATTAAGAAAAAGAAGAAAGAAAAGAAAGGCGACAGCTCCAGAATTAATGCTAACGAAAGAGGCTAATGATCACAAAATGCACTGTTCCAGCAAGTCTACTGTTCAAGTATGAACTGAATCAAAACCTATTTGAATTTATTCTCCAAAATGTAATGGGATTAACAGCCTGAGATGAAGGATGTGAATAACAGAATTTCACAGAATTCCCCACACGGTCAACTTTTTTGAAGTACCCAATATCCCCCACCTCCTATTTAAGAAATACGTGAGTTGATCACAGACAGAATGTTCCTGAAAGCAACTTCCTTCACATAGCCACCCAGGCACCCCTGTATGTAGCCTTTCTTTAGAGTAGTTATTTGTAGGGTTTTCAGGGGTTTGCTTTCAGCTCTCAGATGAATTATACAACTGTCTGTGAAGTGAATGAAGATTATCTTGAAACTTAAGATTTCTTTCTTTTTTTTTTAATGTTTTATTTATTTTTGAGAGGGAGAGAGACAGCATGAGCAGGGGAGGGTCAGAGAGAGAGGGAGACACAGAATCCAAAGGCAGGCTCCAGGCTCTGAGCGAGCTGTCACAGAGCCCGACATGGGGCTCAAAGCCACGAACTGCGAGATCATGACCTGAGCTGAAGCCAGACGCCCAACCAACCGAGCCAACCAGGTACCCCGAAACGTAAGGTTTCTAATGGCTTCCAGTACCTCTGCCGAACTCTGCTGTGCCTTCTGTGCACTCAACGTTGATCTCGTCTCTACTGTCCTGACAGCAAGTATGCTGGGCAGGTCTTGGTGCCACATCATCTTTGACACTCTCCTCAGGCGACTGGCCACAGTCGGGGACTGTGGAAGCCAGACATACGGGCACCTGCATGTGACTGAGGGGCTTCATTTCCAAGCCATCCTGCGGATAAGGTGCTACCACTGGGACCACAGGAAGGGGGCTGCTGCTGAACGTGCTGTTGGTTTTGGTGAAACACCTACAAAATACAACCAAAAGAAACAAAATTGTGCCTTCAGGGATCAATCCTTAAAATACACTTACTCTGAAATATCATTTGGTGTTTTGTATTCACAGACTCTTATTAAGAAAGACTAGTGCTTAAAAATAATGAAATGATTCACTCAGAAGTTACAATTAAAGTGGAATACAGCAGGGGAATGCACCGCTTAAGAACAGAGCCAGAGCTGATGACCTATCTCACAGGCTTCCTTTGCCTTGGTCCTCTGTCAGGAGTTGTCTTCCGTTTCATAATTAACTGGTTCCTGAATACAGCACACAGAAGAAAAAGGCCATTAGCCACCGGAAGGAATGAAGGAGAGACAGAGGAAGAAGAGAACAGAAAGCTAAGAAATCTATGGCCACAGGAGAGGACTAATCCTATGAAAGCCAACAAAAACACATTGCTCTGAAGTCAGGTAACATGTCCCCTCTCACCCTTGGGGGGAAAACACTATAGATGTTCGGAATCCAGGTTTTGGGTATTTAAAATTTTTTTTTCTTTGAAGAATTGATTGCAAGGATTTAGTGGCATGGAACATTCACTTCAATCCTGACCTCCTTTCATTTCCTGCCCTCACCTAAGACAAGTGTTTTCTTTTTGTTCTCCAGATTAGACAATTTCTATTGATCTTCTGGTTCACAGATTCTTTTTTCTGTTGTTTCCAGTCTGCTGTGAAGCCCATTCAGTATATTTTCCATTCCTGTTAACTGTACTTTTCAGCTTTGGGATTTCCTTGTGGTCTTTTTTTACAGTGCCAATTGCTCTGCTGCAATTCCTCAAGGGTGAATTCACTGTGTGTTTATTTTCTTTTAGGTGCTTGAACATATTTATAACAGCTGCCTCAAAAGTCATTGTCTGCTCATTGTGACATCTGTGTCACCTCAGAGTCTGTTTCTGTTGACCTTTTTCTTTAGGTATCACATTTTCCTGTTTCTTCACATATAACTTTTTTTTTCTGATTTTCTGTTGGTCCTGAACTCCAACCTCTGACACCTTCTGTTTGGGTCCCTGACCCAAGACTGGAGAACGCCGTCCAGCAAAAATCCACAAATAAATGTCAGCCACTGTCTTTCAAGGTTAGATTTATTCAGTTTTTGCCTTCTTCTGGTTATTCTCCAGTAATGTGAAATTGCCCAGATAGCACCACTATTACCTACGGATGATTGAGCTATTCCATCATAAACAGAAGCTGGAATTACATAAATGCATTTTATTTCTTTAATTGTAAGAAAAAATCTTAGGAAGACATTTCACTTGGCTTTGATTTGGGCATATTAGGTAGGGAACACACAGAACTGACCAGGAAGTAGTATGACAGAGCTAGGCAATGTTGGGGAATAAAAATAAGAATCCTTTGGATTCCTACTTCTTTACCATGGGAATGCACATTTCTGGGGCATCTGAAAATCAGTAAAAGGAAGCCCATGCAACTGCTCCTAGCATCTTTGTTGGTTCAAGTTGTTGGAAATAGTAAATGCTAGGCAGGAAGAAAGGTCTGAACCTGCAAGAGAGTAAGATATCTGTCAGTAAACCAGACCCTTATTTTAAGTAAGTCCACATTAATTTCAAATAGAGAAATAAACTTACCATTTATTTAGTGGAATTTGGATACTAGTCACCTGAAATGAAAGCAACATATGTGGGATAATTCATTTGTACATAATAGTCTGAGTACAGGATTATCTAATAGCACTCTAAGTTTTAATAACTATAGCAAGAAATATATGCCTGATTCAAATAAAACCTAAATGGTCCCATGCATGGCTTAAGCCAATAAAAAACGAAGGCGGCACTGGTAAGAAGGAGTTTGCTGGAGGGAGATCATGAGTCCAGGAGAGTACGGCATTCTCTATTTGACCCGCTCTACATGGTATTCAACTCTGAATTTTCAAAACTTTTCTGGGATGCTGGCAAAAGCGAGCACTGATCTCTTGACTCCCATTTAATAATGTCCATGTTATTAGTCTCTTTCGTTCTGGGATTTTGTCAGGTCTCTTTCTCTGTCCCAATACCTAGGGAACCAGAGAATTCCCCTAAACATATTCAATTCATGGGGATCGAATACAGACTGTAAGTAGGGTATTCATCCAAAATGTGGCTATGGTCAGAGGCAAAACCAAAGCACAAACAAAAATAACCTTTCTGAATTCACATACTTATAGTAATGAAAATTTAATGGACATTCTCCATTTATATAAATAACCATACCTAGAAGAACCCTTTATTCTAAAGCATTTGCTGAACACCCTCTAAATGTCAGACACTGTGGTAAGAGACTGAAAATATAAAGGCAAATACAGTAGATTTCCAGCTTCCAGTCCAGCAGAGACGGACAAATAAACAAATGGCTACAGTGTGATGCCGCAAGTGTTACACGAGAAAATATAAAAGACGCTATCTGTGAGATGGCTGGATGGGAAGAGGGCACTTCCCAGGTGACCAGTCCGAGACCACTGTCTGTCCTTCCCTACCAGTTCAGACCCAATTGTTGTAAAATCAAGGAGATCACATTAGGTCGCAATTACAGAGTTACAGAATAAGAAAAATTCTAATTTTCCCCAACTGGAAATACCTCTGCTCAGGGGAATCTACCTGGCTACCATCATTTGTTGGAAACAACTTTTTAAAAATTAAATTGCTGGTTTCTGGCTGTGACTGATCAGTTTCTATCAGAACAATTCTTCTGCCAAGGACCACTACAAAGGATGGAGAAATTTTTATTAAAAATT
Organism: Suricata suricatta; assembly: GCF_006229205.1. Taxonomy (NCBI): domain Eukaryota; kingdom Metazoa; phylum Chordata; class Mammalia; order Carnivora; family Herpestidae; genus Suricata; species Suricata suricatta. The sequence continues at coordinate 88,295,150 of NC_043710.1, read as the reverse complement.
TTTTTTAATGTTTGTTTATTTTTGAGAGAAAGAGAGCAAGAGAGTGAGAGCGAGAGAGCACGCACACAGGAGAGGTGCAGGGGGAGGGGGGGAATAAATAAGGTAAATCTGAAACTGAAGCCAGCTCTAGGATCTGAGCTGTCAGCACAGAACCTGAGATGGGGCTCAAACCCATGAACCGTGAGATCATGACCTGAGTGGAAATCCGATGTTTAACTGATTGAGCCACCCAGGTGCCCCAAGAAATTTTTCTTTTAAATCTGTTGAAGTCACCAGGGGGCTATTACAAAAGCAAGCACCTGAGTAGCTGACATTCCAGAGAGAAGGTAAGTGTGGACCTGAGTTTTGGCACCACTCTTCCTCTTGAGGCACTTGGCCAATTCAGTGGGAAAAGAAAAGGCTGAGGCATCAAGCAGAAAGTGCTGGCTACAAAGCTAAGAAGCCAGGCAGGGCTCCTGGCACTTCAGGGACTGAGAAAAGAGACATCAGAGTTCAGAGCCCCCCAAAGAGAAAAGACTTTTAATTAGGACACTTGAAGGTTTATACTGTAAAAATAAGGGTGATGCAGAAACAGACAACGCTTTTACAGACATTGAAACTCAGCAGTAAATCAGCTCAGTCCCTCATTGGGTTAAAGTGATCTGCCCCTTGCCAAACCGCTTGCCAAAAGCAATCCCTTCTGGAAGAAGAAAACTCTTTTCAGAGCCTCTGTAAGTGTTCGTATGCAGGGCTCAGAATTCAATAAAAAATTACAAGGCATAGCAAGAGAAAGGAACAAGAGCAACATAAGTGATGCAGATACTGAATTGAAAGACAAAGACTTTAAAAGACTTGGAATCATAGATTTAAGAAAACTGATGATGAGATGAAGCATTTTAATAGACACCTAAGACTCTCGTAATAATTATTGTTTGGAATCTCTACACTAAAGAGTAGAATAATTGAAATTAACTGAAGACATGAGGTTAAGGGCTAATCAGGCACAGACAGAGATGTACGGCACACGAAGTAGGCACTGCATACTGTTCAGATTGAAGCGCAGAGACAAAAGGATGGGAAATAGAGGAGTTTTAAAGACATGTGAGGCATCATGAAACAAGAACACGACAGAAGCCACGTCTGGAAACAGAGGGCTAAGAGTTTGCTAAAACTGATGAAAGGTCAAGCCGCAGTTTCAAGAAGTCCTATGAATCCCAAGCAGAAGACATACAAAGACAATCACATTCTGAACGTGAATAATGAATCACAAAGTCTGATGAGAATAATTAAACTGCTGAAGGCAAAGTATAATGTGAAAATCATAAAAGTTGCCAGAAGAAACAAACATTGTTACTTTGGAAGGGGACAATGACAGCTGCACAGATGATTCTTCTCCAGAAACGATAGAAAACCACGATGCAACATCGTTCGAGTACACAAGGAAAGTAACTGCCAGCCTAGAGTTCAATAAACAGTAAAAAGGATCCGTCAGAAAGGAAGATGAACTGAAGATATTTTCAAAACGCTCGGAGAATTTGTCACCCTCAGATCTGTATTATAAGAGATCCCAAAGGGAGTATTTCCAAGTAGAAGGAAATGATTATCAGCACAGAGAAGAAAGGAAATACTGAAAGAATGAGCAGTAATAAAAAAATGTAGTGTCAGGAATTCTGAATAAATACTGACTTCAAAAAACAGTAGCTGTAATGTCTTAGAGGATTTTAAATATGTGTAGAATGAAAACATGACAAAAATAACACAAAACCTTGAAGAAGAAAATGGAGCAAAAATGGTTTAAAGTATTGTATTGTCTAAGAAGGGTAAAAGTACTGATGTATACCAGACTCCGATTAAAGTCATAATGTCTAGTGCCAAGCATATAGTTCACGACACATAGTAGGACCTCAAAAATGTTGAACTAGTACATAATAAACATTAAAACATCAGACATTTTTTATATCCTTTTTCTTAAGTAAGTAAATTCATTGTCAGGGGTGGGAGGCAATGATTAAACTAACTGGAAAACATCTCATAGCAGACCATGGTCAGTACTAAGATAAGACACATCCATTTTAGTGAGAATGAATGGCTATACTTACCCCTTGAGATTTCTGTAGGACAGTAGTAGTTATTGCTGCCCTTATTCCATACTGGTTGTTGTCTGGGTTTTCTCTTGTCTGCTGGTTCCAAAGTTGTCTGACTTAAACTTCAATCTCCTTGAGGACAGGTGATAACTGTCCTCAGCGTTAGAGTAACCTCTTATAACAAAGAGGCATACACACAGGCAGACCTTTAAAAGCAATCCCCGATGGCGATGTTGTAAAACAAACTAATAAGCTTCTGGCTTGATGCTCCATTTCTCTGCAAGAATCTGGGAGTGACACAGAGGTCCTAGAAACCTACAAGACCACAAAGTATCATCAGGTCAGAAAGAAAGTTTTCATTTAAAAGAAGCAAAGTTAACTGTAGGAAAAAAAATACTTGCCAGAATTAGGAAAACCAGGGCAGTTCCCTAAAAAAAAAATAGTATAAATTAATGATTTGTTGAAGTAGATCTAAGAAGAATTAATGTGAAAATAAAATAATGTTAACATAAAATAATGTAGACTCACCAGACAGTGAGAGACCTTAAATTCTTCTGTTGCTTTCCTTTTAGTTTCTTTTTCTCTGCTCAAGTCTTCAATTTAAGCAAAGGATGACATATTTATTTGTTTGTTTGCTTGCTTACTTATTCGGCTCCATGCTGGGCATGGAGCCCCACGTGAGGCTTGAACTCATGACCCTTAGATCAAGACCTGAGCTGAGATCAAGAATCAGATGCTCTACTGACTTGAGCCACCCAGGTGCCCCAAAGGATGAGCTTTTTAAATGAAATGTAAGGGCCATTTGAGTGGGAGGCACTTCTGGGAGGCAGTGGAGGTGAACTGTGTGGGTGGGGCATGACCAAGGGGATGGCCAAGACAGACAGGCCAAGGCCAGCTGTGCCAGATGATAACCTGGTTTTCTGTGCCAGAGTAAACACATAGATGAAATAGTCAGATGTTTTAAAAGATATGACACATATTTAGCAATAAAAAAAGTACAATTTTGCTATTCCTATTCTTTGGTATCTATTTTCCAGATAAGTGAAATAGAAGATGATAGCATTTACTTTGTTCTGAACTGAGATTCTCAACAGAACAGTGTGGACGTTGATCATACTTCATGGTAGATTACCCACTTTTTAACATGCTAAACCAAACTGATAAAATTTTCTAGTACACCAAATCCTACTCATCAGGACTTAGTTTTTTTTAATGTTTATTTTTGAGAGAGCTCGAGTTAGGGAGGGGAGGAGAGAGAAGGGGACAGAGGATCCCAAGCAGGCTCCACTGACAGCGGAGAGCCTGATGTGGGGCATGAACCAACAAATCGTGAGATCGTGGCCTGAGGTGAAGTCAGAAGCTCAACCAAGCGAGCCACACAAGCGCCCCAGGAATTTACCATTTGGATAACTACATGTAATTCATTTTTCTATTCCAGGTATGTGCATGGATCAGCATAAAAATGGCTTTAACTTGGGGTTATGTGCTAAGACACAAGCACAGATGACAAAGTATATAAAAAAAGAATATAACAGGGGCACCTGGGTGGCCCAGTCATTCAGCATCTCACTTCGGCTCACGTCATGATCTCATGATTTCAGAGTTTGAGCCCCACATCGGGTGAGCACGAGCCCCGCTTCAGGTGAGCCCCACTTCTCTCACTCTCTGTCCCCTCCCTCCCTCCCTCTCTCCCTCTGCCCCTCCTGGGATTCTCTCTCTGCACCCCCCTCTCAGAAAATAAAAATAAAATAAATAAATAAATAATAAACAAATAAAATATCTGTTCTGCATCAAATTAAGAAAATAGCATGTAAAAATACTTTTACTGATTAATGAATTAAAATCTCTAAAGCAATCAGGTAATAAAAAAAAAATAGTTATCTGTATCCATGTAAACTTTAAAGACCCAAATCTATAGGCAAGTGAAAGAGAGAACAGGTCAAATAAGTATGTCTGCAAATATAGGACCTTCCTCAAGATGCTCCTACAATGCACAGTTTACAGTTTATACAGGCACAAAGAGTCTGCAATTTCACTACAGTAGGCTTCTCAAATAATCCTTCATTTGCAGTTATTATTGGCTTCAGGTAGAGTGAAAGTTTTCACTGAGCTGTCTCTGGCTCAATGAAACTACTTTTCTGAATTTTAAGTTTAAATAGAACTCTGGGCATCTTGCCATGTACAAAAATGTATGCTAAAACTAATTCAGGTGGTCTGGGACCTGTTAGTTTACTAGGGTATCTTTCAGTTAACAGGAAAGACATGAGAAATCTGTACCATAGAAAAATGACTAGTACGGTATCATGAAAGTAGTAAAATATTTTTTTTTATTTGTAGTTTATTGTCAAGTTGGTTTCCATAGAACACCCAGTGCTCTTCCCCACAAGTGCCCTCCTCCGTTACCACCACATCCCTTCCCCCGCCCCTCCTCCTTCAATCCTCGAGTTTGTTTTCAGTATTCAAGAGTCTCTCATTATTTACCTCTCTCCCTCTCCTAACTCTTTCCCCCCCTTCCCCTCCCCATGGTCCTCTGTTAGGTTTCTCTTGTTAGACCTATGAGTGAAAACATGTATCTGTCCTTTTCCACCTGACTTATTTCGCTTAGCATGACACCCTCGAGGTCCATCCACTTTGCTACAAGTGGCCAGATTTCATTCTTTTTTGTTGCCATGTAGTATTCCATTATATAGATAAACCACATCTTCTTGATCCATTCATCAGTTGATGGACATTTAGACTCTTTCCATGATTTGGCTATTGTTGAAAGTGCCGCTATGAACACTGGGGTACATGTGCCCCTATGCATCAGCACTTCTGTATCCCTTGGGTAAATTCCCAGCAGTAAAAGTAATAAAATATTCTTTGACCAACAATCTGAATACCACATACTAGGAAATACGAGACTGGAACAGCAGCATAGGACTGTGCTTGGAGAAGTACGTTGCTTTAGTGTTTGACTAAATATATTCTGGACATTCCAGTAAAACCATACAGGACCTCTGAAGTACTCTCTAGAGAAGTGTTCCATTTCTGTTTACATAGTTAAATATTTGTTAAGCGTGATTATGTACAGAATGGCTCTGATCCGGTAATTGTATAAATTTTGTGCATTTTGATGATCCCTAAAGGGCAAAGACCGTCTATGGATCTCTTGGATGTGTGATACTTATTTTCATGAATATGTACTGAAACAGTCACATCTTGGTGGTGGTTTGTTTTAATACTCAGCTTACTGGGCGCCTGGGGGGCTCAGTCGGTTAAGCATCCAACACTTGACTTCAGCTCAGGTCATGATCTCATGGTTCATGAGTTTAAGCCTTGAGTCAGACTTCATGGGAAAAGCATGGAGCCTGCTTGGGATTCTCTCTTTCCCCCTCTCTTTGACCCTCCCCTGCTCATGTGCTCACACAAGCCCTCTCTCTCTCTAAATAAATAAATAAATAAACTTAAAATAAATACTCAGCTTACTTCTGTTTCCGCTTGCCTCCATGTCTGTCATTTTGCTGACCCAGCCCTTATTTTTGGAGGCTCATCTGTTACTATGCAATAGAACCCTGATGACATTCCTCCAAGGCCGTGGCTGTCCTCTCATTGTACATTCTTTGTTGGATGCAATGACCGCAGCGCAGATGATGAGTTGTCCTTTGGGAATTAGTGTTTACTGGTGACTGTCACATAATAGGTAACAATAAATGACTGAGTATGTCAATGAACATGGCAAGCTCACATGTACATTATCTTACCAATAAAAGACCAAAGACACTATCCTAACCACCTGACTCCCTGATAATAGGCCACTGGTCTTATATTATAAGCAGGAAATACAGAATTTCCCCAAAAGGATGGTACTGATCAATTTTAAGAATTAGACACAATGCTTTGAACTTTTTTTTTTGGGGGGGGGGGGACTTGGGTAGACTATAACAGATGGAAGAGAAACCTTTAGGTTTTATGCGTTTTCTGCCTTTGGTTTTTATGATTGTTCCGAAATAGCTACATGATCAGCAATGGGAGACAGACTGAGTCATAACAAATTCACTTGCTGGAGGAAAGAACTGAGACGCACTCAACAAGCAGTTACTTTCACACCTAACAAACCAGCTGGGCAGCTCAAATCCTGGGCCAGAAAGAACGAGTGCTCTAATGAAATGTTTGCATACTCATCTTGACAAATTATTTTATCTGCATCTCTCTGACATCAGTGAAAGGCTCCAAGTTGGTGAAAGAGTGTCCCCAAGCTCAGCAACACACAGACTTTTAAGGTTGTCCTCAAGCAAGGCCTTGGAAATCATTCGCAGGATCTGGGCTTCCTAAGGCACTAGTTCTAGTCATGTTACCTCTCCTTTTGACCATCAGCCATGTATAGCTTGCGCTTTTTTTCCCAGGTGGATTTTATGCATTTTTCCAAGCTGATTTTTACTTGGCTACTTCCTGCCCACTCCCAATCTCTCTAGGACCCTTAATTTCTTGTTGCTTCCTAATGGGACCTCTCGGTCCATTCATCTGTGAATTCCATCAGTGTCCTCTCTACTCTTTTACACATTATCAAGACTGATGGTAAACAGGTAGGATTTAACGCCAATCCTTTCCCATTAAACTAGCCAAGCAATTGACGAACCCTGTTTGATTACATATCCAGAACTGCTCCACTGCTTTTTAAATTGAGGAGAGGAGAAGGGGAGGAGAAAGACAAAGTTTTTGATTTACTTGATTAAAATCTGTTACATTCTTGAAATGCATAAGAATTCCTCAGTTAAGTCTTTAGTGCAGGGGACTATGTCCCCACAATGGCACATTAAATATGCTTCTTTCTAGCGGTCCATTGTGACCTATTAAAGATCACTCTTAATCCTGAAAAGGGTTCAAATTAGCCAAACACCATGAGGCAGGCAGTCATTTACAACATGCCACAAAAGCGCTAGAATCCAATAAAACTCTACAGGTGGCTAGAGTGCACATTCCCCTCTTACCTGTCCTCAAATGTTCACACCAGTACTCCAATTTAGACAATAAAGGCAACGTTTTCTCTCCAGATAGTCATTACCAAAACAGAGGGATGGTAAAAGGGGTGTGCACTCCTGGCACTGCCTTGCTTCTTAGGAGCCCACTACAAAATATGTTTAAGTTTACACCCAAGAAGGCACAGCAGAACACCGCACAGGTAAGATTCCCTAGGGGACAGGTCCTGTACAAGGGTTCTTCCATTAGGCATCTGTGAAAGACGAGAGGCACGCTGGGTAAAGATGAGTTTGAAGAGAGGTCGAAAAGGATGCCCCCCAAGGGTGTGCTGAGAGGTAAACAGTTTCTCCTCGTCTCCTGCAGTGATTCCTACCTAGGAGGTTGACCCACTTACTATATATATGGCTCTGCCTGCCTCCTCTCTCAACTGATCACTGGTGTCTACTTTAATTTTTTTTAATGTTTATTTATTTATTTTTGTGAGAGAGACAGAGACAGAGCACAGCAATGGAGGGGAAGAGAGGGAGACACAGATTCAGAAGCAGGCTTCAGGCTCCAAGCTGTCAGCACAGAGCCCAATGCGGGAGTCAACCCACGAACCTTGAGATCATGACCTGAGCCAAAGTTGGACATTCAACCAGCTGAGCCACGCAGGCACCCAGGGGTCTATTTTTTTTAATTGGCACCTCCTAAATCTCTCAAACTCCTCTACTTCTCTCCATATCTACTGCAACCATCCAAGTGCACTGTTTCTCGTCTGGGCTACTGCAATAGCCATCTAACTGCCTCTTGCCCCATCCAATTTTTTCTCCAAACTCCATCCAGAATGTTCCAGCACAATGCTGTCCTACTTCACTGACTCGCCATGGCTCTGTATGACCTGCTTTTACTCACCTTTTACTTCTGACCCCTTCGCTTTCGAGGTTCCTGCCGCATTAGTCTTCTGCAAGCTCTGTAGGAATGCCGGCATTCTGCTTTATGGCTCGGCATAAATGGTACCTTTTGTTTGCCTGAAAAGTTTTAAACCCATCCTCTTCTCTTTTACCTAGCTTTACAAACTCTTCAGAGCTTTAGAGCAAAATGTCTCTTGCTTAGGGAGCTCAGTCCTTTCTAAGCCATTCTTTACTTTTCCTTAAAAGCATGCAGTTTTGAGTACATGGTCATTTTTATGCTTCATTTATATCATTTTGGGCAAAGTTATGTCTTCCCATCAAACTGTAAGCTCAGTGAAGGCAGGGACAATGCCTGGCGTGTTCACGACATATCCCCTAGGACCTAGCTTGGTGTCTGGCCCACTACAGACCTTCAACAAATGTTTGCTACATGAATGAATAACTGCCCTTTTCTTTCCGTCTCCTTATTTTATCACATCCCTTTCTTCAGCCCCTTGAAGATATTCCAAGGCCATAAGCAAAAATAATGAAATACAGAAGAAAGTCTTATAAAAAGGATGTCTAATAACTTTAAGTGCTTAGGAAATAAGACAAAAAAAACAATACCTTAAATAATTAAAAATATTAAAATAATCAATTAGCCAAATCTTCTGTGCCCTTGGTGATCCTAGTCATATTTAAGTTCTATCACTTAAATTTTTTTTAATGTTTACTTATGAGAGAGTGTGCACACACACGAATGGGGGAGGGCAGAGAGAAGGGGACAGAATCTGAAGCAGGCTCCAGGCTCTGAGCTGTCAGCACAGAGCCGTGAGATCACGAGAGCCAAAGTTGGAAGCTTAACCAACTGAGCCAATCAGGCGCCCCTAAGTTCTATCACTTTCATGCAAATGACTCTTAAATATATAGCACAGTCCCCGATCTATCCCCTGAACCCAACACGAGCATTTTCATTTGGCTTAGATACCCAACTGGCACATGGAGCTCTAAATGCCCAAAACCAAATCCAACACCTTTTCTCAAACTTAAATTTAAGTTCCTTACTTCTATGACTATTACTGTGGCAATTACCATGCCATCCATGCTGGAAGCTTTCTCTTCATTGTGAATCTTCCTTTTTTTCTAGATCCCTGTCAGTGGCCAAGTCCTCAAGATTCCCATTCTAGATCCCACCTGTGTACCGCCCTCACTAATCAAGCCTGAAGACATCTCTTGAATACACCTCCCAGAGAATTATGATGTGACTAGCCCATTGTTTTTCAACATTTAACCAATCTCCCCCACTTCTGTGTGTGTTTTAATTATTAATTAATTTTTGAGAGAGAGCTCAAGTGAGTGAGGGGCAGAGAGAGACCCCCATAGAGGCAGAGAGAGAGAGAGGGAGAGAGTGTAGCGCCCTAAGTGGGGCCTGAGCTCACCCGATGTGGGACTCGAACTCACAAGCTGTGAAATCATTACTTCAGCCAAAGTTGAATGCTTAAATGACTGAGCCGCCCAGGTGGCCAATATCCCCCGCTTCTGCTTAACATAAAAATCTCCTATCAATCCTGCACCGTTATTACTGAAACAAGAGGGACTGTTTCCATTCCTTAAATGTAGGACTATGAGATTCAATGTGCTTCTTCAAACTCTGCCCACTATATTTCGAGCTCTGTCGTGAATCACTGTGATCAGACTGTGGGCTCTCCAGAGGTAGGACGTGGGCCAGTACCCAGTACATGGTAGGCTCTCTATAAATGTTTATTAAATAAACTACTATGCCATGACATTCAGGGCCATTCAAGAAACAAACTCAAACCAGTTTTCCATTTTATATCCCGCTACCCTCTACTTGCACTTCACCAGCCAAGTTATCCAGTGGCTCTTAAAGCGTGGCCCCAGGACCAGTAGCATCAGTCTCAGTGGGGATTCGTGAGACATGCACATTCTCAGGCCCCACCCCTATGCCCACTGAATCAGAAACTCTAAGGGTAGAGCCTCATAATTTGTTTTCACAAGTGCTCCAAATGATTTTAACGTATGCCAAAGCGTGATAACCCGTGAATGGCACAATCAGCATACCTTTGAGATAATGAGGTTTGGTTCCAGACCATGGCAATAAAGCAAATGTCTCAATGGAGCAAGTCAAATGAATGTGTTGGCTTCCCAGTGCATATAAAAGTTATGTTAACACTATACTATAAAGTGTGCAATAGCACTGTGCCTAAAGAAACATATACACACCTTAACTAAAAAACACTTTATTGCTAAACAATTCTAACCATCAGCTGAGCTTTCAGTGAGTCATAATCACTGATCAGATCAATATACCAAACGTAATAGTGAAAAGGTGTAAAATACTGTGAGAATTACCAAAACGTGGCAGAGACGAGAAGTGAGTAAATGCTGTTGGAAAATGGGTGCTGACCTGATGCAGGGTTCCCGCAAACCTTCAATTTGTGACAAAACACAGTATCTGCAGAGTGCAATGAAGTAAAGCACAATAAAACAAGGTATGCCTGTAGTCACCATCAGGTAAACGCTCATATAACTGAACTGAAATTTCGCCTCATTTTGCATACACCCTAGTTCAATAGGCACTGGAAAATGCAAATTTATTCTTAGTAATGTCAATATTCTAAAAGTGCAAATTAACTAAAAGTGTGCATATCTGGGAAGTAAATCATATATCATCTACGTCTCAGCATCTGAAGCTCATTACAAATGTTGCCATCATAGGGGATCTTGAGAAAAGATCTCTTTTCATTACATTTAATGATTCTAATTTTCCAGAGTTGAAGGTAGGTACTTACTGATATTTATCTGGCCAATCATTAAGTATCAAAATCACATAATGGCTCCTGGGAGCCAGGTGGGACATTTGGCTAACCTTGGAGGCAATGCAGGCAAGCCAAGATTTGCTCTAAACTGGTAGACTCTTACGTAGGAAGAAGTAAATTTAAGCTGGGGTGGAACAGAAGATGGTTTTCTCAGGCCAAAGAGAATTCACCCATGTTCCCAGATAAAAGTATAACCCTCACACATGAAATTCAAGAAGTCATCAACTTGAAAAATTAAGACATATATCTGTCCATTGTCTTAAAGGAAAAAAGAACACATATAACAAAAAGCACGATACTATACACATACACACACACACACACACACACACACACACACACACAATGCCTATGAATGCAAGATGGTAGATAGTGGTCATATAAATTATTTCAGGGAAATGGGATGCATTTTGGTACCAGGATGATAATTTTATCATAGAGACATGATTAGCAGCAAACTACCAATATTATAATCAGAGTATATTGGGGTGACTTTACATTTCCTAGGACAATTTTTCATTTTTCAGATAAGGAAATAGCCACAGAAAGATTATATAACTTTCCCAAGATCAATGATTTGGGCAGTGGCAAAGCCTCTGTCTACCTGTTTTTAGACCAGAGGGTCTCTTACAACATCACTCTGATGCCTATAATTGAACTGACATCTGCTGATGAGAAACACAAAAGAAAATACGTTACGTTTTTAGGCAATACCATTCGTTTTCATTAAATCTACTACTAGATTACTTACCAGGTGTATGAAGCATCTTTAGCATGTTCCTAACAAATTGTGATAAAGCCTACAACTGGACAAAAATAGAGCTTCAATGTTATAAACATCTTAAAATTTAGCTAGGTCAGATAGAATTAAAAAATGTAACAAGCAGGGGCACTGGGTGGCTCAGTCGGTTAAGCATCCGACTCTGGATTTCATCTCAGGTCATGATCGGACAGGTTTGGGAGTTGGAGCCTTCCAGGGGGCTCTGCGCTGTTTTGGGATTCTCTTCCTCCCTCTCTCTCTGCCCCTCCCCTGCTCACACATGCGCTCTGGGAGCACACACCTGCCCTTGTTTGCACTCTTTCTCAAAAATAAACATTAAAAAAATGTAACAAGCAATCGTAGTACACAAAACAGGCAGATAACTCTGCCTAAGATAGGCTAAGTAAATGATAAAGAAAAATCTCCAGGAAGCTCTAATTGCTTCTGCTCTGCAACTCAAAACACATGCTGAAAAATGTACTGTTAGTTCTATAGCTGGCCAGCTCCTTCCAAGCTCTGGTTTTGGTAACTCTCAGACATGAGTCTTAACCTTGTCATTGACTTTAAAAATATAGGTCCCATCCCATTTCAGTGATGAAATATCCAAAATCCATTCCACACTCCATTTATTTTATGTACTAACTATAATACAATTTTTACACTATAGAATTTTAGACCCAGAGAGGGCTTCTGAGACCATGTGATCCGACACCATTGTTACGGGAAAAAAAAGAAGTAAGGGTTATGACAGACAGAACTTTAATACAATGAAAAAATCTGATAATCCTTTGGAGTTACTATATACAGAGGTAGCCTGAAAGCTTCCTGAATATTGTCAAAATTGAAATGAACATGCTACCCTACATATTTCTATCTTGTTTGAAATACTGTGAGTTTATATGATTCCTAAGAGTTTTTTAAAACCCAAATTAAAAGAAAGTGAGATTTTGCTACTTAATTATCTCGAGGTTTTAAGAATAATAATTTTAAAAAGCATTGAATAATCTGGTAGAAAAGTTTCAGTTATATTACTACACATTACTACATACAGAGGGTTTTTCGTCTAACCTTCAAACATGCTCTCATTCATAACACAGACGGGAAAAAAATAGATGAGAAAGGAGCAAGTCTATATTCAGAGAATGCCTCTAAATTAAAGATTTCAAACAACATCAAACCTTTTAATAACATCTCAGTGAGAAATAACATCTTTAATATTGTCCCTATAACGAAAGAAACCAAAGCCCAGAAAAGTAAAAACTTGTAAAGTAGGGCCCAAAAATTAGTGACGGCTTTAAACTTAAGTCTCCATATTCTGAGATTTATATCTTACGTAAAATTTCAAGAACTTCCTTTGCTGAAGGAGAGAAAAACAAGAGTCCTAGGCCATATTCCCAACAGCCTGTGCAGATTCAGAGCCACATACCTATTGTTGTTCCGACAATTTCGACAGCTAACACGCTCTAGTGGGTCCGTCTGAGGTATTGCTGTGTACATCCCTCCACCCTTGTCAGGAAGAAGTGCAGGGAAAAGAAAAAGAGAAAAGCGTGAAGGCGTCACAGACCAATAATCAAACAGGCTCAAATATAAAAGCCAGGCCAATAAGAAGCAGTTATGTCTGTATTTCAACCAACCCCTGAGCAGAATGTTATGCTTATCATGACTTACCAATATTCACCCATGAATTCTGTACAATATTAAGGCTATACTCTACAAACTCATCGCCATGTTTTTCTCAAGTCTTTCTGTACTGGAAGGAGCCAGAGAAATGGAGACATTTAGTCACTTCCCTTTCAGGGTTTCAAATCTACTGGGCCCAAAATACACTGTACATTACAACCTCTGATTCATTTTTACTTTTCTGGCAGTCATGGAAGAATTTTACGTGATGCCAGTTGGAGAAACAGGGTGGAAATCTGTCTGAATGAGGTCACAAGATAAACCCATCTTCATTTTCCTGTAATTATTTCGATTAGGTCAGTTCACTTGACTACACTAAGTTTTAAAACATGTTATATTTTTCCAGATGGAGTAGATTCTCAGCCAGCAATGACTTGGAGGGGAGGATTAATATTTTGATGTTGCTTTTGGCGGAAACTGCCTGGCAATTAAGAAAAATGCCCAGATTAACACATACCTCATTGTAAAACACTCGCTTGACATATACAATGGCAAGAGTTCTCCCAAACTGATGCTGGGAACTGAACCAGCCTTATGGTCAGAGTACAGATTCTGCTTTCAGATGAAAAACAGCAGAACCGAATTTGATAAGGGTGGGAGAGGCTGTCACACGGCACCCGACCCAGGGCAGCTCTGCAAGGTTAAGGAAAGTTCAGGCAATTGTTTTCCCAGAATACTTTCCATTTCCATTCATCTCATAACAACAGCCAGAATGTAAGCAAACCAAAAGTACTGACAATGTCTCTCCACATTCCTGATCCCACTCCCAACAGGAATTTTTAGGAAAACATTGAGAGAAAGAATATCCTCTGCTCCATCAGACCATGAGTATAAGTCCCAAAGGTTCACAAGATCAAGTTCACCTACGAGGTAATGTGCTTATTTGAGCCACTAAACACATCAAAGTTAATTCAATGACTTTTATGATCACCAGCATTTAAAAAACTTTCCCTATTTCCTCCCACCCAGAAAAGATGGGTAAGAAAACTAATACGTGAAAACCACAGATGGCAGCCTCTGAAACTGCACCCCTAATGGGCATCTATTATTTAAATAGAAATCCACCATTCAAAAAACTCAAACTCCTGCGTCCAAAGCCTAAATCAAACATCAGACTTATTCTTTTCTGCTTATGGAAACAGCATGTGCTATTCAAACTTTAATGCTTTCTCCTCTAGTTTCTTGGACAATGTTAGTAGCTTGGACTAGGAATGGTGACGAAAAAAAGTTTAGAAAGTATGACTATAAGCCATGTGTTTTCCCGCAAAATAATGAAATCGTTATTCTCTTTTGGTAATGAGATGCACTCAGGCAAATAAGGTATTTTTCTACAACAACATTAAAACTAGATTACATGAAAACCCAGCAGCTTTAAGATACGAATATATACTACAGAGTTGTTCTTCAAATGTAACATTTTAGTATGTCTATGTTGAGTTGAGGATTGAAAAAACCCTCTAAACTTCATCAAATTTTAGCGGTGTGAGTTATAGCAAATTTATCTGTAATCAGAACGACAAAACCATCAATGATTGCTTATTTTGATCAACTAAATATATTACGTATTTGAAAAATAATGTGGATGCACATACATCCAGATGACATCATAAATCACACTTCCTAATGCAGAGAACCTCTTTAACCAGCATCAATGCAAAATAAGCCAGTTGTTCTAGACCCATTCCAAACTAGATCACTAAGTTATCACTGAAATAAAGTATTTTTAAAGGTCTGTCACTCTTATGGCTAAAGGATGGTCATATTATAAAAGGCAAAAAAAATCTTACAGGCAACAGCCCTACCACACACCGGACACAACAGACAAAAGAAACTCATTATAGGTCAGAAGTCACAATCTGGTGACCTGCAGACTTGTTCTGCGTGGCCTATGACTGCTTTCAAAAATTGTAGTTAGTTGCCAACAGTAAAAACTCTGGCCATTTCACCTGGATTTACAAGAGGTTTTGAAAAATCAGAAAACCCGGTAACCCCAGGCCCTTTGTCTATGCCAACAACAGAAGCGAACTACAGCTGGTGTTCTCCAGATTGCTCCCCTCGCCCCCATTGCTTTCTTTCCCAGCTTGCTTCACGCAGTTTCATGATCGGCCTGACTCCCATGGGCCTGTGAGTTTTCACACTTTGCTCTAAATGAAGCAAATCTAAGGTATTGGGTCCAATCTATGCTCTATGCTATTTCCATCTCTCAAGAATAACTTCCAGCAAGTTCATTACTGGTATTTCATTTTCACTGTGAAATAATTTTAAAATATAAACCAAATGGATAAACATAACTATCACCTGACAATAGAAAGCTTACAAAGATTACTCTAGATTAAGGGGTTGCCACTGATACATACTATTTCCAGTCCAGTGAACCTGTAAGGTTTCTATGTTTACAAAGGCCAAGGAAGCCAACCATGTTCTTGCACCCTGGTACCATGGGTACAGGGAGGATGTATTTGTTTATTTAAAATTTTTATTTAAAAAATTTTTTTAATGTTTTATTTATTTTTGATACAGAGAGAGACAGCGCATGAGAGGGGGAGGGGCAGCAAGAGAAGGAGACACAGAACAGGAAGCAGGCTCTAGGCTCTGAGCTAGCTGTCAGCACAGAGCCTGATGCGGGGCTCAAACCCACAAATGTGAGATCTGACCTGAGCCGAAGTTGGATGCTTAACAGACTGAGCCACCCAGGTGCCCTTAAATGAAAATTTTTAAAATTTTTGTTTTTGAGAGAACAACAGCAAGAGTATGAGCAGGGGAGGGGACGAGAGAGAGAGGGAGACACAGAATCTGAAGCAGGCTCCAGGCTCTGAGCTGTTAGCACAGAGCCCGACATGGGGCTCAAAACACCAACTGCAATCATGACCTGAGCCAAAGTCAGATGCTTAACTGACTGAGCCACCCAGACACCCAGGGAGGCTTTATTTATATTTAGGTCTCTTACATTTACTAGATGATGAGGATGTTTAAGATCCACATGTGTCCTGGATAGTGAGCTTGTGTGCCCTGAGTAAAGCCCTCCGTTTAAGCTTCCATTCATGACTCCACTGACTCCATTAGGGATCTGATGATGAACATGGGAGCAGCCATTGCTGAGACCTCCATTGCTTATGAAGCTTCCATGAACATTCCCATTTATCCGATTTGTGCCAGGCAGAGTAGTGTATTCCACCATCTGCCCATTAATATCTGACCCTTGGTAGAGATATCCTGGAGGGTCATATTCTGTTGAGAACAAAGAAGCAAAACAAAACAAATTAAACAAACAAAAAAACCAAAACTACATAACAGTAAGACACCTAAAGAGACAATCTCCTCGCATGGGCAGTTTTACTAATGAAACAAACCTCTATGAAACTATAAATACAGTAAATTAAAATGCCCTCAATATGTTCACTTAAAGCCTAATTCTTGAGATATGGTTTGAGAAAGTTATTGTTATTTCCTTGTACAGAGATAGCAAGGAACTTTGAGTTAATTAACACTCTGTTAATGGAAAGAGAAACTAACCAGAGAGAAATTACTCAAGAGAATTAATAAATTATGCAAGTTGCAACTATCAAAGTCCTGGCAACACTAAGAAAAAGTGTTTACACTCCTACATGCTTCAAAGTGCCAAGAGAAACCATATAAAACAACAACAAAAGGCAACCTTTAGGTAGGATATTTTAAATAGTAATAACACTTTTAAATGAAAGGATGGAGTTATGTATACATTCACTGACTCTCTATACAGTCCCTTGGTTAATACAGTCCATGTGGAAGCCACGGTTTACTAAAGGCAAAGGCTAATTATTCCATTTCCTTATATTAAAAGCATTTAAATAGTTGCCTAAATTCTGATTTCCAGAGGCACACTTACTAGAACTATTTAGAAAAAGTGAAATAGTCCTTAGAAAATGCAGTACCTAAACTCTACAGGACTTGTTGGCAGAGTTTGGATAAATTCTTCAAAGGTGTGAAAGCATGCCAACACTGGATTAGGTGCCTTTCTTCCTGCTACTGAACTTGCACAGGTGAGTTATTGTCAGTATACCTGGTTATGTTTTCCACTAAACTGTAAGTTGACAGGGCACGGGCCATCTCTACATTTTTATCAGCGTTTCCGCATTGTTTAACATAGTGCCACGGGCATCAAAGACAGTCAATGAGTATCTTCTGAATAAATGACTGAATGAACATCACTATCATAAATTTACATTTTTGAACACATTATCAAGTCACAAAGGGAAATGACCTTAACCAGATTAATCTTGCCCAGACAACCAAAGCAATACTTTCCCTTTATGATTCAGTTCACAAAATTAGAGTCCATATTGAAATCATTTAGAAGAAGACCCAAATGATCTCCGACCCTTTCAGCCTGGTACCACCACCACCACCACCGCCATTACCATCTCTTTCTCCCTGTCTCCTGGAAGGCACCAACTGAATAAAAAAAAATCATCTTTCCACTCATCCCCGCCCCCCAACCTCTGAGCTATTAGCTTTATTCTCTTATTCTACGGTCAAAGGCAAAACCCTAAGACCTCCCACCAAAAACTCAAGTCTCTGCTGGATCTGATTTCCCTGATTATAACAGCTGGGAGAACAAGAAAGGGAGGAAGGGGAGGGAAAGGGAGAGAAGTGGGGAAAGAGGAAGGGAAGGGGCTCTAGGCTGTGTGTGTTCATACAGCACCATCACTGACCATGTAAGCACTCACATTACACTCGGGGGAGGGGGTGCCGGTCTGGAGCAAGTCTGGTACACCGGGTACTGAAACAGCACCGTGCTCCTTAACTTGTGTCGTTCAGTAAAAGCAACTTAGAAAAGTATTCCTTTCCAGACTTTCCAGCCTTTTCTATTCCTGTTGACAGGCCTTGTACCAGTATGAAGGTGTCCCTGCAGCAATCCCAAAGCTCACGATTCAAAAACTCTTGCTCTTTGGTGGTCCGACAAAGCCAGGGTTTCCCAGCACTGAGTCAGCTATTTACTTAGAGACCTGCCTGGTTTGGGCTTTGCCGTTTATTTCTGCTGGGCAATTGAATGTGATGCTCCACTTATTCTGGCTGACAGCTAGAACAGCTTTAAAGTCACCTCCCCTGAATGAAGTGTCAGGGATCGATATTTATTCTGACAATATTTTCCCACCCATCTCTGGACAAGGACGAGGACATCGTTCCGTATGGCTTACTCTGTACGGTGTTTTGCTGGCGGCTCTTCACCAGGCACATTGCGATGAAGGCCATGAGAATGAGGACCATCACACCCAGCACACAGCCGACGATCAGATACAGCATATCGCTGCTTCTGGTGGGGCTGGTGGCAGGCCCAGCGTTTCGTCCGCCTCCTGGAGAGTTTGGAGGGGTACTCAAGTCTTTGACAGGATACTCAGAAGCTCCAGGAACACGTTTCACTAGTTGAAACAGAAAGGAAAACATGATGTCAGAGTGAATACAGCCTCTATGAGATGGTTTACTCTCCGAAGGAGGTCTGGTTGGGGACGCAAGCCAACGTGTTTACGCTCGTAACTGAGATGATCTGACCACCAGTGAGTCACAGAGAAGGCTCAGAAGTTTAAAAAATCGGATGTGCCAAGTCTTAGTCCCCAAATTCTAGAGAAACCATAAAATTAGAGAAACAAATATACTTAGTTGAACCCAAACTGCTATCTGATTATCTGCTCAATTATACCTGCAGAAGCCTAACAAAGAGCTGAAGTAAAAATATTTCAACTTATGGATGAAACAAATATTTCTTTGTGATATACTCTGAGCTGAATAAGATTCAAAAATACAGATTTTTATGCCTCTTTTATGTTATTAATATTGCAAGATATTGACTTTGGACTATTCAAACAATGATTTACAGTTCCAAAGACAAGCGTTCCAAAACCAATAATCTTCGGAGTCCACAGAAATGCAGTCCTTTTACCTAATGCATTGATACTCTGGGTGACAACAGAAGCTAGTAACAGGTGGGACTCAAACCCCATTTTCTCTGTCCTCAAAAAACATGTTCTTCATGTTTAAAACATCACAGAGGAGCAGCAGAGCATCGTGGCTGACAGCCCGGCCTCTGGAACCACACTGCCCAGCTTTATTCTCTGTGCCACCGCTTACCCTTAGCTGTAGACGTTAACCTCCCTGGACCAGTTTCTGTATGTGGAAACTGGAGATAACAACAGCTCTATCATAAGGTTATAATGAAGGGTAAATGAGTTAATCATGTAAAGCACTTAGAAGAGAGACTGGCACATGGTCGTGTTCAATCACGTTTATTATTACTAGTTATCACATTTCCTGTTATGGCCCATACTGGGGCACAGTGGTCTTTAAAAACAATCTACTTCAATAAATATAATGTTGGGGTTCATTTTCTAGCAACTCTACACAGCACAGAGCTGGGAATCCATAAGGAAGAGGCCACCTTTCTTCAAAGGGAAGAGCTCTCCAACACTGAAAACTTGGCAGAGGCTGTCAAGGCAGGTGGTATGCTGCGTTAGACAATGGGAAGGTCCCTGCCAATTCTAAAGGAAACAAATGAGTTTCTGAGGCAAAAGAGACATTACAGACCATACAATGAAAGATCATGATTACCCATGGGGAAGTCCGTCAGATTTATCCACTCTTCATTTATTTTTATTTATTCACAATTCTACCAAGCTTGATAATTTTGCCAACCTCCACTAAAGTTAAAAAATTCTGTGGTGGAGGGTGAGATAGACTCATCAACATCAGTAAAAAGAGATAGGAGTAGGAGGAGAAGGAGAAGGAGGAGGAGGAGGAGGGGGAGGAGGAAGAAGAAGAAGAAAGAAGAAGGAAGAAGGAAGAAGGAAGAAGGAAGAAGGAAGAAGGAAGACGAAGAAGAAGAGTGCTTGGGTGGCTCAGTTGGTTAAACATCAGCTCTTGATTTTGGCTCAGGTCATTATCTCATGGTTCATGGATTTGAGCCCTGCATCAGACTCCGTGTTGGCAGTGTGGGGCCTGCTTGGGTTTCTCTTTCTCCCTCTCTCTCTGCCTGCTTCCTACCTCAAGATAAACAAATAAACTTTATTTATTTATTTATTTATTTATTTATTTATTTATTTATTTGAGAGACAGAGAGAGACAGTGTGAGCAGAGGAGGGTCAGAGAGACAGGGAGACTCAGAATCTGAAGCAGCTTCAGGCTCTGAGCTAGCTGTGAGCACAGAGCCCGACACGGGGCTTAAACCCACGAGCCATGAGATCATGACCTGAGCCGAAGCCGGATGCTCAACCGACTGAGCCACCCAGACACCCCACAAATAAACTTAAAAAAAAAAAAAAAAAGACAAGGAAGAAAGAGGAGAACGAGGAAGAAGAGAATGAAGAGAAAGAAGGAGGAAGAGGAAGAAGAGGCTAAGAGCATAGAACAAGAAGTGTCATGAAGAACATAAAGAGAAAACAAAGAACTAAGAAAATTTATGAGCCTCTGATCTTCAAGAGCACGTGGAAATGGCTGGCTTCAACATCATCCCTGAAAACCTTATTGAATCACTAAAGATAAGACAATCATTGATCACAATAAGAGGGCTGAGTTATTTTTTTTAATGTTTTTATAATTTTTGAGGGAGAGACAGGAGTACAGGTGGGGGAGGGACAGAGAGGAGGGCAGGATAGAGGATCTGTAGCAGAGGGCTCTGTGCTGACAGCAGAGAGCCCAATGTGGAGCTTGAACTCATGATCATGACCTGAATCAAAGTCAGATGCTTAACTGACTGTGCCATCCAGGTGCTCCTTGAGTAATTTCTTTAAAAACTGAGACTGTATCATGCATTCTATTTAAATAGGCTGGGAATTGTGTAATACATTCAGAAAGTTATTCAATATGAACAGTTAATGTTTTAAAGAGATTTTTTCACGTTTTAGTGACTTGAAAGTCTGTAGGGAGAGCCTTTTATTCCCCAGAAAAGTCAATTAATGAGGCATACTATTATAGACAGAGCTACGCTATAATACTACTTAAATGATGGTTATTAAACTGTTGTCTATGTTTTATGTTCTGCCTCACTAGATTCTTAAATATCTTGGGGACAGAGATGATAAGTTTCATTTTTATCTAACTTTGCCCCAAGTATTACAACACTCTAGAGGCAAGTAAGAAATGTCCATTAATGGGGCATCTGGGTGGCTCAGTCGGTTGAATGTCGGGCTTTGGCTCAGGTCATGATCTCACGGTTCGTGGGTTTGAGCCCTGTGTCAGGCTCTGTGCTGACAGCTAGCTCAGAGTCTGGAGCCTGCTTCAAATTCTGTATCTCCCTCTCTCTCTGACCCTCCCCTGCTTGCACTGTCTCTCACTGTCTCTCAAAAAAAAAAAAAAAAAGAAATGTCCATTAATGTATCACAGTGACTAATACAAAAAAGCCCCTCAAATATACACTACCCAAATAAATCCAAGGTAAATTTAAATGTCGGTGTACACACACACATATATACATATATGTGTATATATATATATATATATATAAAATATGTGGGTTTTGCAGCAGAAAGTCACATGACTTAGCATTAGAAGATGGAATGATGTCTTGTCTTTATAATTCAATTTATCTGAACCTGTTTCTTCATTTAAAACACAATTTAATTTTATTTGAGAGAGTACACAGGGGAGAGGGACAGGAGAGAGAATCTTAAGCAGGCTCTATACTCAGCATGGAGCCCAACATGGGGTTTGATCCCAAGACCCTGAGATCATGACCTGGGCTGAAATCAAGAGTTGGACGCTCAAATGACTGAGCCGCCCAGGTGTTCCAGTTCCATCTTTGAGCTGGTGTCATCAAATCTCCTGCAGCAGACACTCTGAAGGCTGCCTGGCCCGGTCAGCAGCTTTCCCCCCCACACCTGCCGAGCCCTGAGTTCGCTGAGCTGTCCACGCAAACTCCACACAACTCAAGTAAGTCCGATCACTCATCTCTCCCGGAATGGTTTGGGGAGCATGGGACTGAGTTCTGATCACTGAGACAAGTAGGGGTGAGGGACGGGTGAGGAATCTGGGAAAATTTCTCTTGTTCTTAAAAACAGACACAAGTGAAAGACAGTCTCTTTTTCTATTAGATTAACTGAGACTGGACAGGAGTTCGTAAATAGCCACAGGAACTGTTTCTACTACTCTTATCACCTTTAAAAACAGATGATGGGGCACCTGGGTGGCTCAGTGTGTTAAGCATTTTACTCTTGATTTTGGCTCAGGTCACGATCTCACAGTACCTGAGTTTGAGCCCTGCATCAGGTGGTGCACTGACAGTGAGGAGCCTGCTTGGGATTCTCTCTCTCTCCCTTTCTCTGCCCTCCCCAGCTCTCTCTCTCACTCTCTCTCTCAAAATAAATAAATAAACATTTTTTTTAAGAACCTAGAAGACATTTTATAGTCAATCTACATATGTAGGCAGAGTTGGGAATTTCAATTTAGCAGAGCGCACTGCTAATTCTGAATTTAACCACCACACTTAAGAAGCAGATAACGTTACCCATAACTCACTCAAGAAACCACTTTAAGTGTATAAAGCACTTTTCCTTAAAATTGTACTTTTTAAAAAAAGTATTCTAATTTTCACAGCAATCTCAGCAATTATTCAGCAAATACTTCTATTCCTTGCGGAGAAAAAAAGAAGAGGGGTGAGTTGCTTGGAACCACACAGAAATTGATGAATATGATCAATGTTTCCATAAACTAGGCTTTAGACAAGTACTCTAGCCAATATGTCATGTTTTCTGTTGGGACAGTCTTTATGCCAGCACCCAGAAAACTGTCCAGACTCTTCCTTAGGTAAACATCTCAAGAGTCAGAAGGATTAATGCAGAGTCTGGAATTCCAGAACCGTCCAGGAAAAAAAAGCGAGTTCTCATTCCTCTCCTACCTTTAGTCTCACAGATCATCACATTACTAAACTCGCTTTCTCCCCCTTCGTTGAAGCACTGCATTTTAATATCGTAGGAGGTTTCTGGCTGCAGATGGCCAATCATGTGCCACTGCTTTGAACCTAGAAAGGAAAAGGAAAAGATAAGCTTTATATGTTGCACCACCCAAAGGTGATCTCAAAACACAGTTGGAACAGCACCTATTGCCGGAGAGTCTGTATGCGCAATGAAAGTGTCCTTAAGCGAAGTACTTCAGTAATGCAGCAAGCTAAACAGCACTTCTGTGACATGCCATGAAACAAATGACAAGAGGCACACGGAGTTAAACCTATACCACTGGTACTAATACTTTGTTTTGTTACAAATAATTAGTAGTGGGTCCTTCGTAAAATACATGTTAATTTCATGCATGGGTTAAGGGAGAAAAAAATCTTCAAGTCCTCTGATGCTCTGTTTTAACCTAGCAAGTCAATCCACTCTGTCCACCCACCAGACAGCAGCAGTACTATAAATGAGATCAGCAAAGGGCACCTTACCCGGAATAAGTGACCATTTATTTATAAGACAGGCCTTGGAGAAACTCAGTTCTGCTGGACTGGATGTGACATGAACAGACATCTAAGTGAATGTCTGAACAAATGGTTGAGAATAATGAAAAAGCAGAATCTACTGGCGGAAACTCCTGGTTTCTGCTCCCACTATTTCTTTTCTTTTGAGTCAGGGTCTCCAACACACAAGTATCTCTAACAGAGTGTTTCTGCTATCCATGGCACACGGCCAACGTTTCATTTGGAAACATTCTCCAAACTGAACACTCTCATAAGAACCACTCTGCATTTTCACTTCCACAGACATGTGATGAACTTTAATAAACAGGAACACTTCTGCCAGATTTAATTAACTCTTCAAGCACCTTTAATCCCTCTTAGAACATAGCTCTTCAAACTGTTTCCGCAGTTCCCTAGAAGCTCAACTATACCACCAACTGATTTAAGAATTAATTGAAGGGGGAGGAAAAACAAAACCAAACCACACAAGCAAGTCAAATCTACTCGGCTGACAGGTCCAATAGTACTGGGTTCCTTTCTAATTCAACACAGACAAAAATATTTCAAACCGGAAACACACCCCCTTTTTCCAGGTCACCACTACAAAACCCCTCATTCATAAGGACTCATAGTTTACACAGAAGAGAATCTGCTTGTGTTATGATCAAGGGGCTCTGAAAGGCTCAAGAAGTAAGGAATTCTATGCCCCCTTTATAAGTATAAAGAGGACCCTAAAATAAACTTGACTTGCAATCCTGATTCAAAGACTGGAATAGATCTACTTCTAAATTCCAAAAACTTTCTCAAAAACTTCTATTTTTCCCCTGTCCTTGGGTCTTTCCTAGCCCAGCCCTACACTCACCTAACTATAAACATTCTCCTGAATAATTACCACACTAGATTCAAAGTTTTCCTTTCAGAGTCCTAGTCAAAACGGATTAAACTACGCTTCCAATATGTTAACTAATAAGAGAAAAACAGGTAAAAGAACACTTATCTTGTTAGATTAATATCCCACTGTTACGGTAATTATTCAAATGGCTAAAATGACAGGAAGCACTAGCAGAGAGTTTTTACTGATCACGGATGAATAAGACACAAAGTGCATTATTAAATCGAAACTCAATCAACCAGCATACCCTTTTCTTATAGGGGTCATTTTTTTTTCTCAAAGAATATTTTAGAAAAGGTGAAAAACCAAAGCACAGGCTTAAAAATTAGGATGCCTGATACTTTAATTTATAGAAAACTCAACTTTATAAGACAAAAATATTCACAAAAGCACTGGTATGCTGGAAACATTTACAGTTTATTCCAATGTGGAACTTAATTCAGAAGATAGGATAGCTTGATATAATTGCTCTTAGCGTATTCTTTAACACTGTCACTGAGTTTCAGATTTTTTCCAAAAGCTTAAGCAATTCTGAGTCAATATACATAAGTAATCTAAAACTTTGCTTTAAAGAAAACTTTATGTGCAAAGGGTAAACACTTTTGTTCCTTGGTTTGGGAGAAAAGGCCAATAGTTCCCAATAGCCGCAAAAAGAATTTTAAATGCATAAACTTGAAAATAAGGAATAAGCAAATTACACAGCACAGTGAAGCCCACTTAAACATCTGACTGCTCCGTCTACGAAGTTTATAAACAAGTTCTCTGTGAACCATAAGGCAAAACTCACATCTACAGACACTACTATTGGATACAAAAGTAATTTCCCCGTTCCACACACCATATTCACATCACAACAGCTTGCAAAAAGTTCCAAGACTTAACTGGAGAATACACTTTAAAAACTGTTCACCAGTGGGTATTTATAGAGAGTAGAACCAGGAGAGGCAGGGAAAAGAATGACACAGAACAGAGAGACACATTCACTTTATTTACATTTAGCTTGTTCGGAACGATTTTATAGCAAATGTTAATCTCTGTCAAAAGATTTTAGAAATAAAAGTCTGCCGGCCCCACTCTCTTAACCCAGCTGAACTAAAATGAAGACCTAGCTAGGACTCAACTATAGAACAGTTACTAACAACTCTTACCATTTCTTCCTTGAGAAAGTGAAATGTGCGTATGGAAAAGTACCCACGACAGGACAGCTCCCTGAGTGTTCATTAATTGAACATACCATGGTACCAATTCCTAGGTCAAGAAGTGAGACATCACCAGCACCCCAGAAGTCTCCCTCCCCCGTGTTCTCCTGGTCACATGTCCCTCCAAACAGCTACCCTCTGACCTGCACAGAATAGTCCGGCTGCTAACAAGTACCTCGCCTCATTCCCCACAATGCTTCATGTTTAAAGTGAATTTTTGAAACTAATTTGTTTCCTACTTTTCCAGATTAAGAGAAATAATCATTCTTTCACTCAAAAGATATTCACTGAGCACCTGCCACATGCCAAGCATTAAAATTCAGATGATAACTTTTTACTATATTACAAAAGTAATTCCGCTGGAAAAACATTATTAAAATTACACCGTTTAAAGAAACATAGCAACATATTTAAACAAATTTATTACAAGACTACTTGTAACAAAAATTATATGCAGTATTTGACCTCAAGAAGGGGTATGAAAACAACCTTGGCCCAGGGCCATTTTCTGACATGATCCATCACAATGTTAATAGTTCAAAGAATCAGAATCTTGGGAGTGAAAAAAGCCCTTGGAAGAAGGTTTCCTCCCAAAGCAAGAGGTCACTGAGAAAGAAGCACCCAGCTTTTACTGAACACCTCCAAAACTAAGCGTTTCTTATTTTGTTGAAAATGCTGTGGTGGAGGGTCCCTCCCCCAACTGGCTGTTCTTCCTCTACATAATAGTCTTTAAGTATTTGAAGACAGGTTATCAGTCACACTGTTTGTCAGCCGTCCTTTTTCCAGCCTGATCATCCTCAGACATTTCATTGTTCTTTCTGGACTCCATTCATTCATTCATTCAATGAATACTGAACACCTCACCATTGTAGGGGCTGGGGATACAGCACTGAAGAAAAGACTCCTTGCCTACAGAGAGGCTAACATTTAGTGGGGGAGACAAACTAAGTAAATAATTTCATACATACACGCACACAGGCACACATATTCCTTACATACCAACTGTGATGAATTCTATGACATAACCGTAAAGGGCACAGTTGGAAATTACACCAAGGGTAACACATAAACCGACAGAGGTTACCTGAGGAAGTAACATTTCGCCACACAACAGAAAAAACCAAATTAAACACTGGCAAGCAAGAGAGATCTTGGTGCACACAAGAAAACTCAAAGAGGGCCAGCGTGTCACGGAGACAAGTGAGAGGGAGAGGCGCGTGAGACTCGTGGAAGCTGTAGGCAGGGGCCAGCCAGACCATGCGAGGCCTTCAGACCACATGCAAAGTTCTAGATTGTGTTTTAAATGCTGGAGGAAGGTAGGGTCAACACCCTTCGCTATCTTGGCTGGTTTTTTCTCAACATATGTTCTCATTTCTCAGCATCTCTCAAAGCAGAGATTATTATGCTCAAGATGCAATCATTCTAGTATAGACGCCAATGGAACGGGGACGGAGACGGTTTTTAAATACAGCTAGAAGTCGCAAGTGGCTTTTACACTCACAGTTACTATTCATTTAAATAAAGCAGAAAAAAAACATGTTTTTCAGATGAACTACTGACAAATCAGATCTTCCCCAAACTTTTGTAACTGTTCCTATTACCAAAATGTTAAGATACTATATATATTACATTGGAAAGATGGTCTCTCTTTGGGAAAAAAATCAAAGTAATATGTTTTATCTATCTTAACCTGGGATGATGTTTTCCGTAATATTTATAAACTTTCTCTACCCAGAGCTCTTTACTGGGACGCCAGCTTGCCAGTGGGGCTTACCTTCTACAATGTCCCTCTTGTAATCACTGTCATTATCACTATCTGTTGGCCGGTAGTAGATATAAAATCCTTGAATGGGAGTATTATTGTTACTTGATGGAATGTACTGAAAGATAGAAGCAAAGACTTGTCAAAGCAAAAATAAGTGTAACTTCACATCTATGATGTAAAATATCTGTGTGGGAATAGTTTTCCAGCTTCATTTTGTAAACATCTTTGATGGCCATTTTACATTTAACTCAAAGGTATTGAGAGTATTTAGTTTACTAGAGGGCTGGGCAAAAATAACATAATATATTTCAGCAGGTTCAAAGACATAAAAATACATTTGTTTCGAAATAAATAAATCTTGGGGCTGCCTGGGTGGCTCAATTGGTTGAATGTCCAACTCTTGATTTCGGCTTAGGTCATAATCTCGCGGTGTGTGAGACCGAGCCCCATGTCAGGCTCTGCGCTGAGAGCATGGAGCCTGCTTGGGATCCTCTCAGCCCCTCCCTCCCCTCCCCCTCAAAGTAAATAAATAAACATGAAAATCAATCAATCCATCCATCTTGAAATGGCAATGAAGATAACTCTTGGTTGAGAGCTGGGGAGACTGTCCCATGTGTAGTTTAGACAAATATTCAATGCCCTTTGGTTTTCTCTCAGTTAAAAGTTAAAAACATGTGCTATTCATATTGTGTCACGAGGATATCAGATCAACCGTCTACCACGTGGTTCGAAAACCATCTCGTTAGAAAAGATGTCCCGCTTACCGTCCACTTCAGCATGATCTGCGTATCGCTGACAGCTTCGGTGTATGCAATGTGAGGTCCAGTTATTGGACGGTTAGAAAAGCGATTGGGGAACCCAGCCACCTGATAAGGACGAGATGCCGAACTCCGAAAACTCTCACCATAATGGTTGATGGCAATAACCCTAAATTTGTATGTTGAACCTTTTGACGGAGGAAAGAAAAACAGAGTTTTTAAAACGCTGCAGTAAGACAACCGAAGGGATGACATACCAGATATGACAAGTGTGCCAAAGTATCTTTCCAGAGTCACAAAAACATACTCTGAAGTCTCCACGGCAAACAGATTTCAACCCACTTGCCAGCGTCTGTCAACTGGCAGCGAATGTTCAAGATGTTGTGTTCCCAGGTCCAAGAGCTTATTGGGAAGCCCCTGGGAGGCAATGCCATGGAAGATTAATGATGTCTGTCATGGAAACGGCAGGTAGAGAGCAGAAAACAGCACATTTACTTTTTTTACACCACCATCTTCTAAAGCCGTAACCATCAACTACAGTATTGGTTGAAGTATCTGTGCTCAAAACGAGGTTTTTCCCCTTTGAAAGAAATAACTGAAGCGAAGTTTAACATGCTGACTACACTTATGAAGGGGCGCTGTGTAGGTGCCAACAGATGTCACTCTGATTTCACCAGTAATGGGATAAGAGCAAACAGATTTAAGCTACAACAGAAGGTATTTATTTGTATTACATATTAAGAACTTAAAAAAAAAAAACCTCTAAGGATTGTGAATGCCTAAAGATCTGGATCTAAAGAATAAATCAGACTCCTCCAGCACGATTCCTGATAGCTCAGAAATAACCGTGGGGCTTCTGAAGTCGGTGTTTTCTGTCCGTAAAACGTTACTCAGCTTTGCCCACATTTAAAAGTGTCACCTTGGGGCGCCCGGGTGGCTCAGTCGGTTGAGTGTCAGACTCCAGCTCAGGTCATGAGCTCACGATCTGTAAGTGTGAGCCCCCCGTCCGGCTCTGGGCTAACAGCTCAGAGCCTGGAGCCTGCTTCAGATTCTGTGTGTGTGTGTGTTTCTCTCTCTCTCTGCCCCTCCCATGCTCATCCTCTGTCTCTGTCTCTCAAAACTAAATAAACATTAAAAAAATTTATGGGGCACCTGGGTGGCTTAGTCGGCTGAGCATCTGACTTCAGCTCAGGTCATGATCTCATGGTTCGTGGGTTCGAGTCCCGCAGCGGGCTCTGTGCTGACAGCTCAGAGCCTGGAGCCTGCTTCGGATTCTGTGTCTCCCTCTCTCTCTGCCCCTCCCCGACTCATGCTGTTTCTCTTTGTCTCAATAATAAATAAACATTAAAATAAAAAAATTTTTTTAAATAAAATAAAATAAAAGTGTCACCTTGTCCCACCTATCCCTGCAGGGTGCTAGGCTCATGTTACCTGTCTACACAAACACAGGTAAAGTACCTTTAAAAGTCCATAAACAAAAATGGTCATGAAACATAAGAAAAGCAACAAAGCGTATTTGTGATTACTGCTTTTCCCTCGTGCGGCTCAACTTCTTGCATACAGCCTCAACAGGGCAGGGAAGGGGGTGCAAAGATGCACCAAGTGTGCTCCCATTTCTATTGGCCTAAGCACTGAACAGAGCCATGCTGTGATTCATCATTATAGCAAGCAATTTTAGTCACATAACCAGCAATTTTCCTCTTAAAATACATCATTATAGCAAAACACCTCAGACACACATACACACAAAGATGTCACACAGCACTGCTTCTACTTATGAGCAATTAGAAATAGCCCAAGACCCAGAAGAAAAAATAAATGCGTTAAGTCAATTATACTATACTTACACAGCAGATATATAGTTATGAAAAACTGAGTTTTTAAATAATTCCTAATGATGTTGGAAAATGCATACGATATAGGGAGAATGGGGGCACAAAACAGTATTTATGGCATGATCCTGGTTTGTATTTAAAAAAAAGAGGAGGGGCGGGGCACCTAGGTGGCTCAGTCCGTTAAGTGTCTGGCTTCGGCTCAGGTCATGATCTCACGGCTTGTGGGTTTGAGCCCCGTGTCAGGCTCAATGCTGACATATAGCTAGAGCCTGGAGCCTGCTTCAGATTCTGAGTCTCCCTCTCTCTCTGCCCCTCCCCTGCTTGCATTCTGTCTCTTTCTCTTTCTCAAAAATAAATAAATATTTAAAAAGAATTAAAAATAAAAAAGGCTACAAAAATATATCAAAATGTAAACAATGCTTATCTCTGGATGGGTGGGTCTCCGGTGACCTATTCTCTTCCTTATAGTTTCTCTTTAGTTGTCACAGAACAGGCTTATATTACTTTAACAATCAGAAGAGGACAAGATCACTATGAATATGCATCTTGAGTCAGCATAGATGGCAAAAAAGGAAATGTTTGCATATTACTACCTGGCTCTAAGCTACGAACTTCCACAGAAAGTTTGGAAGGAGGGATATCTTCAGCTGCCACCAGCCAATCACTAGTCCTCATCCGTTTGTACTCAACCTTGAAGGCAGTGATTGGAGAACCCCCATTGGCCCGAGGAATCCAAGTGACATAGACAGACGTCTCGGATGCTGTGGAGATGGTAGGCCGATCAGGTGCTTCTGGAACTAAACACAGAAACATTTATTCCAATAACCCACAGTGTCAGAGACAAGAAGAACTCAAACTAAAAGGGTCATTTTATTAACAATTTGTCACCAAACCTACTGCTAGAGTTAATAATATGAAGACTAATTTCCTGTCGCCTTTTAAAAGCTAAGGGACAGTGGAATGACCAAAGACAAGAAATAAAAGAAAGGAAATACAAAGCCATCTATAAACTTGACAATTAGCCCTAAAAAACAGAAAGTTAATGAGTATGATAATAGTGATCATGCTACTGTAGGTCCACGGCTCAACAGTGTGTAAGTAATTATGACTTGGTGCCTCAAGTCTGAGTGTGCTTATAATTTATAGTAAATTTTCAAAATTAGGTTTTACTTTATTTAAATGTTAAGCTACATAAAACACATACAGACCATTAGCTATTCCTATCATATCCTGCACCGCCTGGCTACACCTCAAGGCTAGAGGAATGCCACTCCAAAAAAACAGACTGCAGGCAGTAAAGAGGTAAAATTTGAGTAATAAATAAACAGTGATATTAATGGGCAAAGAGAATGCTACACAGGGTGGAAGCAGGAAGACAGGCTGTGTAGTTAAATAAGTAAAGTGTCCTCAGCAAAGAGAAAAGCCACCTGACATCCACCCAAACTTCAGAGAAAGGGGGTCAGAGAACAGTGTCTGGAGTTTCAGGCGGCACTGCCCAGCCCACAACCTGGCTGGTGTAGACTCCCGTGGCAGGTGAAGCATCAGGGTTAAGTCCACCAGCCATTTAAACCACGTACCTAACTCTTCTTGCTGACCAAGAAGACCACACACTTGTGGTTTTAATTGACTTCCCAGGCGGTTCCTACCAAAGACAAATGCCGAGAGAAACAATCCGGTCTGCAGGACGGTTTCCGTACAAATGAGCAGATCGCCATTCTGGTTTATACTGACCACCTATGAATTCTGCAAAAGCCAGTGGGGTCTTAAGAGACTGACTGCTTTTTGGCGTGCTAACAGTTAGGTGTCCAGAGCTGAAGGAGGGGGTCCGACTCCGGGCCCTGGTGACGTTACATGGGCAAAGTCACTACACGAACCCTGTCTGTCTGGCCGTGCGATGTTCCTTAAGTAACACCACTCTGTCTCAACGTAACACCTCTTTAGCCCGAACAAACACACAAGAAAGCACATAATAATGTTGCAGATGGTACTTGTATGCAGAAAATGGTGGCATTCATAAAACAAATCACTTAATGGATAAAAAGAGAAAAATATTCAAAGCAGGCAAATTTTGACTGATACTTACTGTATTCCTTTCGAGTTAGAAAGCAATGGAAACAGAATGAACAGAAGTGTTAGTGAATCTCTCTTTTGGTATTAGATAACCAGCCACTTCCTCATGTTGATTCACAGGAGGTTAAAACGCATCAAAGAACACCAGAGATCAAATAGAAAGAGAAGGTTATTAGGGAAAAGGATTATTACAGAAAAGAATCTTCAGTATCTAAAAGAGCATGTGGCAGTTAAGGGATAAAAAGACAGACTGTAGTTGGGACTTTAAAAATCTGAATTTTGAACAGCAGCTCTGGCAACCTCAGGCAAGGCTGCAAGGCCTTCCTGAGTCTCAGTTAACTAATTTGCAAAATATATATGCTAATCTTTCCCACAGGGTCATTGTGAAGATTCAAGAGATCACTTCCTATGGCTATCTCTGCCTGCATAACTCTAAACTCATGACTTCCAGAACTGAATTCTTAAACGACACCTAACTATCTGTATTACCTATCCTGGGCTACACCAAACTATCCTTATCGCCTATCTTGGTCAATGGCCCCTGGCTGCCCGAGCCCGAGGCTCCACACTTTAGCCTCTCATTCACTGTGGACTCAATGCCTTTGCCTGTCAGCTGTGTCCTTCTCCATCCACAGACTCACTCTTGTTATTTCTCTAGCCTCATCCTCAGCAATTTCTCCTTTCTTCCTCTTTAAAGTCTTCTATGGTTCTTCGTGGCTTTCCAGAAAAGATTAATTTTTTTAAAGAAAGGTTAAAATTTTAAGTACATCATACAAGGTGCCCACCTGCCTCCCCCCTATTCTGGTGTCGCTCCCCACAGCAAACAATCACACCACATCACACCCTAACCTCTAAATCTCTAGATGAAATACAACATGTCCATCATCTATCTCTTTGCACAGGAGCTGATTTTCCCTAGAACTTTCCTTGTTCCTTTCTCCATTCTTGTCTTCATAGCATTGTTGTCTTTAAACCTCAGCAGACGGAGTCTCTTTTACCACCACCTGCCTCCTCTACATGTTTCTCTCACGATCCCAGAACACCAGGGGTAGACTCTCAGGCGTAATGAATCCAAATCATTGTTACACGTTCATTTGTCTATATGACTCACGATATTGTTACCAACTTACTGTCCAGATCATCCACAATGCTGTAAACTTCTTGAAGGCAAGATTTATTTTGCCTCTGCAGCAACAGCATTTAGTGCAGTATCTACCACAGGATGTTAAATAAGTCATAAGGTCTGTGTTTTTCAGATGTCAGCTTTATTCATAAAAAGTTCATACTCGGGGCGCCTGGGTGGCTCAGACGGTTGAGCATCCAACTTCGGCTCAGGTCATGATCTCATGGTTTGTGAATTCAAGCCCCATGCAGGGCTCTGTGCTGACAGCTGGGAGTCTGGAGCCTGCTTTGGATTCTGGGTCTCCCTCTCTCTCTCTGCCCCTCCTTCGCTAATGCTCTGTCTCTCTCCATCTCTCAAAAATGAATAAACGTTAAAAAAATGTTTTTTAATTATATATAAAGTTGATACTCATGTAATTGATCTATTAAGGTGGCTGAGCTGTTCCTCAGAGGCTAACGGACTCATGCAGAAGAGGCTCATGATATTGAAGAAGCAAGGGGGTTCCAGAAGGGTGTTCAAATGTTATGACCTGCTTTTGTCTGAGACCAATTTATGAAAGACTATACTAATAAGGGAAGAGAGGCTTGAACCTTCTTAGAGCTCAGCAAAGAAACTGTAAGCCCTCCCTAGACATCTTGCTAACATATATTAACAGAGCCACAAAGAGCACATTATGTTGTCATTATAGAATTAGTAAGTGTGAAATTTAAATACTAAAAAGAATCCTTTGAAAACGGTATGGCTATGACATCTAAAAACCATATGCTTGGCAAGATATAGCAAGAATATGGACTAGGACATGTAATCATTCAATTAAAAACACTAAGCTTTACCATAGGTACCACCACACATTTTGATAAGTCACCAAAAAAAAAGTCAGAGTTCAAAATATAATGTGGTTTCTTTGCCAGAGAGGAGACAGAAAAATCCTTTTTATGAGCTATAAAACCTTAGTCCCAGAACATTCTGAGTCTGAGTTTATTACCTTAAATACCAATCATGACACTGAGTTACCAAGATTAATGCACAGGGCGTTAAAAAAATGGCTGAAACAGGGCCTGAGCGAGCTTTATGGTAGGCTATAATCTGAACTATAAACAAACACTTGCTCCCACTCCACCCCCTAAATAATCTGAAACATGCCAGTTACATGTGTAAACAAACAAAATCAATAAAAATGAAGGTTCTCTACTTTACCTCCACTCTGCCTAGAGGAGTCTGTAAGTACCGCCCCAAAGCTGTCCGCAGCCTCTGAAACAACAGGGCGCCTCGGGATGCCCATGGGTGGGGAGGATGCCTGGGTGTTTTTTGATGAGGTTGTTTTCTCTAGAAAAGTTAGAAAACACATACTCAAGTAGTGTAACATAAGCTTCTGTGTATATGCAAAGTTAAGGAAAGAGAGTAAACTCAACTAGTGTATACATATAAATACATGAACTTGTCTGTTACAGGGTCTAAGTTTAAGATCTACATTGTCAACACTTAGCTCGTCTGAGGAATTGACTTCAAGAAACTACTTTGTCAGGGCACGTGGGTGGTTCAGTAGCTAAGCAGCAGACTCCTGATTTTGGCTCAGGTCATGACCTCCATTGGTGAGATCGAGCCCTGCGTTGGGCACAGAGCCTTCTGGGGATTCTTTCCTCCCTTTCCCTTTCTGCCCCTCCCTCTGCTTCTCTCTCTCTCTCACTCTATCAAAATAAATAAATATTGTTTTTAAAAATTACTTTGTCTTTTCCTAGTAGCTTTAAGGGAAAACTAAAATGTGTCTTTCTTCATCAGGCTAATTTTAATTTATACACAGAATAAACACCACAAGTGGGAAAAGTCAAATGACCCAAGACTTTCCAACTGTTCATCCCTTTTTCTTCTTACTATACCTACTTCTTCATTCTGTAACATAAACCACATTCTTAACAAGCTTCTGTTTCTTCGTGGGAAAATTTTCATGTTAAGTTTTAAAATTCCAAGAGGCAAAAAGTGAAAATGGGTGATTCTCTTAAAACTGAAATACATTCTTATTATTCAATATTTATGGGTCAGATTCTACAAACAACTGTGCACTAATTATAAACATTAACTCAAAATGCAGTTCAAATAAGTAATACTCATTATTTTTCCAGGTAGACTCAGCAATTAGTATGAAAGGGTCCTTTCCAAAGCCAATAAATAATTTCTTCTCAATCACACCTCCTTTTTATTTTTGTGTCGTACTAAAATACTGGTCCACCCAGTTTCCCTCTCTGCTCACTGAAATCTTTTTGTGCACTGATGGCCAAGCTATAACGGCATCTTTTCAATCAAGCCGACCGTCAGCAAGCTACACCACTTGCAAGAACATCCTTTCTTTGTAGTCTCTAAGTCCTTCCCAGGACTTGTCAGATCTCGGCCTCTATGCTCACGCCCTTGCCCTCCTGCAGTCTATCCTTCCCCCACCCCCGCTGAACCACACAGCAGACTGTATCACACAACTCAGCTCAAAGCACCCAAAGGTCTCTGCTTCTCAGAGTCAGTCAAAGTCCTTGGAGGATCCACAAGGCGCGATGTGGTGTGGCCACTGTGTCATCTCCCTGAGCGCCCTCCCCTACAGCCTCAGTCCCTTTGCTTCTGTCCCAGTGGCGCCCTCAGTGTTCCTAGGGTACACCCCGCACACCTCACCCTAGGGTCTCTGCACTTGCTATTCTCTCAGCTGGGATGTTCTTTCCCCAGATATCCACGTGGCTTTCCACTTCACCTCCTCGACACTCTGCTCCGCTCCTGACTGCGCACCGAGGACTTCTCCGGCCACCTGCTTACATTGTGGTAAGTGCTACCCAACGCACCTCCTATATCTATCCCCTAATTTAGCTCTCTTTTAGTAGCACTCACCGCTTTCTAGTGTACTTATAACTCAGGTGTAAGTGTCTCCCAACCAGAATGTAAGCTCCTTGAGGGCAAGGAGTTTTTCTCTTTTGGTTATTGACTGGCACACAGAAGGCATTCAGTAAATATTAGCTGAACTGAAATCCCGCCTTGTAGTTGGTATTTATTTATGTGTCTTACCCTTCTTAGCAAAGTAGAAGCACCATTAGGATGAATCTTATCTTGATCACCTTGGTTTTCCCTCTATCACCTCCCCTAAAGCCTTACATATCATAAACTCTCAGAAATACTTGCAGAACACTGGATGGGATGGAATAATACAACCACCAAGCATGGCCAACAAAGGCCATTAAATAATAAAATAAATAATTTTATTTTATTAATTTATTTTAAATAATTTATTAATAAAATAAAATTATTTATTTTATTATTTAATGGATTTATATACAAGAATCTCTAGGGGAACCTAGAGTCAGTTAAGTGTCCGACTTCGGTTCAGGTCATGATCTCGCGGTTCATGGGTTCAGGCCTCTTGTCGGGCACTGTACTGATAGCTCAAATCGTGGAGTCCACTTTGGATTTACTTGCGCTCTGTCTCTATCTCAAAAGCAAACATTAAAAAAAAAAAAAAAAAAGAATCTCTATGACCCAAAAGGATACTCAGTAATAGAGCGACGTCAACACGGTCAGCTCACTCCTCTTAAGGAAGGTTACACTCACCTTTGCTGGTTCGGAAGGTAAGCATGGCCGGCTGCCCTTCGCCTGCTGTGTTTCTTGCCACCATCAAAACTTCATAGAGACTAGATGGCTCCAGTTCTGTCAGATGGAGCTCATTCTCACTTCCTGGGACTCGAACTGTGTGCCAGCTTCCCACCAGGCCAACACCATCATCGAGCTGCTCAAGAGAAAAGAAGCCATTAAAGAAAAAAAGATAAAGGGCAGAAAAACCTCCCATTCCAGATGAACACTGCTAAGGAATATGCTGTTGGAAGTCAAAGAGACACAGTATTTCTTCACACTAAGAAATATAAGGAGACCGTAACTGAACTTAGGAATTCTCAGGAATAAAAAGACTCCTGGCTCTCCTACTTACCACTAATTTATGGCCTCAAGCAAGTTATTTAATCTGCCAGAGTTTGCTTCCTTTACTTGTAAAGGAAACAATCCTTCTTTCTTACTGGGCTGATGGGAGCATAAAATAAGTACATAATAATCTGGACTAATAATAATGTATCATATACATAATAAATATATGATAAATTAGAATACATATGTGTATGTGTGTGACATATTTATGCATTATTTATTTCAAGCATTCTCTCAATATTTTCACACATACTGGAGGAAATAAATGTTAAAAAGATTTGGGGCACCGGGGTGGCTCAGTTACTTAAATGTCCGACTCTTGATTTCAGCTCAGGTCATGATCTTACAGTTTGTGGATTTGAGTCCTGTGTCAGGCTCCGTGCTCAGCTCAGAGCATGCTTGGCGTTCTCTCTCCCTCTCTCTCTGCCCCTCCCCTGCTCGTCTGTATTCTCTCACGTTCTCAAAAAAAACAAACTTAAAAAGAAAAAAAGATCCAATCCGTTGTGTCTTAGTGAATTAGGAAATGACTTTGCAAAGAAGTTTTTGTGTGGGTAAGAATCCCCATGAAAGTTCCTTCATCTTGAATCATCAGGTTAGAAACAGTGAATAAAATATTGCCATGTTAATTGTTCCAGATATTAAAAATATTACTATTAAATGATGGGCACCAAAATGTCTTGGACAAAGAAAGGTATTTTAAATATGAGGGTACCTTTTGTTCATTACTAGTCTCATAAACAAAGAGAGACTTTTTTTCATTTTGCTTTAATACAAGCCTCCGGGAGGAAACATTGGAAAATCAACTGAGAGGATCAAAGTTTACCCAAATAAGTCACCAAACAACATAAGCCTCCAATACAATTAAGAAGCCCACTTGAGATAAAAATAACTGTCAGAGATTATACCAGAGGATTTTTTTGATGTTTCTAATAAGGAACTGCTTTATTTGTTAAATAAACTGTGTTTTACTATCTCACAAAGGGAGGGGATGACTTTTAAAATGTGGTTTCCAGAGGTTGACACGCAAGGGGTTAAAATGTTTCAATAAAAAAAAGTCAAAAAAAATGTCAAGAAGTCACTGGGTTCTTGGAACCCCTATTTGGGGGGATACTGTGTATATTTCATTCTTACGGCTTCCTGGTAAAACCAGCACAATTGTTGGGCTAGCTCTCCCAAACTCATGATCCTAGAACACTCCTGTTCTGCTTCCTGCTGCTCTATAAACGTCAACGATAACAAGCCTGTGTTATATACACACAACGGTAAGGCGAGAGAGGAGAAAGCTGATCAATGAGAAGACATTACCTTTCGATACTTCACAAAATAGGCATTGATGGGCAGCCCACCATCCTTCCCCGCCCTCCAGACCAGGTTGTACGTATCAGACGTGTAGGTCTGCGGAGGGCTCAGAATGATGGGGGCATCAGGGACAGAGGTGCCACTAGCATTTTTCTCTGGTGAGGATTCCACTGCGCTGGAGTGTTTCTTCCCTGGAAATGAGCTCAATAATCTGGCTTCGGAATCATCCCTTTTATCATTCTGAGTGGGACTGGAAGGGGTGACTGTTTCTGCTTTTGTATTTGTTTCAAATGGAACTGCAGGGAATGGAAGAAAGAGAAGAGACGGCTTGAGGAAATTCATATTTCAGGGCCTTCTTCACAGTGATCTAGCTGCCCACAAGGATACAGACTATCTGAGCCCTAGAAGTGAAAGCAGGTAACAATTCATTTTGTAATTCACGGAAACCTCCAACCTCCAGTAGCAATCTCTCATTGAAAAATCTGCAGTAGTCAAATGATTTTAAGGATGTTATCTTTCCTTGCTCTATGCTAGTATCCTCCCTTTTACAACAACAATTTGCTAGTTTAACCTCGGAAGATTTTAAGTTGGAAAACACCAAACGTTAATTCCAGTTGGTAAATGAAACACATGAAGCAACGCATTCCCTTAGCAACAAGGTGAACTCAATAGTAAGGAAACAAGAGTTAGGCGATGACCTGCTGGGTAGCCAGTGTCCAATGTACTCCTCAGTATTCACACCCTTGGACACTCAGTCCCCTCCCTGCTGAGCATACGGCGCACAAGAGAAGGGGAAAATACTTTATTTGCGCTGAAAAAACAAATCAGTTGCATATCCCATGCCCCCAATTTACTGAGCACATAGTATGTGCCAAGCATTGTGCTAGACATTTAATAAAGGCTCCTTGAGCCTTTAAAACAACATTCTTAGTTGGCCAGTAATGCTCCCACTTTACAGATGAAGAAATTAGGGTTCTGGGAGATTAAGTGACAACAGCTTGCAGAAGAACTCTGGTGGTGCTGCCAGGAGAAAAGGAGAAGGCAGTGTATGAAGACAAATACACCACCAGCACGAGACCTAAGTACCGATGGCTTGGGTTCTCTCAAGCGCTGTTCACACTGGCACCAAAAAGGGCTCCTATTTTTGACCACTTTTGTGGAGGAAGGGAGCAGAGGAAACGACGTTAAAGAGTTTCTTTTGCAAAAGGAAGTCAGATTCCCGACCAAAAAAACACGGCTAAACAGTGTAAGGCCAGTTTTCTGTTCGAAAGAGAAAAGGTGTCTCAGACGTGTCCTCCATCAAAGAAAACAAAAGCCTAGTGAGAAAATAATATAGGAGAAAACGAATCAAGTTCACAGAGACACCTTCAAAATATTGCTCCTGGAGCAGCCATGTTTATCTAGTGAGTCAGGCCGGCGGCTGGCTGGTGCCCAGAGATGGACTCTAGCAAGTGGAGGTAATTAGCTGTGGCTTAGGGTAGTGGAGAAGGACCTTTTTATCACTGGGAGTTTCACGGAGCGTTGGGGCTGCTTACCACTGGGAAGTGGTATTTGGCCCTACAAAAGTTTAAAGACCACAGGCCTCAATTTATGCAGAGGCATGAGTCAAATTTATGCCGCAGCCTGTGTCTAATGGTATGAGTGTCCTCATTCTGCTCCTGCTATTCTGGATGCGATGAGACTTTTCTGTAACTTTTATTAAAAAGGAGATTCAAGAAAAGGAAGGTGGGGGGAGGGTGATTCAATTCCTTTCCCTCTGCTATTTCCAGTAATAGGAGTGCTCACAAGATACTAGATACAATTTATAAGGCCTTCACACCACTTTCAGAAGTTTTTTTCACATACAGTATCTCAACTTATCTTCAAAACAACTCCGTGAAATGGTCAGACTAGATTGCTTCTTGGCCTTTTGGCTAAGATCAAGTGTGAAATGATCAGCTTACACATCGAGTATTTTTAAAGGTGGAAACACTTTTTCTATTGGAAAAGAGGCTGATACAACTCTGCTTTTCTAAGTACTATAACAATGACAATGAATTTTATGACTCGGAGCTGAAACTAAACAAGGAATATAACCAAACTTGTCAAAGCCCTTCCGCCATGACCACTCACACCAGTGACTCCTACCCTGACTACCAACTCCCATTACAGTTCTGAAGAGTACAACCCACTCTGCAAGTATTTGTACATCCAAGACCTCAAAACCAAAGGTCTCTGCGAAGAAAAAGGGGGAGGGGGCAGTCAACTCTCTCTTTGACCTTGCTTACTCCCCACTTCCCCAAAACACAAAATAAATGGCTCTCAGTGTGCTAGAATTTAATAAGGCTCAGATTCCTGTGGAAAGACGTAGGTTGTTCTGTATTGTGAGCTTTAGTAAACTTGGCCAGATCTTAATAATGATGGGGCATGCAAAAGAGAAAATACAGAAACATTTCAGTAGGATGTAGGTGATGGAGTTACTACACATGAAAATGGTATCTATCAAGACATAAAATCCTGGAGGGAGCAGGGGCTGATCTTAAAGATCTAAAAAATTCTAACCTAAACAAGTTAGCTTATATATCATCTAAGGGCTTCAGATCTTTGATATTTAAAATAAGGCAGTGAGACAAAAAAATCTAGTTTTATCAACTGTGACTATCACATCTACGCTTCCTGCTACCCTATATTTACGTAAAACAATCACTTCAGCCAAAAGCTACCAAGCAGCACCTGTGTTACACCTGTCCTACAGCAAACAATTTTGAGCAGAGCCACACTTATTTTCGCCTGGCAGAACAGATACATGAACACACACACGCGTATACATACACATATTTACTCGTGTATAAGTTTATACAACAGCCAACCGCCCTCTTCATTGAGGATTCTTAAGATATCTAAAGTCAGTAGCTATTTCTTCCTTCCATAACCACTACATGGGATAATTATAATTTACCAATAATTAGATAGTAATAATTAGAATCTAATACTTAGAATTAGATAGTAATAATTATAATCTAATACTTAGAATTTACCAATAATTAGATAGTAAGAATTATAATCTAATACTTAGAAGGGTTTCTGTTGCCAGACACTGTTCTAAAGACTTCCCATGGATTAATTCCTTGAATTCTCTCATCTACCCAATGACAAGGGCCTTTACTATCGCTGTCACACAGATGGGAAAGCAAACACAGGCGAGTTCAGTAGGTCGCTCCAGATTTCAAAGCTCCTGGGTGGCAAGCCCAGATTCTAACACAGCCCACATGCTTAACCGTCACATCACTCCCACCTCTGGCATTTACAGAGTAGCGCAGGAGAACAAATGGAAGTCCTTGGCCTT
Source organism: Suricata suricatta (assembly GCF_006229205.1). Classification (NCBI taxonomy): domain Eukaryota; kingdom Metazoa; phylum Chordata; class Mammalia; order Carnivora; family Herpestidae; genus Suricata; species Suricata suricatta. Next base: position 88,253,354 of record NC_043710.1, on the reverse strand, counting down.
CCCCACTTCTCTTCCTACCTCCAGCTTCATCAAGAGCTACAGGGGTGTGTGCCTGTGAATGGAAATACCTGTGTGCACGTCCAATTTCTGTCTACATCCCCTTCCCTCCTCTACAAAAGACCACCCTTGGCCGATCCTCTGGCTTAAGGGTTTCTGCCCTCTAGCAGTATGGTCTACACTGGAGGATGGGCTAGGGAACTAGTTAAACTGTGAACTAGTTAAAGCAAGGACTTCCAGAGCCCCAAGTTTGCTTTACAGAAGGAGGAACCCAGGCTCCAGCTACTATAACTTAACCCCTTAAGCACATGGACTATTTGACCTGTGGGATCTGAGGACCCAGGCAGAAGGCCACTCAGACCCTCTAATGCACTGGCCCCAGGCAGGGACCTCTGCTGCCAAGACTAAGAGCAGTACTGTTTGTCATACTCTGCTTCCTGCATGCCAAATAAGGAGATAGTCTCCACTCAACTGACTACCTGCTGGGGCATGCAGCTCTAAATACTCACTGAGGTAAGGTCTGAATCTAAATGAAGTCTAATTTGAATTAATTTTAACAACATTGATACTCTATACAGTAGTACTTCAAAACCTGTATAAACTTTTAAGTCATCTTCACCAAACATCAATAGAATGTCAAGAATTAATGTTATACATTCCATTAGAAAAATAACTTTGAAGGTACTGCTTGATAGTACCATGATTCTACCGAGCCAACCCTTTAGACTCTGGATACTGTACCTATCAAGGTCTCACCTAAAAAATGTCAGCAATGACCACTTTCAGTAGCTTCGAAAACCAAAAGCAGTAATCATGAAAAGACGTCATAACATGGGCCTGCTCCCCTATGAGAGCTTTCTAGGACAATTACAACCTTAACATCTTAACCAAAACATCAGAAATGGAGACCATGGTTCATCCGATTCATGGTCAAGGCCAAATGCCAAAAATTACAGTCCTATGTTTCATTATTCCCGGGGCGGGGGGATATATATGTAGACATTGCTGGACTCATGAAAAGGACATACTTCCCAGCACTTTATCCCCTTCAATCGGAGGAAGCTAATTACCCAAGAAAAAGTACTAATGGCAACTCACCAACTGTGAGGACTGCCTCCGACTGTGAGGCGCCATGTTCATTTGCGGCTTCGCAGATGTATTTCCCGGCATGCTCCTGAGTGACGGCCTGAATGTACAGAGAGCTTGAGCCAGCTCGGGACATGACGAAGTAGACAGGCTCCAAGTCAAAGCCCCCAGGTCGTAGGTGTGATTTCCGGGATTTCGATCTGAGCACTTGAGATGGATGGCTGGTTATCAATCCGTGCCTGTCATACCAACGCATGACTGGGACTGGCACACCAGTGGCATTGCAGGACAAAGTGACAAAGTCTCCATCTACCACCTTTGTACTTGCTGGTGCTGTAATTATAACTGGCTTGAGTCCACTGCCTATTAAAACAGTAATTCACACACACACAAAATTAAGATTATAGTACTTACAATGCAAAATTGATTCATCTTATTGCATAAATGTTCTCAATGTGGTGCCCAAGTAGCAGCCCTAGAAGCATATTTTGTACATGTGTTTCTTAGTAGTGGGTTCTTTTTTTAAATTGAACTATAATCGACATATAACATTAGTTTCAGGTGGACATCATGATTTGACATACAGACACTGAGAAATGATCACCACAATAAATCTGGTTACCATCCCCTAAACAATGTTTTACATGCAGAACCGTATGGAGAACACTTTCATTCACTGAAATAACAATGTTTGCAAAGACATGTGCAAATAGGGATATAGTTATGATAGTGATTAATTAAAACAAAGATAATCTCCTCCTGGTTGATTTTCTTCTCAACTTTCACCAAGTAAAACTGTCCCTAAAAAGTAGAATTCCTCATTGTGAGCTCCTAGACATCTCCTATGTAGACTTCCTGTCCTTTAGAGTTCTTTGTGTATTGTAGGTAGTGTTCAGTTATTGGTTATATATGCCGCTAGTATCTTCTCACAGTTTATTGCTTTTCTTTTTACCTTTAGTGGTCTCCTTTAATAACAAGGATGTTCTAATCTCAATTTAGGCATATCAATCTTTTTAAAAAAAATTAGCCTAAATGTTAAGTTTTACCCAATCAGATAGACAGTCTCCTATATTTTCTTCAAAAACTCCGCCATCTTGCCTTTCACAGATAGGCCTTTAATCCACTGGGAACTTGTCTTTTAAACATTACGAGTTAGAGATTTCACTTCTTCTTCTCCATTCTGATGAGCAATTATCCCACATCCAAACCTGAAATGGCTGCCTTCCCCTTGGTGATCGCAGTGCCACCTAAGTCAAGTCCTTAGGTGCAAATGTCTTCCTGATGGGTCTCTGTCTTGTTTCAAGAGTCTATCTGTTCCTGCACCAGTACATTGTATCTTAATTACCAGATTTTTATGTATGTTTTGATACTGTAAAAATAAGTCCCCATGTTTTTCTTCTTCTTTTAGCATGCCTTAGCTATTCTTGGGCCTTTGGTCATGCATATAAATTTCAGGATCATTTTGTCAAGGTCCTCTAAATATTTGGTTAAGATTTTAATTGGAATTTGCATGAAGTTACAGAAAGTTTCTGGAAAGACCTGACACCTGTGTAATACTGAACTTGGGTACATACCAACTGGTATATCTTTCTAGGATACCTTGGTCTTTTTAATGTTGCTAATATTAAAAGGTGACTTTTGGGGCACCTGGGTGGCTCAGTCGGATAAGCATTCAGCGTCAGCTCAGGTCATAATCTCATGATTTGTGACTTCAAGCCCCACGTCATGCTCTATACTGACAGCTCGCAGCCTGGAGCCTGCCTTGGAGTCTGTGTCTCATTCTCTCTCTGTCCCTCCCCCACTTGTGTTCAGTTTCTCTCGTCTCTCAAAAATAAATAAATGTTTAAAAAAAGTGACTTTTAAATTATATTTTCTGCTTGTTGCTGGTTATAGTGGTTAATTTTACTATCAACTTGATTGGGTGAAGAGATGTCCACATAACTGGGTGAGTCCGCGAGGATACTTCTCATCTGAATTGGTGAACAGAGTATAGCAGGTGGCACTGCCCAGCATGGGTGAGCAACATCCAATATGCTCAGTGCTCTGTAGCACAAAAATGCAGAGTAAAGGAGCCTTCTTCCTCTCTGCTTAAGCAGATCCATCTTCTCCTGCGCTCAGACACTGGACATCAGTGCTTCTGGTTCTCCAGCCTTTGGACTTTAGTCAAGACTTAAACCAACAGCCTCTCTGTCTCCCCACAAATGAATTACACTATTGACTTTCCTCCTTCTCCAGTTCACTGATGACAGGTTATGGGACTTCTCAGCCCCCTATTATAAACTACCTCTTATTTATATCTTATATATCCGACTGGTTTTGTTTCTCTAGGGAAACTTGACTAATGCACTCATGCATAAAAAGAAATCGATTCTTCTTTGTTGGTCTTCATCCAGACACCTTGCTAAATGCCCTTATTATTTCTTATAATTTGCCAGCAAATTGAGAATTCTCTATGTTGGCAATCATAGCAGTTATAGATTAATAATGGTTTGGTTTCTTTCTTTCCTATCTTTACATATTTTATTTACATAATTTTTTGTCATTCTGTGCTGATTAGAGTCTCCAGTATGAAGGCAAATAAATTTTAAATCTTTTTTTTTTTTTTTTTTTTTTGTTTATTCTTGAAAGAGACCAAATGAGAGCAGAAGAGGGGCAGAGACAGAGGGAGTCAGAGAATCCGAAGCAGGCTCCAGGCTCTGGGCTCCAGGCAGCACAGAGCCTGATCCAGGGCTTGAACCCATGAATTGTAAGATCATAAACTGAGCCAAAGTCGAACACCTAACCAACTGAGCCACCCAGGCACCCCAATAAGAGAGATTTTAAAGAGAATGCTTCCAACATTTCACCATAAAAGTGATGTTTCCTATAAGTTTTGTTAGATACTCTTTATAAAATTAAGAAAATTCCCTTCTATTTCTATTTTTCTAAGTGTGTCTAACATTGATACTGAATTGTGTCAAATTTTTTTTCTGCTTCTATTCAATCAAAATGAATGACACTTTAAATTTTCTGACTGATTCCTGGGCTGACTCCTTATTTGCGATGTATTTCCTTTTTAAAATATTGATTGCTAATATTTTCATAAGATGTTTGCATCTATGTTCATAAATGAGATTGGCCTTTGGTTTTCTTTTCTTAGAACATTCCTCTCTGATCTTAGAATCAAAATCATAAGGACTGTGAAGAGTTCTCATTTTTTACTTTTCTCTGGAAGAGTCTGTGTTATATTTGGAATGGTCTGTTACTTGTGAGTTTCGTAGAACTCTCCATAAAACCTCTATGACCCAGTGTTTTCTCTGCGGGAAGATTTTGAACCCCTAGTCAGTTTCCTTATTGGGTACAGGACTAATATACTTTTTAATTTCTTTTCAGTTAGCCTTACTAAGTTGTATTTTTCCTAAGAATTTGTCCACTTCCTAGGACACTGTCAATTACTGACATAAAGTTTATTACAATATATCTCTTTATCTTTTATCTTTATTATTTTTAATCTCTACAAGACTTATACTTTTTATTCCTAATACTGTTTATTTGTATTTTGCCAAAGGGATGTCCATTTTATGAGATTTTGCAAAGATCCAACTTTTTTCTTTACTGATCCTCTCTAGTTTATCTTCATTTGCTATTCAATCGACTTCTGCCCTTTAGTATCTCTCTTTTCCTCTGCTTCTTTATTTTGTCTTACTAGTTTTCTTTTATAAGCATTTAAGGCTATACATTCCCATGTAAATTCCATGCTACATCCCACACAATTCGATCTGTGGCATTTTCATTACTAAGGTATTTTAAATTTGCACTGTAGTTTTTTCTGACTCTGTTATTGAGAAGTATAATTTTACATTTCCAAATACACACCAATTAAAAATTTATTATTAACTTCTAAAATAATTGCACCAAGGTCAGAGTATTGGTCTGTATCACATTGAGTCTTTGATACTTGAAATATCTATAACTCATAGGCAAAAGATTAATTTCCCTAATATATAAAGAATTCCTACCAATCCACAAGAAAAAAGACCAACAATCTAATTTTTAAAATGGACCAAAGACAATGAGTAGTCAATACACAAGAAAGCAAATTCAAATGACTCATAAACATATGGCAGGGAGCCCAAACTCACTCACAGTAAAAGAAATATAGACCAAAGGGTCCTTTTTTTTTTTAACCTGTCAGACTGGCAGACTTAACACTCTGCCCTGGGGAGGATATGAGGAGACAGGCAGATACACATCGCTGGTCAAGAAGAACATAAACCAGTAACAATTTTACAGAGCAATTCAGAAATATCTACCAAAATTACCAAAGCATAGATGCTTTTATTCGGCAAGTTCATTTCTAGAAATCCATTTTACAGGTATTTACACCTGTGCAAAATAACCTACGCAGAGGGACATTCATTACAGAATTCCCTAATAAGCAGTCATTTAAAAAAGAATGAAAACACTGTTTAATAAACAATATGGGAAGATAAAAAAAATTCAAAATGAGGAATACTACCACCATGTCAGGAGAAAAAAAAGAGATGTTATTAAGTGCACACAGACACGTTATATGTAATTGTATATGTATACACAAGGATACTAAAGACACTGATAAAACTGGTTAGTTCTAAAGGCAATATGGCTGGCCAGGGAATAGGAATGAGAACTTTACCCATATGCCTTTAAACTATAGTATCTGTTAAAAAAATAATTTAAAAAAATTTTAATGAGGTTGATCAAATAATATGGCCTCTTTGTGGAAATGCCCAACTGCAACTAGAGAGGAACATGGAAAACAGGTATTGCTCCTTTCTGGAAATGGAATTATGTCCTCTAGTGACATAATTTAATTTAACAATTAATTTAACAACTTAATTTAACAATTTAATCTTTAACAAAACAAAAGCCTTTCTGTGAGGTAAAACTTCTTATGATTTCAGGACCCAAAAGCCTACCTTTTTCAATTTCAAGTCTCCCAGTAGACTGTATGAATCCAATCCCATTATCTGCCACACACTGATACAGCCCAGAATCTTCCATGGTAACACCACTAATTTTCAGTTTGTTTCCTACGATCAGATGTCGTGGGGAAGGATGAACAGGTCGTGCGTTATGAAACCAGGTACGGTTTGGAGTTGGGTTCCCATGAACCTCACAAGTAAATTGTACTGTGGCTCCCAGAGAGACTGTCTGATCCTGTAGTCCTTTAGAAATTGAGGCATTTTCTGAAAAGAAAACATATAAATGAAACTCTAGCCCTTCAGAGGTACTTTTTAAATTATCACACGCAACACACAAAATCTCTCTACCAATAACTAGTTGAAATCAATTTGCGTTGCTTACTCACATTCTCCCATCTGCTGTGGTCATCAAGAAATCAGAAATGTATTTGAACTCTCTTCTAATAGGATAAACCATATGTTACTAATATATCATAATCTCTTTTTCTAGATCTTTCTACCCACTTATACACACACACACACACACACACACACACACACACACACACACACTAATCTTGGGCTTCACTGAGCATTCGTTTCAGGTGATTTGTTTGAAATAAGTAGTTTCCTATGATTTCACACTAATCAAGAGCCAAAAGAAGAATGTTTATTCACAAGTTAAATTCTTTTTATGGACAATTCTGCCTTTAGGTTAGATGTTTTATTGGGGGCAAAAACTTTCCTTTACTATCCATGGAGCCACTCTTTCCTAGATAAAGTAAATAATTTAGCAACACTGGGAACATATTCCCAAATTATATGATTATGCATATTAGCCTAGACCTGAGTACCTCTGCATGTTAACGTCCGCCTGCCACGCACTTACTTAATTCCGGGGTTACCTATGTTGCAAGTAAACACACGCAGACGGTTTATAGAAACTATATTTATATGAAACCACTCACAAGCTATTTTTTTCTGGCTTTCATGACAACCTGTTTTGATAAAGGAAAACATTTTCTGCGGCTAGACAGGACAATGAGATAGGTAGCTGGAAAAAAAAGAAAGGAAAAGCTTTGAGATAAAGAGTGTATACATAGCAATGTCGGTGGAAACAATGCAAATTTTATGAGCCAGATACAGTGAAAGCATTCCTAAAGGGAAAATAAGATGAGACAGATTTCTTTTTGAGATTGTGTTTTCTAGTCAGTACTCTTAGTAACTTCTACTGGGTACAACACACTGATACAGCCCAGAATCTTCCATGTCATTAGGAAGGAAGAATAAACTTTGCACATAGCGAGGTTGGGGGTGAGGATCCCACAAACATCCCAAGTGAAATACTCTGTGCCACCAAGAAATACTGCTGAATTCGGCAGTCCTTTAAAAAATGAAGCTGCTTCCTACACAATATCTGAAAGATGTTATTTATAAGTCATTTACAGTTCCCAAACAGACCTTCCATTCAAACATTAGTTAGACCAGAAAAATATCCTGACCTGAAAGACAATTTAATAAGTAACGTCTTACCAAGCACATTAACCGTGTAAGTCACGTGTTTTACGTCTCCGGACTTGTTTCCCACGATACAAGAATAGTTTCCAGAGTCCGCTGGGTCAATGCTGTCTGTGGCAAGATGGGAATGCAACCTTCTCCAGTGGCTTCCCGGCAGGACATCCTGACCATCCTTCAGCCAGTGCACTTGAGAAACTGGGACCCCACTCACCACACACTCCAGGGTGACCGGGCTACGAGAAAGCACAGCTAATGCCTGTGAAAAGGTGGGATGAAGAATGTGAAATTCGTCTGAAGAAGGGCCTGGAAAAAGAAGAGAAAAAATTTCACTACTAAATTATTCACTTCCCATCTCTTCCTTACCAAATCTACCAGGTCCTACATGGTAGCTAAATCCATTTTTAGTTGAGAATTAAAATTAAAACGCTTTGTGACCCTTGAGGGCTATCTCTGCATTCACAGCTTGGATACGGAGAATTTTTGACCAGTCCAGAGGCCACCACTCTGTTGTGCTTTGTCTCTTGGTTCTATCTCAGTTCAGCTACCATATCTAAAACTCAGCTATGACACTGTATCTGAAGAACAGCTCTAACTTTTTTCATAATCCAGTTTGATTACCACTGTTATAAAGTTATACTTTCTCTATAATTTCTTTTTAGTTGCGCAAAGGGTCAAGTTCTCCATATGGCTTCCAACTCTCTCACTGTGACCAAAATTCTCTTCTAAAAATTCATTATTGGGGGGGGGGGGTGCCTGGATGGCTCAGTAGGTTAAGCATCCGACTTTGGCTCATGTCATGATCTCACAGTTTGTAAGTTCAAGCCCCACACAGAGCTAACTTTGAATCTTCTGCCCCCTCTACCCTGCGACCTTCCCCTGGTCACGTTCTCTCCCTCTCTAAATAAATAAATAAATAAATAAATAAATATTTTTGAAAAATTAATCAATGAATTAAAAATTCATTATCTTTTGAAAACATGCACAGTACTATTCTATAATGAATTCACATAATTAATTGTTTTAAGGTTTTTTTTAATGTTTATTTTTAAAAGAGAGAGAGACAGAGACAGAATGCAAGCAGGGACAGGGGGCAGAGAAAGAGAGAGAGAGGCAGAGAATCTGAAGCAGGCTCCAGGCTCTGAGTTGTCAACACAGAGCCTGACACAGGCTTGAAGTCATGGAGTGCAAGATCATGACCTGAGCCCAAGTCTGACGCCCAACTGACTAAGCCGCCCGGGTGCCCCTCGTGTATTTAATTTTTTGTAAGACTTTCTTATGATAAGCAAACAGGATCTGAAAGAAAAATGCATGCTGAGTTTCCAGTGCTTTATAAAGAACGCTTCTGAGGATGCTTCCTAGTTACCATTATTCTCCCAAATACTTACGACTGACAAGAAGCTTTCGGCCAATGGGTTCGATTTTTAATTCATGTGTGACAGGATTAAAAGCTGCACATTTATATGATCCCTTGTCCTCTAAAGATACATTCAAAATCTGAAGATTCCCTGATGGAAGGATTAAGTACTTCTCTGAGGAAAGAAAGGTATACAGTTAGGCCTCTATACAAAAGACCCCAATGAAAACAAAGGTTAGCAGCTGGGCTGTAAATTTAGACATTAGGACAGCAGCAGCAATCAGGGAAAGCTTATTACATGAAAAAAGGGGAAGTCAAGGCAGGGGGAAAAAGAGTCAATGGTACTAGAGTACAAAATGGAACCCATCAGAAACATCTGACATCAGATCATTTGTTGAGTACAGTGCAAAAAGCACAAGCGTATTTAGAAAGAGATACATTGCCCACAGCTACCACCCTAAGCAAGCCTCTACCAACAGGACTCACTGATCCCCTGTGTCCATTCATGTCCACCCAGTCAACAAACACACACCGAGTGCCTATACTGGTCCAGGCACAAGTGATGGAATAAAGAAAGCTGACTAAAAGCCCTGCACTCAGGCAGCCAACATTCCAGTGCAGGAAATGGGGGCAGCAGAGAAAGGGATAAATAACAAATAGGCAAATAAAAATATGTCTAATACAATGCCATGAGAATTTTAAAAAGCAGCTGCGAAAAGGGGACACGGAGCAAGGGCGCATGGCATAGTATTTTCCATAGGACCATGAGAGGTCTCAGAGGAAGAAATATCTGAGTGGAGCCCTGAACCAATAGAAGGAATCTGGGATTATAATCATTTCTACAATGCAACCATTTATGCTGGTCTTCATCTGACTTCTGAGGGTAGAGGCAATATATCTTATGCATTTTTGTAGCCACAGGCCCTAGGACATGGAGTTTAACAGTAGATTGCTTAGTGACATTTGTTCCGTGGGTACCACTGGCTTTTTGCTAAGGATCTCACCTGTGGAACGTTTCAGCCACTTCCCCCGGATTTTATAGCGCACCTCAGCCTTGGGGTTACTATCTGGTACTTTGCAGCCAATGAAACCAGTACTTTTTTCTTCCGCTGTAATAACCTGCTTTGTTGATGAACCAAAATCACCAAGAACTAAAATAAATAAGTAAATAAAGTAGAAAGTTAATTAATTAATGCAAATGTGAATGCTCCAAAAGGAAATGGAAAAACTAGAAGGCACATCTGCACCATGGCTGTTTGTGGCAGCGAATCCCAGTTCATGGAGGAGTGTGAGCTTTTATCTCAGGAAGAAGCTGGGGTAGAGGTGCATGGTGGAGGGCTAGAGCTAAGTCATGGCACCCTTTTCCAGAAGTCGAGGCTTCCAGGAGACTAGAAGAAAAACAAGCAAGCTGCTCTTACAACATGGAGGAGAACCATAAAGCACACTTATTCCCATTCTGTCAAGAGAAATCCTTCGCCAATCCAGACCCTCATGAACACACACTTTCCCTATGCATCTTTATTGTTCGTCGCTACTCACGCTGCAATAAAAGGGCTTACAGGAACAAACCTAGGATGCTACAAAACCAAGCAAGCAGTGTATGGTTTGAATGATCTGAACCATCCTCAATCCCTCTCGCTACTTTAAGTTCCTGCAGTTGGAGCCTGCATGGAAGGACTCTTTACGATTCCCAGTGCTGAAAGCATTCAGCCGCCTGCCTCTAGGAATCTGGCCTTCCAGTGTGTCTTGGAGCTGTCCATGGGTCAAAGCTCTACGAAAACATTTACTCTTCTCAGTTATGACAAACTCACTACTCCTGGGGGATCCAGATTTGTTCTGTAAATAGGGGTGCCCTTAGAAAGACATTTTCCTTCACTGGAAGCCATCACCATTTGAAAGGCAGATGGCTCAAACCTACTAAGAAAACCACCACATTCCAGATTTTCCATAAGTTCAGTACTCCACATTCCTTTCTCTACAGTCAGGGATTTTGTTCCTCCTTCTTTAGGCTGGTTTCAATTAAAGAAATTAAAATCACTCCGCAATCAAGACAAATAAAACAATTAGATGTGAGAGAGATAAAGGACTGAGTGAAACAACTGAGCGTCAAAGTGGACAACAACTTTGTTGTTGCTGCTGATATTAAGGACTTTTAAATACTCACAAAGAAATTCAGAATTTGCATTAGAAAACTGTCCTAACTGCGTGAGAGTTATTTCCATGCCCCTGTTACAGAGGAAGACACGAGGCCAAGCTCACAGAGGTTCAAGTGCATTTCCCCCAGTTAAACAGCAAGAGTCCAGGCAGAGATGACAACACTATGTGTTTACTCCAAAGCCCATGCTCTTCCCTCTATTCACACATGCAAGTACCAGCATTCTAATTTCTAGGAAGAAGAATAAATCTCAAGGGAAAAATTAAACTCACCAGCAGCAGATACTGTTGCAGGGCCGCTCACAATTGCCCCGACGCTATTGTTGGCAATGCACTGGTAGGCACCCGAAAGGGAGGGATTAAGGGACAGAATAGTCAAAGTCCCATGATGCATCTTGATCTGTTCCAGGCTTCCATCCAGTCTTTTTCCATTATGCAACCATGAGATACGAGCGGTCACAGGCTTTGCAGAACAATGTAGTACTATGGGTCCCCCAAGTTTCTGGATAGCGGACAGTGGCTCAGAAATAAAAGAAGGTGCCAAGTCTACAAGGAAACGTTCCCCATGGGCAAAGGGGTGGGGAGAGTAGGAGACAAAGCAGGTAAGGGGAGAGAGAAAGAAGAGTATAGTGAATATATTCCATCTTAATCTACACATCTACAGGCAATTCCATATTTTATCTATACCTGTTACAGGTCTTAATGCCTGTAAAAGTTCTAGGAATATCTTGATATGCCCATTTTTGGAAGTAAAAAAGGGCAACATGTGAAGCTGGGACTTAACGATCAGGGTAGAACAGATGAGAAAACTATGATGTAAATCTGACAAAATACCAATTCTATACGTGAGAAAATGCAAACAGCTCTGTTTATGAAGTAGCTTTTGAGAAATGGAAGTCAAGAATCTGAGGGGCGCCTGGGCGGCTCAGTCAGTTAAGTGTCTGACTTTGGTTCAGGTCATGATCTCGAGGTTCACGAGTTCAAGCTCTGTGTCGGGTTCCATGCTGACAGCTCGGTGCCTGAAGCCTGCTTCAGATTCTGTGTTTCCCTCTCTCTCGGCCCTCCCCAGCTGACACTCTGTCTCTCTCTCTCTCAAATAATTTTTTAAAAAATAAAAATATGAAAAAGTGAAGATAACTTGTAAAATAAAAAAGAATTCTCTCCTACATTACTAAGGACTTCATTTTAAAGAGTAAGTTACTGTATAAACAGTGGCTACGGTCTTCTTTCCTCCTTCTCTTTAAAAGAAAATAACATTAAGTTTCTGGGTAAGCAGAATTAGAACATGAGGAAGCCATGCGGAAATACAGTCTATCTTTTTCTGGAGTATCAGTCTTAATATTTTTATTTGGTGTTTGGCATAGTTTCATTTGTTATATCTTTTCCTCAGCAATTTGGGGGAGGGGGTGAGTTCTCACACTAACATATCAAAACAGATTCCCCTCCTCCACCCAAAAGGGTGAGGGGAACAAAATACTATTAATCTAGGGGAATATAGTATTTCAAAAAAAGAAAAAGATCAATAAATTGCTAACTCTACTGTCACGAGATATTTAATCGGATAAAAGATTAAGGGAGATGCCTCTCTTGACTAAAATCTGAGGTGGTTGTTTAGCAAAACAAAAACAGAAATAAAACCAGCGAATCAATATTTTTGCTTACAAATCCAATATCGTCATACAGTCCTCTTATCAGAGACAACAAATATTACTTAATGAATAAACATCACTTGGATTTCTATAGACTTATAAAGAAATCTCTACACAAACCTAAAATTTAAAAAAGAATGCATGTGGACTTGGGCTTATAAACACATTTAACATTAAACACTTTTAAGCTGTTGAGTTACTCAGAGGTAGAGAAAAACTCAGACAAGCTCAGACAAGAAAGTGGCAGATACCTGGGATTTGAATCAAGTTCTCTTGCTCCAAGCTGAGTACTGATATGTGCTGATTCTAAAACTTCTTTGGTCAGATGTAGTCAGCATTTTATTCCTGTTATAATTTCTAAAACTGGACATTTGTAACATATCCTCTTATTAAAAAGAGCAGACTAGCACAATATTTGTTTTTAAGGCAACGAGAAGAATACATTTATAAGGACAATGATAGGAAGGCCTGCCAATGCCCAGAAGCACTCCTAGGGGATCCTTAAATTGCTGAATTAATCAGTTTTTAAGTCATCTGGCTATGTCAAATAAATCTTAGAAATGTCCTTGGAAACCATTATTAACAGCAAAGATTTGAAGCTGAAGTTTGTTTTGTATAAGATTCAGATGAGGAAAAGCTTCAGTCAGTTAAGACATGATCATTCTTGGGGTGCCTGGGTGGCTCAGTCAGTTGGACATCCAACTTTTTTTTAATGTTTATTTTTGAGATAGAGAAAGACAGAGTGCAAGCAGGGAAAGGGCAGAGAGAGAGAGAGGGAGACACAGAATCCAAAGCAGGCTCCAGGCTCTGAGCTGTCAGCACAGAGCTTGATGCAGGGCTTGAACTCACAAACTGTAAGATCATGACCTGAGCCAAAGTCAGATGCTTCAACCGACTGAGCCACCCAGGCGTCCTGGGTGTCTGACTCTTGATTTCAGCTCAGGTCATGATTTTGTGTTTCAGTGAGTTCGGGCCCCGCACTGATGGTGCTGAGCCTGACTGGGGTTCTGTCCCTCCTTCTCTCTGCCCTTTCTCAATTTGTTCATCCTCAACCTCTCTCTCTCTCAAAATAAATAAATAAAAACTTAAACAACAACAACAACAAAAAGGCATGACTATTCTTGGGGACTGATGACAAGCACTGAGTCATATATAGAACTTCTGAATCACTACATTATATTCTTAAAACTAGTATTACACTGTATGGTAACTATACCGGGATTAAAGTTTAAAACCTGACAAAAACAAAAACATGACCATTCTTCAGCTCTTACCTGAATTCACACAAGGACACAGAATCGGAAGAGTAACAACATACAGCAGTGCCTGTAAGGGTCGAGGATCTGGATACATAGCGCCAGACTACAGAAGCAGGCAGGACAGACTTCCAGGCTTTGGCTCACTAAAAGACATCCAGGAAAGAAAAAAAGGAAAGAAAGAAAAGATCATCTAAACACCCCAAAACAGCTGAAATCCTGTATCTGAACAGTCAGGGTTGTGAGCATGATGGCTGCCATCGATTCTGAAAGCTCCGTATAGAGTGCAGCAAATAAGGCACTTAATTAATGATCCGTATCTCTCCAATTCACAAACCAATCTCTAAACACTAAATTAATATGTATGTTCTGCTCATCGTTCAAAGGCACTGAGATGCTCTTATACAGAATCAATCACTTCAAATGAATACATTCGACTGTCTTTAGTGCACTTGTTTGTACATTTCACAAGCATCTAAAACCCAACCCTCCACCAAAATGCACCAGCCCTTGACGGTCCTAAAACAGAAACAGTAATAACAAAATAACAGCAAACATTTATTATGGTGCTTAGTATATGCCAGACACCATTTTAGTGCTTTGTGTGTACCACTTAAATCTTCAGACAACCCCAGGAGATAGGTACTACTGGGTTTCTTCCCCTTTTTTCAGATAGGGGGCTCAGACTCATGATTGTCCGAACAGATTTAAGTGTAGGCCTGTGTGGGGACTGAGTTTGGCATGTCTGCAGACCATCCAAAGACGAATGTGGTGAGACTAGATAGGACTGGGCCAGGAAGGGAAGAGGGAGACCAAGTAGGAGGTAATGTGATCACTCGGGAGGGACCTGAGCACACAGTCGGGCAGACCAGTGAGTCAGCTGTGGAGGTGGGAAAGGGCAACTGGATTCAGAACCTATTCTAAAGGTAGAACCAACAGAATTTGCTGAAGACTTGGATATAGATCAAAAGATGTGTCAAAGATAACTTAGTTTTTGGTGTTACAGAATCCATAACAGTTCTGTTTACTAGAAAGGGGAAGACTAGAAAGAGGGAAACAGACTCAAAAGTAGGTTAGTCAGTCGTTCCGCTTTGGGAAGGTAAGTCCGAGATATCCATGTCAAGTCCACAGTTGCAGACAGGAGACTGGAGCTGTGTAGAGAAGTCAGAGCTGGAAATAGAGATGTCAGAACTATTAAAGCCTTAGTGCTAGATGAGCTCCAAGGAAAGCAAGACAGAGGAGAGGAGAGACCTGGGATACTTCCACCTTTAGAATCCAGAGAAGGAAGCAGCAAGAGAGACGAAGAAAAGCAGCCAATGAAATGGAAAGAAATTCCAGAGAATGAATGTTGTGTCCATGGAGAAAGATGAAAAATGTTTCTAGAAGAAGGGCATGTTGCAAACGCTACAGAAAAGAAAAGCGAGACAGCATCTTGAAGGTGATACGGACAAGAGTGGTTTCCATGGTGGGGAGACTAATATCTGATGGTGAGATCAGGACAGAATGGGGGAGCGGGGTTAAAAAAAAAAGCACAGAAAACGCCTTCAAGGACCTTGCTATAAAAGGGCAGCAGAGGGGGCCCTGGGTGGCTCAGTTAGTTAGGCATCTGACTTGATTTCTGCTATGATCTCACTGTTCATGAGATTGAGCCCCAAGTCGGGCTCTGCGCTGATAGTGCAGAATCTGCCTGGTATTCTCTCTCTCTCCCTCTCTGCTCCTTCCCCGCTCATGCGTGCATGCTCTCTCTCTCTCATAAAATAAATAAACTTAAAAAGGGGGGGCAGCAGAAAACTATGGAGAATTGCTGTAGACACATGGCAGTCAAGGGAGGGTTTGATTTTGTGTTTTTGTAATATAAAGACAGTACAGCACATTTAGCTAAAGCTTAAAAAAAAAAAAAAAAAAGACACAACAACAACAACAACAAACAGCCCTGGCAAGGATGTGGGTAAAAGTCACTATCATGCATTGTTCATGAAAATATAATGAGTAAATTCTTTCCGGAGGGAATTTAGCAATATCTATCAAAAATCATTCATCTGTGCAACAAATATGTGATGAACGCTTATTAATTACATGCCAGGCAGTATTCTAGAAGCCAGAGAGAGAACAATTTAAAAATATATGAATAGGAATAAGTAACACAGACAAAAATGTACACCTTAGCTTCTAGTGGGAATGATGGACAACAAGCACGAGAAATAAAATGACTAAAATTAACAGTGCCCATGCCATCCTCCAGACACGGTCCACTCTGGGCTGCCTCTACACCTTGGACACATGTCTACCACGGTTCTCATCACTGTGTTCTATAGTTTATCTGGTTACGTAACTTTGTCCTTCTTGAAGGCAAGAATGGCCTCATATTTAACTCTGTAAATTCTAAAGCCTAGCAGAAAATAGGCACAGAATAGACATTTTTTTTAATGAAAGTAATACCTTAATGTAACGCAATTCCCAGAAACAACTTAAAGTATTTAATGAGAACTGTCATGTCATGTGAATTCCGCATATTCTAGCCATATTTTTTTCTTTTAGTTATTCACTCATATTTATGATTTTTTAAGTCAGCAGAAATATAGTAAGTGCCCCCTATAGGTGAGGCACTTTGTTAAGTGAGGGATCCAAAAAGCGGTTACTCTGTCTGCAAATTCTCCCCCACATTCCTATGTGGCCAGGGGTGGACACAGCTTCTGGGACAATGGAACAGAACAAATTAACCAAAGAGCTATAGTAATGACATTTTAGAAATATGAATTTTATGTACATAGTCACTCATGCAAAGGTTAATTCTAACACTGGGTAGAAATACAAAGGCACCTTGGGTATGACTTTTTCTTTTTTTGGTATGACTTAACAAATCAAATAGAGTTAAAAATTAAAGATTAAAAAAAAAAGGAATCAAAAAAAAACAAGGAATCAGATACTGTCTCCCGGGATCTGCTCCCCTCTCTACAGCACGCAATGCCAAATCTACAAGCTGCAAACTAGATCGCAGACTATCAGTGCATGGACTGGCTTCTACATTTTTTCTTGCTGACCTCTTTTAAAAAGTAAGAGAGAATATTTTGGTACCACTCATTGGCGGAAGGGGCCAGCTGTGTGAAAGCTTTTTTTGGTTTATTTGAATTCTCACTTGGTTCAAGGGCAAGGACGGACACACCACTGGTAAGCAGTCAAGGCAAAGTAAACATTCAAATAACTTGTTAACAGGAGACGTTGTCCTGAGAGAATGAGGACAAGGAGGAGCGTTCTTCCTTTTGCCAAATCTTTCCTCAGCTATTTATTTATTAAAAAGCGGTGAAACAAATTCCAGAG
>NC_043710.1:87794054-87936000 GCF_006229205.1 Suricata suricatta | reverse complement strand
CCGGGTGGGGCGGCCACAGTCCCGGGATCCCTTTCTCTGGACCGGATTTTCGCGGGAAGCCGGTGCTCCTCTGTCCCTCGGAGTGAGCAAACGGGCTGGTCCTCTTCTCCGGAAAGTTTCTAGCCCCCACCCCTTTGCCCCGGCTGAAGAGGCGTCCCCACGTTCAGCATCTTCTGAGCCAGGGTTTCTCGCACAACTGCCCACATTGAGTCCAGAAGATCCGGGGGTTGGCTTTGCTAGAGGTGACAGGCTTTGCTGGGTCCATCTGTGGACAGGACTAGCAAGGTCGCCAAGCAGAGCCCGAAGGTGGGGGTTGCTAGCCGCAGGCTGGAAGTGCCTGCGATACCAGGTCCCTTGTGGGGGCCTTTGGGCCCAAGCCCCTGTGCCTCAGAGCTGTCTGGGTGGTGGGCAGCGGGAAGGGATGGGTTTGGGGTGAGGGTGGGGTATAGCTGTGACAGGACCCCTGGGTTCAGCTGTCTGCCCTGGGTGCCTCTCTGGGGCCCGAGCTGGCAGGGACCTCCTGGCCAGCCCGGAGCTGCCAACATGTCTGCCAGTTGGCTGCCCCCTTCATTTCCAGTCTTGGGGGGGGAAGCTTCGTCTGGGTCATCTGAGGCCTGAGGTACTGCTGCTGCTTCACAGGTCCTGGGGGCCTGGCTTAGGGGGCTCCCGCCGGAAGGCCAAAGGAGGGGGCATGTAGGCAGCGACCAGGTGCTCAGATGTGCTTGTCTGACCTCATGGCCACCCACAGGCTGGCACCCCCACAGGCTTCTCAGGGAAACCTTTGCTTTCCACCACTGGAGGGAGGCACAGCGTGGAAGCCAAGTTCAGGCTGACTTATCCTTTGTAGAACCTTGGGAACGGGCCTGGTACGGGCTGGGGTGTCATAGACCAATGCCACGCTCTCCTGAGCTGTGTGCTGCCAATGCGTCCACCGGGCCCTGGCCCGGGCATTTGCCATGGTGATTTTAAATGCGTTGATATGTGCTAAGTGCTTTGAACGGTGCCCGCACAGCGAAGAGGTGTGCAAGTGTTGTTGGTGATGTTTCTGCCACACTCTTACTCTCCAAAGCTGCCCCAAAGTTCCAGAGAGGTGGCCTGGAAGGCGCCAGCTAATGAGGCCTGGAAATTACCTCATGGGGACTTTTTTTCTTTGCTGGGAGCTGGTTTGGGCATACCCTCTGACCTTGCTCTGCTCCTGTCTCCACTCTGAGCGCTCTCTGTACCCTGTCCCTCAGCATCATTGCGCTGAGTGGGAGATCTTAGGCTGTCCCGTGGGTCCTGGGTTTCATCAAGCAGTTGTAGGAGCACCAGGAGTTGGGGCCAGTCCTCCCTCCACCAGTCCAAGTTGAGGGGTTAGGAGGGGAGCACAGCTGAAAGAATTCAGGAAGGGAAAGTAAGAATCGTCTGCTTGCATCGTGGGCTGAGAGGACGTCTGTATCTCAGGTGTGGGTTACTGCTCAAGACGACAGGGGACCCCCGTTTCTGGGCACAGAGACCCCAGCCCTGGAGGCCAGCTGTGTCTTCTGGGCTGTCTTCCCTTTCCTCCTTCACCCCTTCTCTATCCAAAGCAGTGACTCACTTCCCACTCCTCAGAAAGAGTATTTTGTCCCCTTCACCCTCTCAGCCCTTTTAGGATCCAGTTTTCTGGGTAGAACCAAGAATATGATCCTTTCTGGAATTGTAACAGATACTGGAAAGGATACCCCACCCCCCCAGACACACACACACCCTCCCCTTCCCCAGCAGTAGGAGCAGAGAAGTCTGACCCTCTTTCTCTGTTCCAGCTTAACCTGGGGTCGTCCTGTAGTGACCCCACCCTGGCCTGGCCGCAGCTCTGCGTTGGGTGCCCCATCGGACCCTGTCTGGGCACATTCTCTGGTTGTCGCCTCGGAGAGGCTGCCCCAGTGGAGCTATGTATTCCTCCGCTCAAAATGCCTCAAAGGTTTACAGCTCTGTCTTGGCGAAGGGGTCGCTGTATCTTAGAATAATACAAAATGGTTCCAGGCCACAGGAGAGGGAGAGCTCCAGCATCCTGAATAGGACTCTCCAGATCAGTGTCACAGAACATTCTAGCGTCTGAGGGCCAGGTCTGCAGACTGAGATCAAGGCAGGCACCAGAACCCAGCTGAGCTCCCGAGCCCCTAGAGAGGGATCCTGGGCCCTGGAGAGCAGGGGTGGTCAGGTAGTGAGAGGAGGGGCCCCAGGAAATGAGGACCACTTGCTCTCTCCCTGCCAATTCCTTAGCTGCCCCCTGCTTAGACATTTCACCCTGCGGCAGCAGCTGCTCTTCCCTCACCCCCAGGGTCCTCCTTCCTTCTCAAGGCAGGTTTTGGAGGCTGTAGTCATTTGTCCCCCTATGTCCTTGGTTGCCCCCTTCCCAGAGTGCTGGGCACTTTTGCATATGCATGTTCGAGGGACTCTGGGTAGGCTGCTGGCCACCCCTGGCCTCAGAATCACCCCTGACCTCTACCACATTCCCAGTGTGTGTGTGTGTGTGTGTGTGTGTGTGTGTGTGTGTAACACTGTTTGTGTTACAGATGGAGGAAGTGGTTGAATGTAGCTGCAAGTTGAATGTGGCAGTATGTGATGCCTGGGCCCCAGCCAGGTGCACCCCTGAGCCCAGCAGAGGTGAACTCTGCCAAGGAGGTATGTGAGGTCGCTTGCTTTTAAGAGTGATTTTAAGGGCCACTCAGTGTCTAGAAGTGCAGGTTTTCTTCTGGTTCTCGCCCCTTGCCTGGGACCAGGAGACATCCAGGCTGCTCCTGGCACTATCGCTGCCCACGCTGCCCCTGCAGAGCTGCCCTGGAGAGCGATGAGGTGACTGCTCTAGAGTCCGAGGCCCTGGCTTCACCCGTGCAGAGAGGAGGTGCGGGAAGCCCTCGGTGTGTCCCCGGGCCTCGAGCAGGGGAAGGCCTAGCTGTGGAAGTCCCGAAGGAGCAGTTCTCGGAGAGTCCCTTCCTCCAGCCTGGAGCTTCCCTCTGAAGCCCAGCCCAGTGGCTCAGGCTCCAGGCTCTTGCTTTCCTGTGTGGGGTGGGGCGGATGGTGGCGACTGGAGAGGACAGGGGCCACTTTGCAGAGTGCTGGGCCCGCACGCATGCTGCCGTTCCTGCCTTCCATCCACACCCTCCTCCAGGGGGTGGGATCCCGGAGGCGCTGAGGCAGTGCCCCCCACCTATGCCACCATCTGCCCTGTGTCCTCTGCCTGAGCAGCCTCTGTAAACAGCTTCTTCGAATAAAAGAAGACTTAGCGAATCACAAGAGAAGTTTACCATTTATCACTCAAGCACTTATTAGAAGCCTGGCCCAATAAATTTCCAAGAAAAAAGGAAGGTGTGCTGTACACTTATTTGTTTCACTTCACATAAGCCTCACACAACCCTTTCTCTCAGCTCATTTGTAAACGAAGAAACGGAGGCTTGGGGACGTGTGAACTGCATGACCATGGTCACACTGCTCACACGGAGCAGCTGAGAGGGCCGGATGGGGGGGCTTGTATCTAGGCCTGTTTGGGAAACCTGCACTTTCCAGTTGAGTCCAGCACTGCACCCCCAAGCTCCTTTCCCCCTTTCCTGTGATCTCTGAAGAGGCTCAGAGGTGTGAAGGGCTTTGCTCAGCACCAGCGTGTGTGTGTGTGTGTGTGTGTGTGTGTGTGTGTGTGTGTGTGTGTGTGTCTGTGTGCGTGCCTAAGGCTGACCACAACTTCCGCCTCCTGATTCCCAGCGCTGAGTGCTGTGTGCTGATCCGAACCCCATATCTTGCCCTGCCCATTTACCCATCGTGTGACCCCCTTCCTGTGAGTGTAGGCACTTTGTCCGCCCTCTGTGGTCCTGAGGCAGGGCTGGCCTCTCTTCTTCCCAGGCCTCCCTCCTCGAGGCTGGCCCTCCCAGCCCCTCCTAGTCCCAACCTCTCCCGCTTTCCCCCTGTAATTGCTTCCATCTGGCTCGCCCGCCAGCTCCTATTCCTTTGGAAATGTGCGGCTCCGGCTGCCGCCCACAGGGCTGCAAGGGCGACACGTGGAGATAGGGAGGAGCCCTACAGGTCTGAGCAGGGGGATCTGGGCCAAGGTGGCTGCTCCAGGAGGAGGGAGACTGGCATCCCCAGATTTCTGCCCGGCAGGAGCACCCTTGCTCCAGGGCCCTTGCTGGACACCCACCTGGACAGGTCCTAGTGGTGAGCCTCCCTTCTGCCCCGCAGCTTCCACAGCCCCTCTGTCCCTTGCAGGTTGCACAGGTTGGGAGGAGGGAGGCCTGGGTGGCAGGAACGGCATGAGAGAAGTGGGCACCGGCAAGGGCACGCGCTGGGGGCATCCCGGGAGGGAAGCGAACAGGGCAGTCCCAGTGGCAGAGGCTGTGGGAGCCAGGAGCTCTGGGCAGGTGAGAATGGGGGTGACTCCTTTCCCTTGGTCCCAGGCCGTTGACTCAGAATCAGCAGAACTCTTGACGAATCATTTTATTTTGAGTTGATATAAAATAAAACCTGCCCATTCTAACAGTGCATTTGATGCTCTGTTGCTTCCCTAGCCTCAGGCTCTGCCTAGGCTGGGGGCGGGGGTGGAGGGGGGACACCAGCGGGGTCCTCACTGTGGCCGTCTGGAGGCTTTGGGAGCAGGCTTGTGCCTGTGGAGGGGGCACATGCCCTGTCGTGGAAGATGTGTACACGTGGACCGGTGACCTTGACGGGGACAGTCCAAAGGAGACGCAGGCACAGGAGGGAACGTTTGTGGTGTGGAGCGGATTGGAAAACTTTTAGGGCATTTTCCTCCCTGAGATTTTAGGGTTTAGTGTAAGCTCTTGGAACCTGTCTGTCTTGTTCACGTCTGTATTCTTCATGCCTGGAATGATGTCTAACAAATATCAAGTGCTCGGTAAATATTTGTTTGATAAATGAATGGAAGATGGAGCTTGGATTTTCTGACTTTGTCTTCACTGTGTTCCTGTTTTCCTTCCTTCTTTTCTTGGGGCAAAGGCGGTGAGCTCACAGGTGAGCTGTCTGCTGGGGAAGGGCCTGGCCTGGCAGCCTGGGCTTTCTCCTTTCCTTGGGGGTCTCTCTAGGCACCCGAAAGGCAGGCAGGACCCCCCCTTCCACCTGCCCCCGGGTTCACTGGGTCCTCTTCCTGTTCCTGTCTCTCCTCCTCAGCCCAAACTTTAGGGCCTTGCACAGACTGGCCCTAATCTTCCTTTCTGTCCCGACCTCAGTCCTCTTCCCCCTATGGGGACCCAGAAGAGGTGCCCCTGGGAGTGGAACCTCTCTCAGGTGTCCCCTCCGGAGGAGCCGTTCACCCCTGTTCTTGCTTCTACCCAAACAACTACACTTCTATTCCTTCTACATATTGGGTTTCCACATAAAATTCCATTTGAAAGTAGGACAGAGGGTTTCTTGGCTTTAAAGAGGTTTGAAAACCCCCATTCGGCTGCATTAAGACTTTTATTTTCTCAGGAGCATGCTGCATGTGTGCTCAGCTCCTGGCCTTTGCTCCGTCCGGCCGGTCCCCCCAAGATGGCCTGGGGGCCATCGGTAGCGTCTTCCTAAATTGCAAGTGTCCATCAGCACCCAGCCCGAGGCTCTGCTCTGGAAGGCCCTCCTGGTCACCCAGCACACTGCCACTTCCTTCTGCTCCCCCTGCTCCCCTCAGGCCCCACACTGGCCACATCGTGTAGGGACAGGTGTGGCAGGAGGGCCGTGCGTGGGGGCGGGGGGCAGGTAGAGGCGCCACGGCTTGTCTCCTTTCCCGGCTGCCCAGCTGTGGGCCTGACAGAGTCTCAGTTTCTCCCGAGCAGCTCACAGTTCTGAACGAGAGAGCATTTGCAGTAACATCCCAGTGCGTGGAATCTAGGACTCTGAGCATGCTGGCTGGTGTGTGTTCAGAACACTGGAACCAGACACTGAGGAGTGTGTGACTGCTGGCCCAGCAGCCTGGGGCAGGCAGCCGGGCGGGAGCCACTGCTGATGGCATCCTTTGTCTCCTCTCTGTCTACTCCCAGGTCTGTGACCTCAGGCAGAGCCTTGGCCACGATTAGTTCTCCATCAGCACATCTGTTAATGGGCTAATAGCATCTGCCATGCATCACAAGTTTGTGAGGCAGAAACTTGTTTACGGTGAGGTAAACAAGTTGGGAGAGGCCTCAGAAGTCACCACAGGGCATGACGCATGACTGTCTTACCATGGTGTCCCCAGCACCGGGCACCATGCTGGTACCTGGCACTCGGGACCGTGCCAGCACACAGTAACCTCCCCCTAACTGTTGCTTTTGCAAATGAGGGAACTGAGACTGAAAAAGTAACTTGCTGGGTTTGTTTTGTTTTTTTAAATTGTTGTTGTTTTAGTAACTTGCTGTTCAAGGTCACAGAGTGTCTCTCCTCACAGGCAGGAGACTGTCTCAGGAATGACCCTGGGTCTCTCTGCCCCTCCGCCCTCCCACTGCCCCCATCTCATTCATCCCTTTCTCGGAGATCCTGACGTTATTCAGGCTGTATGTTCTCCAGGCCCCAAGGACCCGGGACTGGGGAGGCTGAAATCCCTGGGCATGGCTGACGGAGGAGCTGGTGGGCTAGGATGCCCCTGGAAATGTCCACTCCCATCCTGCTTCTTCTGGGCTGGCGCTGTCCTCCAAAGGGCCTAGCCAAGGCCTGTTTGGGGAGAGTGTGTTCAGGGAGGGCGTGGCCCTTCTCGCCACACTCATGGTCCTCCCGCTCCCCACCTCTGGTCCACTCCTTGGTCCTGTTCCTCTTTTTTAAATTTTGCTGATCCTTTCTGCCTTCCTTTCTTCCCTTTCCTCCCTTTCCCTCCATGTCTGACATCTGTTCTTTCCCCTGTGGTCTTCACCCCCCTTGCCTCAACATCCAAGTTGTCTGGAGAGTGGCAGCTGGACTTCCGTGGGCCAGGGAGGTGCCCTGCTGGGCAGGCGAGGCTCACGAGTGCCTGCCGTTCTTGGTACCTCCAGCATTTTCTAGAGTGATGGCTCTTCCAGCCCCTGGGCTTGGTGAAGTGACGGTGCCAGCCCATAGTAAACTCAAAGTAAACTTAAACTCAATTCCCTGCCCTGCCTCCGCCCCCACCTTCCTGGACGTCATCCTGGGCAGGAAGGTGGGACCTTGTCCTGGAGCCAAAGGGTCACCAGGGGAGAGCCGGCAGTTCTCTGGCTTCTGACCTCTGCCCTCCGCCCTCCTCTCTCCAGAGCTCCAGCTCTTTCTCCAGAGGTACCTGCTGGGATGGAGGAGGCTGGCCAGAGCAGGGAAGAGATTTCTGTTCAGACACCTTCCAGGTGAGTATACACAGCGTGTTGTGCTTGGGCTGGTGTGTGTGTGTGTGTGTGTGTGTGTGTGTATGCACGCACGCTCCCGTGCTCTAAGTGTGTCCGCGGGTTGTGTAGGAGGGAGGCTCTAGAGCCTGGGCATGCATCTGTGTGTGGACAAGAACACGGGTGGGCCTGTGTGAGTCTGTGTCCCTCCCCCACCACCCTGCCTTCCAGGCCTGTCACTGTCCAGGCCTGCTTCTAGCCTGGAGCTCTCCTCTCTGTGGTCTGTGCAACTCTGGCTTTGCACTGGGGCTCCCTTCTGTCTTGCGGGCCGGCTGGTCCCCTGCTGTGGTCCCACGCAATGACGACTGATCTCTGGCCACCCATTTAGCTGCCCAGGGGCCCTAGGGCCAGCGTTTGCCCAAAATGGGAGGCGTGTGGGGGCTTCCTGCCCAGCGTCTCAATTCTGCCAAAGCGGAGGGAATGGGGAACAGCTGCGTTGGCCGATTCCGGCTCCGTATGGATTTGGTTTGACAACAAGGCTCCTTCTGTGTTATTCTCAGGCCCCTTACGTAACCCGAGGGTGGGGGGCAGAGGGGGGGAGGCAGGCGGGAGGAGGTGGAGATGGGGACAGGGAGACACCAGGACAGGATGGCTGGAAAGGGGACAGGGAGTGGTAGGAGGGGCAGGAGAGTGAGAGAGAGACCATCGGGAAGAAAAGAGAGGAGGGAAAGTGTGTGTCTTGACCCTACAGTTCTACTTCCTGCCTCCTGATTGGGAAGGAGCTGGATTTCTAGGTCTTCTGACTTTTGCTCTGTAGCTGTGTATTCCCCTCCTAGAGCCCCACCCACCAGCCCCGGATCTGCTGAGGAGGGGGCTGGGGATCTGCCTGGGAGGAAGGGTTTGGGGCTGAGCTGGAGGGCCATCCTTAGCCCCACCCTGTAGCTGAGCACTTTCCAGAAAGTAAAGAGGCATTCTCCTCCCTTGCTCTTGGGCTTCTGTTCATGACTCCATGTCCCAGGCTTGGCTCTAGAAACCCCTCTTGCTACCCTCAGAATGGCAGCCATTCTCTGGACCCTGTTGGGGACCCCCAAGGCCCCACCTAGGTCCCTTGCTCAGCCTCCCACCTGGGACCTTCCCCCGGCTCCAGAACCCTCTGGCCGCCTTGTCAGAGGCCCTGTGGTCCTGTCCCTGCACTGCCTGCCCTCTCCCTCAGTAATCAGACCTTCTCTTCTCGCCATCACTGTCCCTGCAGCTGTCCAAATAGAGTGGGAAGAAAATGTTCTCTTTCCGGAACAGCTGGACTGACAGGCCGGGAAGGCCAGGTGAGCTGGCCAGGCTTTGGGGGTGCTCTTGGGGGTGGGAGGTACCTTGTCCAAGGGCCCTGATCCTGCTAGGCAGGAGCAAACAGACACTGGGCAGAGAGCTGGGGGACCGGTGGGGCCAGAGCCCTGGTGATGGTGTGGCCTCCTGAGTTTTCCTAGGGTCTTTGTCTTCCCTGTGCCTCAGTTTCCTCCAGTCCTTCTCTGGCCCCTCGCTTCCATGAAAAGAGCCTCTGGATTCCATTTGGCCCTAAGGGTGGTGCCTGTCCCCAGGCTACAATGGATTATTAACAGGGCTGTATTCTTCTAACCTGAAAACAACCTAGGACTCTTAAAAGGGTGGTGGGAGGAGCTGCTGGCAAGGCCCCAGATTTCCTCAGTTCTGGCACTTGGCTTGACCCCTAGCACCTCCCTCCATTCGATTTAGGGTGTCTGCCCTGGAGGTAGCCTATAGAAATGGAGCTATAACTCTGTGGAAAGGTGGTGTGGGTGAGGTCCAAACCTGCTGAACAAGCCCTAGACTCTGGAATCGTCCGTCCCCAGGCCCTGACCAGCTTGTGTTTTGCCTCTCACCACCTCCCCCAGGTCTGGGTGCTGGGATGCTCCTGAAATTGATAATGCCTCAGGGCTTGAGCCAGAAAGGTCTGCCTGGGGAAGGAGGGTGGATAGGGGTGGGCCTAGACAGTTTTGATTTGTGGGTGGGTGGGCCCGGAGGATGGCGCCTCTCACAGGGTTAGGTGCTAGGGCAAAGAGGCCAGGCCAGGAGGATGGTGAGTGAGCACTATGAGGGCCCTGGGCAGGGGTGCCCTCCATCGGGGCAGCAGCCTCTGTCCCATGTGTGACTGAGGTCCCCTGCTGCCTTGGGACACTCCCCAGCCCCACTGGGGACATACCTATGAGGCTGTGTATCTTTCCTCTGTTCACTTTCCTGTAGCACGCCCCCCCCCCCCACCTCCCCAAGCACCTCTGAACATAACCAGAGTGGGGCTTCCTTGCTGGCAGCCCGTCTTGGTCAGGCCAAGGGCCAGGAATCCCAAGTTTCTCTTTACCCAACTTTCAGAAGTAAAGAGATCCCCAGAGGGCTGGCTTAGCCACTCCCTGCTCCTCTCGAAGCCCTGTGCTCCCAGGTTGATAGCTCCAGGGACCCACAGGCTGACAAACAAACTGGGCTGGAGTGGAGCTGCAGGTGAAGCCCTGTGGCCCGTGCCCTCGGCCTCAGGATGGCAGATGAGAGTGCCCTGGCAGAGGGGGCCCAGCTGACCTCAGAAGCTGTATGTTGGGGGTGGGTGGGTGGGGCAGGGAAAGAGAAGGAACGAGGGGTGTGTGCATGTGTGTGTAGGGGTCGATACATTCCTGTGTGTTTCCAGGGTAGGTTTGAGGGTGTGCCTGAGTTTGAGCAGAGGCCGGGGTGCTTTTGCACAGAGATGCTTTTGGAGGTGTTTAATGCAGGAGGGTCTGACCGGACCAGTGCAGGGTGGGCTTGAGAAGGGCTTCAGCACATCTTCCTGGCGCCTCCTGGCTCTAGGTGGTGAATGGGGCCGTGAGCACTCAGACTGATTTGCTGGACATGCCCCCCCTCCTGCCGTGATGAGCCTTGAGGGCAGAGGTGGCTTTGAGTCATCTTTGATAACCTGAGCAAAAGCCAGCCCTCCAGCCCACATTCCCACCTGCTCTGCACTGGCCTCTGCGCCGAGGGACCATTGCTTACCCTGGAAGGGCCGCACCTTCCCCAACAGCACCTAGAATGCTAGCCACCTCTTCCCCCTCTGTTCATCATTAACCTTTTACTTGGAGGAGAGTTGGCTCATTAAAAATCTTAACTGATCTGAAACCACCTTAAAAGGGCCTGACTTACTGGCTCCGCTCTGCTAAGGGGACGGCTACTGCAGGAAATGGGGTCTGTTTTGCTTTTCTTTCTTCATGGTTTCATTTCTCAGTTAGAGCCCCCGCCCCAGGTGCTCCATTGCCACACAGCACTTCCCTCTTTTCCCTAACCCCACCCTTAGCTCCCCTAACGCGTTGGGCTCCTAATAGGATTCAGGAGTGGGCCCTTGGGTCCTCCGCCTGCTGACCTGAAACCTCCAGGTTCCAGAACCACCACTGCAGGGCAGCTTGCACAGACCGGCGGGGGCGGGGGGGGGGGGGCCTGGTTTCCCTGCTCTGCCCCAATGCTCCCAAACAGCTGCGCTGATGGCCACCGTTTTGGGCCAGAGCTGGAATTTTTGTCACTGCTCTGCACTATCCCTGCCTGGGGACTTTGGGAGTACCTGCCTTAGACAGGGGACAACCAGCAGAGGGAATATCACTCTGGAAATAAGTGAGGAGGGTATTAGTTCTGGAACCGCTATGGAGCAGGGGCGCTGCTCCAGGGCGGGCATCCATCTCTGTGCCTTTGGGATGGGACTGATCGGGGGTCTGGGCACCTTCTCTAGGACATGCTGTGCCTAGAGAGAGAGTGGCTTCTGCAGTGAGGCCTGCTCTCTCTCTCCTACCCCATGCTCCTCACGTGACAGCAGTGTACATCCTCCAGTCGGGCCAGTACACAGGAGCTGGGTTGCGTGCAGGGCAGAGCCTGGGTGGCAGTGTCTCTCTCCCTCTCCCCAGCAGCTGCATGTGTCCGAGCAGCTTGTCCCATAGAGCCTGTGGCCGGGAGGAGGGGGGAGTATGGTTGTGGTTGTGGACCCTTCCCTTGGTGTCAGCCTGTCCTGTACTGAGGCTTTTGGCTTTCGATCTCAGGGTGGCTTTCGGGGCTCATACACCTCCCAGAACTTGCTCTTGTGACCTGCATTTCTCAGATGATGAATCTGAGGCCCCGAGAGATACAGGAGCTTGTCCAAGACTGCCTGGCCTGCGACTGCAGAGGCGGGATTGGACCTCAGCTTTGTGTCCAGACCCCTCCCCTCTGCCTCCTGGATGCCAAAGGTCCTTTGAAGTCTGGGAGAGGTGGCCAGGGTTTTAGCCCAGAACGTGAGGTAATAGGGCATCGTCCGGCTCTCCCTGGACCTCACTAGGTCTATTGGTGGGCATCGGCTCCTTGTGTGGTCTAATAGCCCTGGAGCTGGCAGTGATTACGGGGAGTCAAAGGGAGTGCAGAAACCATGCTTTCTTGGTGATAAGGGTACGTTTGTGAGCACAGCCGCGTGTGTGGTACAGCTTGGTGCGTCTGCCTGTTCCTGAGCCGAGCCTCCAGCAAGCCCCTGCTGCCTTGTGTGCTCAGGTCTTTGCAAAGTAAGGATCTGGGATGCTTTAATTACATGAAACTTTTCTGTCTGCACTTGTCCTGCTCATTTGCTCATTCATTTAGACATCTGTTCATTTCAGTGTTTGTCAGTTACCTACCATGCGACAGGTATTAAAGGTGGTGTGGGAGATACCACGGGCCATAAGAAGTTCATGCTTTCATGAGGTACAGGAAGTAGAGTGGTGTCACTGCTACCGAGGAAACAAAACGGGGTGAGGAGGCAAGACTGGGGGCCGTGAGAAGACGCTTAAGTTGGGAAGTCTGGGATCCTGGGTTGAGGGGCCGCATGGAAGGGAGAGTGGCCAGGACAAGGGAAGCCAGGGACAGAGGTCTGGGTTTGTGATTCCAGATCCCCCACCATTAATACTGCCGTCAGCCCTTGCCAAGGCCTCAGATGTAAATCTTCAGGCCTGTCTTTGGTCTCAAATGGGGGTCAGGGTGCCGAGAGGGCATGCCGGCTAAAATTCTTATCTTTGGGGAGGGGAGAGTATGTTTAGGAAGTGCTGGGGAAGACTTTCTCGGTTTTGTGGACAGTCATGTGTGCATCATGTAAGGTTCAGTGTTTATTTCTTTGCCTTTGATCACAGAACAGACTAACTGAAAAATAATGGTTTTTAATTTATTTTTTATTATTTTTAAAAGATTTTTATTTTTTAAGTACAACCCAAGGATCAAGAGCTGCATGTTCTACCAACTGAGCCAGCCAGGTGCCCTGAAAAAGTAGTGGTTTCTTTTTTCCTTATTTGTTTTGAGAAAGAGCGAGCAAGAGAGAGGTAGAGAGAGAGAAGGGGAGAGAGAATCCCAAGCAGGCACAATGCAAGGCTGGAATGCACGAATCGTGAGATCATGACCTGAGCCAAAACCAAGAGTCAGATGCTTAACTGACTGAGCCACCCAGGTGCCCCACCAAAAACTAGCTTTTTAAAAATGATGTTTTAACACACCCCACACTCCACACAGCTGCAGCTTTTGGATTTCACTTAGCCCATGAAAAAGGAGTATGGCTACTAGTTCTGATTCACTGAGCACTTCCTGTGGGTCTTCCTACATGATCGTGTTAACCAGCACAATGACACTTGTGGCAGGGGCTCTTTGCCTCCATTCTACAGATTGGGAGACTAAGGCTTAGGGATGCTAAGTGGCAGAGGCGGGGTTCAGTCCCAGTGGCCAGTGCCCCAGGCACAGCTCTTGGCCTGAGGAGGAGAGAAATCCTGGCTAGACGCTTCCACAAGACCTGCTTGCCAACCCAAACATGGCCATCCACTCGGGCCCTGAGAGGGTGTGGTGTGCAAGGCATAGCCGTGAGGCCAGTTCGGCTCAGGCATGGGGGCGAGTTGCCAGGGTCAGAAAGACGGTGGGTGTGGGCAGAGCGGAGATCGGGCTGGTGTGCCAGGTGCCAATGTCACCTTGAACTGTGGCTGCACATCCAGAGCCCTGACAGCCCAGGAGGAGGGGAATGGATGCTGAGGAAGACTGACGTCTTCTCAGCTCTGACACACTTGAGACCTTGGGACAGTGCTCACTGTGGCTGTCAGTCAGAGCGGCCAGGGCCCTCTGGAGGCATCTCCGACGCCCTGATTTAGCCTTCCTGAGCTGGGGTCTGGGAAGCATGTGCAGGCTAATGTGCTCTACGACTGCTTCCAATGGGATCTCGGAGGTTGCCTCGTCCAGGGCTGTCCAATTGACATGCACTGGGGGGCAGGCACCTGGGTGTCTCAGTCAGTTGAGCATTTGACTCTTGATTTCAGCTCAGGTCATAAGCCCAGGGTCATGAGATCGAGCCCTGTGACAGGGCCTGCTTGATATTCTCTTTCTCTCTCTCTCTCTTGCTCTCCCTCTCGCTCTCTCCCTGCCTCTCCCCCATGTTCTCTCACCCTCAAGAAACACCAATGGGAACCACAAACACAAGCCACATATGTAATTTAAAATTTTAAAAGATGTTAAGTTAAGGTGCATGCCTGGCTCAGTTGGAAGAGCAAGTGACTCTTGATCTCAGGGTTGTGAGTTCAGGCCTCACACTGGGTATAGAGATTACTTAAAATAAACATATTTTTTAAAATATTAAGTTAACTACATTTAAAAAAATGTTTTATTTATTTTTGAGAGAGAGAGAGACAGCATGAGCAGGGGAGGGTCAGAAAGAAAGGGAGACACAGAATCCGAAGACAGGCTCCAGGCTCTGAGCTAGCTGTCAGCACAGAGCCTGACACGGGGTTCGAACCCACAAACTGCAAGATCATAACCTGAGTCGAAGTCGGACGCTCAATAGACTGAGCCACCCAGGCGCCCCCAACCACATGTTTAAAAAGCAAAACTAAGGAGGCGAAATAAATTTTAATATTTTAACTCAGTATAGCCAAAATATTAATTCAGTGTGTGATCATTAAAAATAATTTTTGGAGCACCTGGGTGGCTCAGTCGATTATGCATCCGACTTCGGCTCAGGTTGTGATCCTGCCGTTCGTGGGTTCGAGCCCCCCGTTGGGCTCTGTGCTGACAGCTCAGAGCCTGGAGTCAGCTTCAGATTCTGTATCTTCTTCTCTCTGTACCCCTCCCCCACGCATACTCTATTTCTCAAAAATAAACTAACATTAAAAAAATAAATAAAAATTGTTTTTTAAGGTGATAGTTCACTTTTTTGGTACTAAGTTCGAAATCCGATATATTTTTTTTTAACTGTTAGTATAACATTTATTTATTTGTTTATGTATTTATAATTTACATCCAAGTTAGTTAGCATATAGTACAATAATGATTTCAGGAGTAGATGCCAGTGATTCACCCACTGTGTATAACACCCAGTGCTCATCCCAACAAGTGTCTTTTTTACAGCATGTTTTCCACATGCAACACACCTAAATGTGAACCAGCCACACTGCAAGTACTTCCTAGCCACATGTGGCTGGGGCCCACCATACGGCTGGGGCGGGGCTGGTGCCATCCTGTTTCCAGAAGAGGAATCTGGAGGCCAAAGGTGGAAGGGGACTGGCCAGATTGGTAGTGAGCTGAGTTCAAGCCCCCAACTCCGGTAGTGACTTTAGCCTTGGCATCATGGAGCCAAATTCGTCCGCTCCTGGATGGGAAGTCTGGGGAAGGACACAGACCCCAAGCCCCTGCCTGGGAACCTGGGGGCAGGTCCACAGCCATACCACACTGTTCTTTTTTAAAATCCTGGCTATGAGTCTGTACTGTTGATTCTCTACCCGGTCACATAGCATCAGCTTTCTGGAATTCAAAGCTCTGCCCCACCCAGAAAGACACCAGAAGTGTGATTTTCAAGTGGTTCCCCATGGTGTCTTGTGACTGGCAGCTGATAAAGTGGATGATACAGTGTTTCTGTACAGGAGGCTGTAGTGCTGGGCTGGATGGGGTGTCTGATTGCGGGGGCAGCCCATGGACCCCACGAGTGGGGAACAGAGAGCCTTTTGTGCTTCAGTGGGAAGCCTATCAAAGCCCCTTCCCCTCCAACCTTGGATGGCCAGATAGACGCCCCGTCTGCCCACTCCTGGTACCCTGAGGCAGTTGGTCAATTACTCAGCCCTGTGCTGTCTCCCACAAGCCGAGGCCAAGGCAGGCCTCCCTCCCCACTGGGCGTGCTGTGGTCGTGCTATGCTGTTCAGTGATGGGGAGAGAACACAGGCTGCAGGCTGTGTCTTGCCAGGGGTTGGGCCGGAGGGGATGAAGGGAGTATCGGACCCACTGGTGCTGCCTCCCCCTTTCTTACTCCCATGTGTCACTGACAAATAGATCCATTTATTAATTCAGCAAATTTGTATTGAGAGCTGTGTGTGTGTCAGTCACTATTCTAGACATTGGTGATACACCAGCAAACAGAACAACAACAAAATATTTACAAGCAGGGGAGGGGGATGGGAAATGTTGGGTTGCATGGAATTTTCGATGGCAGGTAGAGAAGGTGAATAAAGAGAGATCACAGAAGAGATATCAAACCCATGTCTCTCTGAGTAGACAGGGAGCCCATGGAGGGTTTTTGAGCTGAGAAGTGTTGTAGGTGACTGATCTGTTCTGGAGAATTGCACTTAGCCATCTGCGCCCAAGAATGATTGATCAAAGTGAGGTATAATCCCACAGAACGCCAATGGTGTGTGTCATCTTGCCTCACCGAGCGATGGCATTAAGTCATGTTAACTTCATAGTCCAGCATGAGCCCCCTCTGGAATATTAGCAGAGGACTCCAAGCTGGGAGGAATCGTAGCCAGCACCGCTGAGATACACTCACTTTGAAGGTGGGAATGTGACCCCCAGACCTCTAAGATGAAATGTGTGTAGAGCAGATCTGCTCTTAGGCTCAGCAGGGCAACCACACAAGTTCAGGAGGCCTGGCTGAGGGACCTTAGTCCCATGTCACGGGTGTGATATGGTGGCAGGAAAGTGAACGCAGTCTTAGCCAGCATTCATAGGAGTCTGGTGTCCAGATGGAAGGCAGTGCTAATCCCGTGGATACAGTTGTAGACATTGGAGGCCTGCTGGAGAGTTTCCAGAGGGGCCTCGGGCTACGGGGAGGGGGGGTGGGTGGCGGATAGAGACTGTGTCTCATAAGGACGCTGCCTGAGAAGGAGCAAGAAGGCTGCTTGTAGCTGCTATAAGCATTTGAAAGACTTTGATCTGGTAGAAGGCTGACTTCCTTTACTTGTTCCTAAGGGCAACAGGTGGACATTGCAGGGATCTTGGAGTCCAGGGAGCCTTTCCTTCACAGGTGTTTGAGGCAGTAGAGGGTCAGGCATGTGGGCTCGGGAGCTAAGCAGCCTGAGTCCCAGTCCTTTTCCTCACTAGCTCTACTGGGCAAGTTGCTGACCCTTCTTGCACATCGGGTCTCTGTCTCTGTGATGGAGGTTGTAATGGTGTTTAACTCATAGGGTTGAGATCATACTTGGACAACCCCTGAAAGTGTCTAGCAGAGTAGTTCTCAACATCTGGAGACAATTTGGTCGTCACAACTGGGGAGTGGGGTTCACACTGGCATTTGGTGGGTAGAGGGCTGCTAAACACAGACCCTCACAACAGTGACTTCTCTGGTCCCCAAAGCAATGGCGATGGTGTAGGGACCCCTCCTGGTATCCTACATGGTAAATGCACCATACATTTTAGCAATTAATAAGAGATGTAATACGTATTTAATCTCATCTTATTACATGTCTGCTGGATGTTTACTAAACACATGCTATGTTTTGAACTCTATAATGGAGTCTGACAATATAAGGAAGTCCCAGACCACGGAGGTCATAGTCTCATGGGCAAGATACAAAACACATAATAATATAATATAAAATTATATTACATGATAAAGCGTCTTCTGCAATCCAGGCACTCTGATAGACTCTTGGTATAAACAAGCCAATTTCAGAGGTCAGAAGATAGTGGGCAAGACAGGAAAAGCAGTAATTATATAATATGAAATTATATTACCTGTGAAGTGCCAGAAGCAAGTTAGAAACAATATTTTGTGGAAAGAGAAACATCAATTGCTTAGAAATGTCGGGAAAGACGTCATAAAGGAGGAGCCCTTCGAGGTGACACTGGGGTGAGGTGGTTCCAGTGAATGGGGGTGTGGGCTTAGGATGTCCCACCAGAGGGAAGTCTGCAGAGGGGTGGTGTGTCTGGGAAGAGGATAGCAGGTGCACCTGCAGGGGGTGTGGCCCTGAGGTGAAGCGTCCCAGTGGCCACTAAGGAGCTTTGGCTTTTCATTTAAGGAATGGGGACCACTGAGGCAGGAGGGTGGTTTGATCCAAGTTAGGTCTTAGAAGCATACCATGTTGGCAGTTCCAAATGAGGGGGTTGAGTGTAGAAAGACTAACTTGGCACAGAGACCAGTTAGGAAGCAGGTAAGTTGGGGTGGGATCTAGACCTCATGTGTCTCAAGAAGAGATGGAGGACTGTATGGTAAAGGGTTTCTGAGGCTCTAGACCATGTGCCTTCATGCCGCAACCAGGTTTTATAAAGCCTCACGTGCCCAGTGCCTCCCACATTGCCAAGCATTCAGTTCAGTAGGAGCTCAGAGAGCACTGGTTGGAACAAGGAATTGGGGTAGAATCAATCATATTTAGTAACTATTCAGTAAGGATGGCATGAGGGGAGGCAGAGGTTGGCAGGCTGAGTTTATGATGGTGTGGGGGCTGGCGGGGTGGTGGAGA
Organism: Suricata suricatta; assembly: GCF_006229205.1. NCBI lineage: Eukaryota > Metazoa > Chordata > Mammalia > Carnivora > Herpestidae > Suricata > Suricata suricatta. The sequence goes on along the minus strand of NC_043710.1, from coordinate 87,918,050 downwards.
GCAGGGAGGAATGGGTTCAGTTTGGGGCATGTGGAGTTTGAAGAGTTTATGATCACCTGGGTACGGTGTGCAGCAGATAACCAGAAATATTAGGATGCGATCTGGGGAGGAATCGAAGGGTTTGGATCATCAGGGTAGGAGTAGTGGTCAGACATCTGAATGCACTTGTCCTATTTTCATAGGACAGGAAGGGGAGAGTAGAGTGTCAAGGACAGATCCCCGGAGAACACCAGCACTTGAAGGAAGTGGGATCAGAACAGACTGTCTGTCACAGGGGCGCCTGGGTGGCTCAGTGGGTTAAGCGTCCGGCTTCAGCTCAGGTCATGATCTCAGGGTTCGTGGGTTCGAGCCCCATGTTGGGCTCTGTGCTGAAAGGTAGCTTCCCTCTTTCTCTGACCCTCCTCTGCTCACACTGTCTCTCACTGTCTCTCAAAAATTAAAAAAAAAAAAAGAACAGACTGTCACAGAGGTAGGAGGGAAACCTGGAGAAGTTCTTGACCCCAAAACCTGGAAGGTGGTATTAGCAAATAGTATCAAAGGCTTCAGAGTATGAGTGAGAGTGAAAATAGATCTTCCTCAGGTTGAACAGTTCCGAGGCCACTGATGGCTTAGGCAGGCACTATTTCCGCATAAAATGTGGGTGGTGGTGTAGGGGTGAAGGAGTGAGTGGATATAGCACAGATTCAAAAGTCTGACTACTGGAGGTAAGTGGGGAGACGCAGGGGTAGCTGGAGGAGGAGGTGGAGGCCGAGAGGGAGGAGGGAGATTTAAGTATGTTTATTAGAAGGAGTGAAGGAGAGAAGGGCAAAGGGGATCACTGATCGGGAACAGTACTGGCAAGGTGAGCAGGGATCGGTGTCCAGGTGGAGGGATCAGGAGGGAACAAGAGGGCTGGGTGAGTCTAGAGGTGGTAGGCAGGCAGCTCGGGTTTTTCTCTAGAGAACTGAGGGACTGTGACATGGATTACATGACTTGCTCAAGGTCTGTGAACCAGTAAGAACCCGTCTTCCTGGACTCCTTCTCAGGGACATTAAACTGTATCCCTGTGATGGGCCCCAGGGCTTGAGGGGCCTGCCATCATGCTGTGCCCTGGACAGGGCAGGGGCGATACTGTTTCTCTTGGGTCGGCATGTCTGGTGCCTGTTGGGTGCTTGCTGTGTCTGTGCAGCATGAGGCATGGTTGCTGCTTCTGTGGGGCCTTAAGTCTTCCCGCCGTGCCCCAGGTTCTGCCCTTCAGCAATGTCTGGGGCTGTGCTCACAGCCTCACCTCTGCAAAGGACACTGGTATTTGGCCAAGCATCTATGAACACACAGCCTTCCTGCCCTTGGGGTCAGTTTGCATAGTGGGTTGGCCCAGCTGGCTTCCTTGGCAGTTGGCAGTAGGGGCCGGATGCACTTTGGACGTGAGCGGACCAGATTCCTGCTGTCCTACCCAGGTACTCTACTGTGACTTTTTCTCATGCTCCTTTGTTCCCAGGGCCTTGGTCAGTAATGTGGGACAGCTGCTGGGAGAAGGCTGTCGCTTGACCTGAGGCAGCAGCTAATCCAAGAAGCCCGTGCCCCAAGATTGTCTGGGGCTGCTGGTCTTGGCTTGGCCCAGCAAGGGGAAGGGGTGGGCTGATGCAATCCCTGATTGGGGATCTTGGAGCAAGCTCAAAGGCCAGGCAGTCTACTTCACACAGACCGGCACAGTTTGGGAACAAAGAAGACATACCCGGGCGGACTTTCCAGGGAAGAGGTCAAGGATGGCCAGTTGTCCTGTTTGCTGGGGGCCCGGACTAGTCGGCTGTGCTCACCTTCTGCTGCCAGAGGTCTCTGTCCAGGTGGGGTCTGGAGGGCGGCAGAGCGGCTGGGTATGTGTTTCTCAGTTACAGTGGAGCTAGCTGTGTGGTGTTTTCCAGCCTGGCTTCCTGGCTTCCCCACAGGGGAGGTAGGGTTTGAGGGTTTTGTTTTGTTTTGTTTTGTTTTGGAATGTGTGTGCCCTGCCTTTAAGCAATTAAATAAGAGTCCCGGAGAAGGATGTAGACATCTGTATATTTTTGTATTTCTCAGCTACTGGCCTTGTGCCAGTCAGGTCACCGATGTTGTGACCTACTGATACAAAAGGAGATGGAGTGAAATGGAGTGAATCCAGGTCATGAAAGATTGAGAGAGAGTGGAGGGTAGGAGAGGCTGTGGTTCATCAGGTCGTGAGCTCTCCAGGCTGCTCGGATCCTCGGGCTGCAAGGATCCTGGTGTGGCATTCTGGAACACAAAGTATGGTCCCAGCCCAGCAGCAGGGCGCCACCTGGGAGATAGTTAGAATTCATATCCAGCCCCCACCCACTGAGTCAGAACGCACACACCAAGGTTTGAGCAGCCTTCTCTGGTCATTCATTCGGACATCCACCTTATCCTCCCCCTCTTCCCTCTTCCCCCTCCGCCTTCTCCTCCCCCCCTCCTCTTCAATGGTTCTTAAGCTTGGCTTCCTGGTAGAATCACCTGAAGTCCTTGCACAAATTCCAGTGTTGGGCCAGTCACATTAAGCCAGAATTCCTAGGTGTGGGACGCAGATACTCCTAATTGTAATTTACTTAAAAAATTTTTAAACACCCCAGGTGATTCTCCTGTTTAGCCAAGGTCAAAAACATCCAGTTTAAGCAGTGTTTCTCAGACTTGAATGTACCTCTGATTGATCAGGAGATCTTATTCAATTGCTAATCCTGATTTTGTAGGTGTGGAGGGGCCTGAGATTATGCATTAAAAAATTTTGTTTTAAGGTTTATTTAATTTTTTAATTTTTTTTAATGTTTGTTTATTCCTGAGAGAGAGAGAGAGAGAGAGAGAGACAGAGAGACAGACAGACAGACAGAGTGCCAACAGGTGAGGGCCAGGAGAGAGCCAGACACAGAATCTGAAGCAGGCTCCAGGCTCTGAGCTGTCAGCACAAGAGCCCGATGCAGGGCTCACACTCATGAGCTATGAGATCATGACTTGAGCTGAAGTCAGGCGCTTAACTGACTGAGCCACCCACCTGCCCTAGAAGGTTTCCTTACTGGGCAGCATCATCTTCCATCCTCACTGGAATTTGGGGATGGGTGCTTCTGACTCTACAGAGAATGTTTGGCTCTGGTCCCCACCCCTCACCCGCCTCGACCCTGCTCTCTCCTTCCCTCCTCCAAGACTTTAATTCTTCTTTGGTGTTTGTGGACTTAGAGTGGAGCCCAGGGGCAAAACATCCACTTCATAATAGGACAGTATTCAGGATAATTGATTTTTTGATTTGTAGCAAAACTCAGCTCTCATCCTGAAGAAATAATATGAGGTTTACAGGTCTCTCTAAGAGAGCACAAACACTCGGAATTACCTCCCTTTCCAGGTGGATCACAAGAATCACCTGGGCTGCTTGTGAAAATGTCTGTCCCAGGGTCCCACGCTGGCTGACTCAGCAATCCCCAGGAGGGGCCCTGGAATCTGTGTTTCCAGAAAGTGGCCCAGGGTAATTCTTCTGATCCAGGGCAACGAGGAACACCGTGTGGATGATCAAAAAAATAAAAAATGGTGCTTGGTGTCTTGCGCCTCTTCATGTGGCTGGGCAAGATGCAGAAATTCCTTCCCCAGTGACTCTGCAGCGTAGCCCTGGCTGCTTCTGTGTGCTGGGACCTCTCTACTTATGTGCACGTAGCAGCCGACTCCTTTCTAGAGCCCTGTCCTTGCCATGCCGGCTTTGCCCTTACCCAAAAGGGTCTCCTGTCTCCTCTTCAACCAACCGGACCCTCCCCTCTCCCTGTGCTCCCCTTCAAACACTTGTCTTTGTGGAGTCCCCGCCCTCCTCCTCCCCTTCTAGCACTGGGATGATAAGGGTTTGGACACTGCTTGAAGTTAGTGAGTCCCGAAGATCTGGGGGAGGCCATACGGAATGCCCCGCAGTGCACCTTCTCCCCAGTATCTGGCCAGAGAGGACCTGTTTTGGCTTAGTAGTGGAGGACTGAGGAGGGTGGCCGCCAGAACTAAGGGAACACTTCAGATGGCTGAGGATAGGTAAAGCTCAGCCAAGTGGGTCGAGGTTCCCGTCTGCCTCTTGGACTGGCCCTTCCCAGGTCCAAGTGAGGAAGAAGACAAGGAACCCTGAGGAACCACGCGGGGAAGCTGGAATAGGCCAGTCTGGCTTGGGACCCAATCTTCGAGGGGTGGGACTTGGTTGCCCTCTCTGTGGCATAAGCCTCTACCCGGACCCCACCCCCACCCCCATGCTGCCCTTGAGGGATTAGGCAGATGTCTGCTCTCTGGATGGCCTCCTCGGAAGTAGGTCTGTGCTTTCTGGAGAAGGGAAGGCAGGTGAGGGTGTGTCCTACTCTAGTGTGTAGTCAGGAAGTTTGCATAGCTGACCACACACCTGTAACTCCTACCTCCTAGGTGGCCCGAGGCAGCCGAGATGACAGCTCTCCCCAGGAATCCTGCTACCCGCTGAGAAACATGATCAGCAAATCCCGTGAGTGCTCTCCAAGGGCTCCCCCACCCTGAAGGCTGGGCCCCCAGAAGCAGTGTTCAGCGTCATCCTGGGACCCCCTGGGGGTCGTCGAGGCACAGGCAGGGGGCCAGGGGGCCCTCTCTTCATCCTGAAAGACTGTGGCAACACTTAGGTCCAAGCCCTGTGCTGGAAACCTAGGACGAGGCAAGGGCCACAGACTGGGTCCACTTGAGCTGGAGGTTGTTAGGGCCCCAAACAGGGTAGGGGGCCTGGGGCCCTACCTGTCTGCCTCTGCCTCTAGCTCCTCTGTGCATGTGCCCTGCAGGCTTGAAGCTCTTGGCCATGTTGACTCTGGTCCTGCTCGTCATGGTGTGGTATTCCATCTCCCGAGAAGACAGGTACATTGAGCTGTGAGTCCAGTTTCCATGTCCTTCCATTGGTTCTTCTCAGGAATGGGTCCAGGGATGGACCATCATGGGGCGGCAGACCTAGTGGGGCCAGGAGGGCTCTGAGGGCCAGAGCATTACCCCTCCCTTGAGCTACTAGCACAAAATCCCTCCAGGAGGGCGGGTGGTGGGTTTGGGAGCCAGGGGTAGGGTCTGGGATGACTCCCCAGGGCCTTCACCCATGGAGTTCAGGAGAAGGAAGAGCTGGATCCAGAACGAGTTGGTTTCAGAGCCCTCACACCACCAGTGCTGTGGGAGAAGGTTAGGGCTGCCTGGGACACCGGTCCCTGGGTCCGTAAGGAGTGACTGGAGCGCCCGCCTCCTCTTCTTTTCTGTCTCCAGTTTTTATTTTCCCAGCCCAGAGAAGAAGGAGCCGTGCCTCCAGGGTGAGGCAGAGAGGAAGGCCTTTAAGCTCTTCGGCAAGTAAGTACTTGAGGCTCAGGCGGGACAGGGCATGGGGTGAGGTGGATTGAGAGTTTCACAGGGTGGAGGCCTCCGTGCTGGTTCGATGGAGGGGACCATGTTAGCAGACATGGGTCAGGTCATGGGGTTAACCCGTGGAGGGGGAGAGGCCCTTAACGTGTCAGCACAGAGCTGTTTCCGGGGAGGCCATCCAGAGAGTGGACATCCTCCTCTTCCCTCATATCAGTCAGGCCCCTGACCTGACCCCGATTCTCATCCTCGATTCTAATCCCTTTCTCATCCCCACCCTGCTTTCACCTCCACGCAGCTACTCCCGAGATCAGCCCATCTTCCTGCAGCTGAAGGATTATTTCTGGGTCAAGACACCGTCTGCTTACGAGCTGCCCTACGGGACCAAAGGGAGTGGTAAGATGTGCCGGGTTAATGGGAATGGTGGGCTCACCGTGGCCACACTGCTGCCCTTGGTCCCAGTGCCCACGTTGTGAGCCAGGCTCTGATGCTGAGGTCAGGGGAGGAAGAGGCAGCCAGACCTCTGGGGAGCAGTGGAGGGAGAGTCTGCAGCCCTTCGGAAAGCCAGCTGTTGTCATCAGCCCCTCCCAATCCGCATCTTTTTGTAGAAGACCTGCTCCTCCGTGTTCTAGCAATCACCAGCTACTCCATTCCAGAGAGCATCCAGAGGTAAGGAGACATTCCTCACACTGGGTCCGAACACCCTCCCCTCCTGACCCCGGGAGGCAGTCACGGGCCAGCACCTCCCAGTGAGTCTTCCTGGCTCTGGTCCCCTGTGGCCAATTTGACCCTTCTTCCTAGCCCGCCTGTCTCCAGGGGAGGCAGGGACGCCAGTGTCCACAGCAACTGAGCCTGGGTATCCGGGAGCCGTAGAGGGCAAGGTATCGCTGTGGCAACAGGCAGGCCTGGGCAGGGGGCGAGGAGGCTTTGAAATGGGGTTTCTTATTAGTCCTCCCACCAGGAGTTTCCCTCCTTTCTTCCTGTGTCTTCTGTGCTCTGCTCAGTCTCCTCTCCCGTCAAAGCCCTTGGCTGTGGAGTCAGCAGGACCACAAAAGCAGGACTTTGGGGACATCCCTGGTCCGAGGTGGCTGGGAGAGGAGTCCTAAGCCAGGCCCCAGGCAGACCCAGGGCAGGGTCACTCTTGGGGCTGATCACCCTCTCCCTCTGGCAGCCTCAAATGTCGCCGCTGCGTGGTGGTGGGGAACGGGCACCGACTTCGCAACAGCTCGCTGGGGGAGGCCATCAACAAGTACGACGTGGTCATCAGGTCTGTGGGACTGGCCCTCACCCCTTCTGCTTGGGGGTGACTGTAGATGGGCCAGCGGGGCTCTGGGTGACGGGCACCCTCCCCACTGCCTCCCAGATTGAACAATGCCCCAGTGGCTGGCTACGAGGGCGACGTGGGCTCCAAGACCACCATGCGTCTCTTCTACCCTGAATCTGCCCACTTCAACCCCAAAGAGGAGAACAGCCCAGACACACTCCTTGTTCTGGTAGCTTTCAAGGCAATGGACTTCCACTGGATTGAGACCATCCTGAGTGACAAGAAGAGGGTGAGTGGGAAGACTGGGAAGGGAGGGGTCAAGGCCCAGGGGTGGGACACTGCCTGTCTCAGGACCTCACTCTCCACAGCATCTGCCGCTGTGGTCCTGAAGAGCCCGTGAGGGGAAGGTGTGAACTCCACGTTCTGTGGGGCTTCTGAGAAGCCACCCAGCATCCGGGGCCTGATGGCTTGCAGGAGCCAGGTGGCGGTAGCCAGGGGTATTCCAAGCTTTAGGCTGCCTGGGACATGGAAGTTGCCAGAATATGTGTGAGAAATCTGGGAGCAGAGGAACTGGTCGTTAGTGATGTCCAGGTAGGGTATAAGTTAGAATAGGACATCTGTCCTTCTGGGTTGTGTCCACTGTGTCTTTTCTCCATCCATTCAAATGCTGAGTGGTCTCATCTCGAATTTTTGCCAGAAGTTTTGACAGCCCCAGAGTCAAGCCCCTTCTGCCTGTTTGGGTATCCTTGGAAGTGGGCAGTGATTGGGCCCCAGCTTCTTTTTTTTTTTTTCCCAATAGTTTATTGTCAAATTGGTTTCCATATAACACTCAGTGCTCTTCCCCACAAGTGCCCTCTTCCATGACTATTCCCCCTTCCCCCCCTCCCCCTCCCCCTTCAGCCCTCGGTTTGTTTTCAGTATTCAGTAGTCTCTTTTGATTTGTGTCCCTCACTCTCCCCAGCTCTCTTTCCCCCTTTCCCCTCCCTATGGTCCTCTGTTAGGTTTCTCCTGTTAGACCTGTGAGTGCAAACATATTGTATCTGTCCTTCTCCGCCTGACTTATTTCACTTAGCATGACATCCTCAAGGTCCATCCTCTTTGTTACAAATGGCCAGATTTCATTCTTCCTCATCGCCATGTAATACTCCACTGTATATACACACCACATCTTCTTGATCCATTCACCAGGTGATTGACATTTAGGCTCTTTCCATGATTTGGCTATTGTAGAAAGTTGGGCCCCATATTCTAAACACTGTGTCACTTGGCCTCCCATGGAGAGTGCCCTCCCTCCTCTCTCTCTCTCTCCCTGATTCTCTCCTCTGGTCTCCCTTCCCCTCTCTGGTGCCAGCCTCCACCCCCCACCCCCTCCCAGCCCTCATTCCTGAGGGCCTCTGCCATCCCATGGACCCCATCTCCTGGCTGTCCACCACTGGGCTGGACTTGATAAAGGTCTTCGTGCATCCTCATCTCTCCCTTCCGACCCTGTGCCCCCTAGGTGCGAAAGGGCTTCTGGAAGCAGCCTCCCCTCATCTGGGACGTCAACCCTAAACAGGTGCGGATTCTCAACCCCTTCTTCATGGAGATTGCAGCCGACAAACTGCTGAACCTGCCCATGCAGCAGCCTCGCAAGATTAAGCAGGTAGGTGATGGTGGGGATGTGGGCAGGGAAGCCAGGGCATCGGGCTGGGATGTTTCTAGAGGCTTGGGAGCCTTGGGAGGACCGTGCGAGAGGGGAAAGTAACAACAGAGACAGCAGCTGGCATTTGAGCAGTACCTGTGAAGGCCTCCGGACCACGCCTTCAGGCACAACCCTGTATTCAGCCTGGGTTGTTCGGAGTAGACACTAGTCAGAACTCACAAACTAGGGAGTTGCTGGGACAGTCCATGGCCTTGACTTTGGAGCAGCTTGAATCTGTGCAGTTGCTGTTAGGTCACTTTATCTGTGATCTTATATTGGAATGTATTGGCCAGAGTGAGTTAAAGGAGGTTCAGTTTGTCTTGTGTGTCCTGGTTTGGTGCGACGTGTCAATTTTGGGAGTCATGGTACAGGTTCGCAAGGTACAACGGTTCCAGCTGTGGGCCGTGGCCACCAGCTTGTAGCTTCCCAAGGACTTCCACACACGTCCTTTGAGCCCACAGAGAGGCTGTGTGGGACAGTTGTCAGAGGCAGCCAGCAAACAGATAGGACTCGGCTATCCTGCTTACTCTACGGCCTTGGGCGGATCAGCCACTTCGAGCCTCACTCTTTTTACCTGTGTAGTGGGGACAGTATCAGTACTGACCTTTAAGGCCCTTGTAGAATTTAAAAACATGATTATGTAACATGTCTGTTGTGCAGCTTGGTACTTAGTGGGTGCTCACTCTATTTGCCACATTTAAAAAAATTTTTATTTTATTTGTTAATCTTTAAAGAAAAATTTTATGTCTTTATTTTATTTTGAAAGACACAGAGAGCTAGAGGGGGAGGGGCAGAGAGACAGGGACACAGAATCGGAAGCAGGCTCCAGGCTCTGAGCTGTCAGCACAGAGCCCACCACAGGGCTCGAACCCATGGACTGTGAGATCATGACCTGAGCCGAAGTCGGATGCTTAACAGACTGAGCCACCCAGGTGCCTCTATTTGCCACATTTTGAATAGATACTTTTATTTTTCACTGAACACCTACTATGATTTGGCTCCATATGTTGAATGCCTCCTTTTGTAGCTGCTTGGTCCCAGCCCCGAATTTCCATGCCTTGGGGCTAAGACCTGTACCTTGCCCTAAGGACAGTCAGTCTAGCAGAATAAACATATGGGTTGCAACATGGAATGCAGAATGCCCTAATGGAGAGTTGCTTCAAATGTTGGGGGGAGGGGCATACCTGCTTGGGGCTGCCCCGGAGCCCTCCACCCACCCAGAGGAGGTTGGAGTTGGGCCTTGAGGGGTCATGGGGCCCATCGGGCCAGAGACTTGGGAAAACGTATTTCTATTGGTCAACCAGCTTCTCTGGCACTGAGTTTTAGTACAGGTGAGTTGGGGGTGGGGTGCGGGCAGGAAGGTGGTGTGGGGTGTGGGGCACTGATAGGGTGTGGGGCAGAAGGGGAAGGCCAGAGCCCGGAGACGAGAAGGACTGTAACCTAGATTCTCTCTATGGGGAAGGAACGGGGAGGGATGTCCTCGATGTAGTAGTTTCCCATTGCCACCTACCTAACAAATCACCACAGCTGAGTGTCTTAAAGCAATACCTATTGATGGCCTCACAGTTCTGGAGGCCAGAAGTTCAGCACGCATGACTGGCCTCTCTGCCAAGGGTATCAAGGCTGAAATCCATTTGGCAGCTGGACTGAGGTCTTGTCTGGAGGCTGACGGGGGGAGAATGCTTCTAACATCCTTTTCGCTTAAAAAATTTTCTTCATGTGTTATTTATTCATTTTGAGAGAGAGTGAGTGGAGGAGGGGCAGAGAGAGAAAGGGAGACAGAATTCCAAGCAGGCTCTCCACTGTCAGTGCAGAGCACATGTGGGGCTCAAACTCACCAACCGTGAGATCATGACCTGAACTGGAATCAAGAGTTGGAGACTTAACCGACCTTAACCACCGGAGCCACCCAGGCACCCCCAAGTCTCTTCTTGTCAGAGCAATTCAGTTCCTTGTGGTTTCAGGACCGAGGTCTCGTTTCCTTTGCTGGTTTTCAGCCTTGACACCTTAGAGATTGTGCGTGTTTCTTAGGAGACAGCCCCCTCTGCCTCTAGCCAGCAGTGACGTGATAAATCCTTCTTGTGCTTCCCACCCCTGACTTCCTCCATTGTCTCCCTCTAGACCCAGAGGCAAAAAGCTCAGGTAATTAGGTCAAGCCCACCAGGATTATCTCTGTATCTTACAGCCAGTGGCACCTGTCAAGTGATATAATGTAGTATATCTCAAACTTGTAGGCACTCAGGGGTCATTGGGGGTTATCTTAGGGATCTCCTGCTACACCACTTATTTTACAGTGAAGTTGAGAGATTTATAATAATTCTAGGCTTCCCTGTTAGACAGCTGGCTGGACGATAACATGCTTAACTAATAGAGGGGAGTTTGGTGGGGAGAGGAGAGTCTGGCAAGTTTCAGGAGCCCGTGTCTAGGCAGAGCTGGCTAGAAGGTCATGGAAATGTGGTTCACTGAGGTGTGAACTGGGTAAGGTAACGTAGTGGGGGTTGAAGCAACAGGGGTGAAACCAAAGGCCCAGGCAAGAAGAGACAGATGAGTCAAGAGGAGAGTTCAGCAGGGACACTGGGAAAAACCGGGCAGTTGGAAGACTGACGCAGTCTAGGAAGCAGATCCTAAACAGGAGTGGGCAGCTCAAGTGGTCGGGCAGGCAGCTTGCTGAAGCTGAGGAAGGCAGGAGTTGTGAGCCTAGGGTATCATGTTGCCCATCCCCATGGGTGAATTAGGGATGGAGAAAGCAGGTCCCCATAGCTGCTCAGAGGGCGGGTGGGAAAAGTGTTGCCATCCCCACTTCAGGAAGCAGAAAGCCCACACTCATCAAAAGGCACTCAACCCGTGAGTGAGAGAGCCCGGGTTTTCTGAAAGAGATGAGGTTTTCCAAGGCAGAGAGCAGAACCTTTCCACTTGAGCAGGTTTTTTTTAACAGTTGTAAGCCTCAGTTTCCTCTTCTGTAAAATGGGGCCCATCAAAATATCTACCTCAACATGTTTTTATTAGGATTGGAGGCAATAATGTATAATACTTAACATAGTGTCTGGCCCATAGTAAGTGCTCAAAGGGTAATAGATATTATTATTGTTATTATTTTTGTCATTACTGTCATCCTGAATATCATCATCATGCCTAAAGGCCCAACCAAACCTCCCTGCGATGTGTTGGATTCTACTGTCTGGTCTGGTAGCCATGAGCCACCTGTGGCTATTTAAATTTAAATTTAGGTTAAATCAATTAGGTATACAATTAAATAAAGGAAATGATTCAGCTCTACTGCAGCTGCATGAACCCCGCCCCTACGCCCAGTAGCCGCATGAAGCTCATGACTGCTGCATAGATGGGACATGAAGAACTCTGCCGGGGTGACAGAGGCTGTTGCAGAGCGCTGGCCCAGAAGGTGGTGAAGGAAGAAGGACTGCCTCTAATACTTCCCCACCCCCTCTTCCCTCAGAAGCCCACCACAGGCCTGCTGGCCATCACCCTGGCACTCCACTTCTGTGACCTGGTGCACATCGCTGGCTTTGGCTACCCAGATGCCCACAACAGGAAGCAGACCATCCACTACTATGAACAGATCACGCTCAAATCCATGGCGGTAAGCGGCCCCTGCTTCCGAGCTGGGTGGGGTAGGACTGGGGACACCGGGTAAGTGAGAGTGGTGAGGTCACTCAGAGGGTCAGAGCTGAAACTGAGATTCCCTGGACTCCTGGCCAGGGTCCTCTCTATCTGGCCCCACAGGGCCTGTCTTCCTTGTGGGAGCCAGCACAGAAAAGGGAGCTCCCGGAAGTGTGGGGAGGTGGGAAGCACCAGAGAGACCTTCTTGGGGCAGGGAGGTCCCTGAGAGTCCCTCAGTTTGCTCCCTTGGCTGTCTCCATAGGGGTCAGGCCACAACGTCTCCCAGGAGGCCCTGGCCATCAAGCGGATGCTGGAGATTGGAGCAGTCAAGAACCTCACCTTCTTCTGACTTGGGCAGGATCTCTACCCATCCGTCTGCCTGCTCTGCCACCTGAGCGACCCCATCCGTGGCTGTGGGCGTGCCCGATGCCAGCATGACCTGCCTGGACTCACCCTCCCCTGTGTGGAGAGGGGTCCTGGTACTGGCCAGGTCTGAGATGAGGCTGTGTCCCCGGCTGCTCTAGTGAAGGCCCGACCCAGTAAGGCCTCCTGGCGGGAGGCCGTCCGAGGCATGGGCTCTGTTGCTGTGCCATCCCTTCTCCACCAGCACCGGGAGGTTATTTAATGGGCTATTTAATTAAAAGGAAGAATGTGCCATGGGCTGGTCCCACGGCCTTCGGAAGAGAGGGCATAGTACAGTGTTCTGCCCACTTTTTATAAAAAACACGAAAGTGCTGGGCCCACCAAAGCCTAGACCCAGAGCAGGCCTCCCAATGGGGCCGGGATGTCTGGAGTGGGTGGGTGCCCTCCAGAGAGGGGCTGCTGCCTCCCAGCAGGCATGGGAAGAGCACTGGTATGGGGGTTCCACAGAGAATGGGACCTATCTAGAAAAGAGGTTTGAAACCTATCATTAAACTATTTTTCCTAAAATGGAAGGAGTTGTGATACCCTGTGTCCTTCAGGTTGGGGAGGGCGTCAATGGGGCAGTGGATCATGGCAGTGGCCCCCCTCTGCCAGCAGTAGGCAGGGTTGTTACAGACCAGCAGTGTCTCCGGGACCCCATGGGACCCAGAGTGGTCATGCTCCTTCAGGAAATAGTTACTGGGTATAGTGCTTGGTGCCAAGTCATACATTGTCATCCTGGTGCGGCCGGTGAGCAGGTGGGGCCCAGAGCAGCCTGTCTCTGGACATCCAGCCTGGCATCTTGCATCCTGGTTTAACGTTTCAGAGGTGGGGAGGGGTGGGAGGATGCCAGATGGGAGTGGCAGACCCCCCCCCCCCTGCCCCTTCCCTCTCGAGCCTTAAGTTTCTAAAACCTCATGCTGAGAGGTGTGTGTTTGAGGACGGGGTGGAGCCAGACAAAGGAAGCCAAGTTTCCTTTCTCAGATTAAGTGGGAATCATAAAATGGAGTTTAGAGAAGGTCTTGCCAGTGGCCCAGGCTGCCAGGATTGGGATGGGCTCGGCTCGGGCAGCGTCTGAGGGATTTGGCGAGGCCTATCCAGCCAGTTGCCGGGCCAGGGGACAAAATGCTGTTTTCCCCAAGTCTCTAGAATTACGAGAGCTCTGCCATTTGCTTGTATCTCCCTGCTTTGTTCTCCATCTTCCCAGGCCCCACTTAGCTGCCAACTAGGCATCTTGCCACCCCCACAGCTGTTCCTTTACATCTGGAGCCAGGAGAGAGAGCTGGAGCCCACCCCCCCAATCCCCCGTAGGGAATGGGACTCACAGCTGTGTTCCTGGCTTTCTCGGAAAGAGTTGCAGCTTTGAGGTTTTGAGACAGCTAGGCTGGGTCAGGACAGATAAAGAGGAGCAGAGATTTGGAGAAGCAGAGGCAGATGACACACTTCTGGACCAAGTGTTGGAGTAGCCTTGAGAACATCCAACCTCCTGCCACAGAACAGTCCTGAGGACCGTTGTCACTGGTCACTGGGAATGGAATCGCCTGCTCTCTCAGAAGCCTTACTTGGCTAGCCGCTCTCCCTCCAGGGCAGAGGGGAATTCTGAAAGCACATAGGTCCCAGCATCTGCAGCCCCAAGCCCCCTCTCCTCTCTGCAGGGGCAGGCTTTGTCTCCCAGGCTTTGACCTGGGAGCAGAGGCGGGGGACAACTGGCTGACTCCAAAGGGGGTGTGAACGTGTGCAGAGATCTTATCTCTGCTTATCCCTGATGCTTCCCCAGGGGCTTCTCGTGAGGGTATGCAAGGGAGTGTCCATTTCCCCATCCAGGGCCATTGAAAGTGGCTGTCAGAACATAGGATCCAGCTGTCCTGGACTGGGGCCACTGCCTGTTACTGAACACGCCTAAACTTGAGCCAGAATTCAGCACACTTGGATGGGTCTGGGTCAGATGCTGCCCGCCCCCTCCCCGCGTGCCCCCCCCACAACTCCACACACATGCATATAGACACGGGAGCGTTTTACATTCTTGTTGGGTTATGTCTCTCATGCCACATGCAGAGTCTTTCACATTTACATACCGACAAGAGGGTGTACAGGGAGGGAGTGTATATACCCAAATTGGTCACTGTTCCCTCTGGTGGCCCAGCTCTCTCCAGGCTGCCCCAACCCCAGTGCAGATTGAGTCAGTCCTGGCCCAAGGTCAGAGTCAGGAGTAGAGCTTTGATGTGGAGTCGCTGGAGGGGGTTTTTTGGTGTTCTGAGAAAGGGACTGTCATTCTTCAATTAGCTCAACCAATGGAAATGAACTGCCTTCCAGCCTGCCTGGTACTGATTAAACATGCCCTGAAAATGAGGCAGGAGGGGAAGCAGGGAACGGTAGGGGCAAGTCCACAACTCGGGGACACCAGGCTCTGCCACTTCATTCTGTATGACCTTGGGCCAATCATTTCCTTTTCTTTTTCTTTCTCCTTTTTTTTTTTTTTTTTTAACGCTTACTTATATTTGAAAGAGAGAGAGCACCAGAGGGAGAGGGGCAGAGAGAGGAGACACAGAATTAGAAGCAGGCTTCAGGCTCTGAGCTGTCACCACAGAGCCTGATGCGAGGCTCGAATCCATGAGCCCTGAGATCATGCCCTGAGCTGAAGTTGGAGGCTTAACTGACTCAGCCACCCAGACACCCCTGGACCAATCATTTCTATGTCTCTGCTCCTACTCCTATATTTATTGAAACGAGAGGGTAGGTCCAGCCAATGAGAACCACTTATATCAGAATTATCTGGAGGGTGATTTAAAGAATGGATAACTGGGTCGTATCCAGGCCGCTGGGGATGAGGCCCAGGACTCTGGAATTTTAACAAGCACCCACAACCACTGCTCCAGCAGTCTAGACTCCAGGATGATCTCACAGCCTCTTTCAACTCTAAGGTCTGTGCGCACAGCCCATCCTAATCCCTGGTGTCCGTGAGCTGTGTTAATTAGACGTGCGCGCTTTTCTCCCGCGGGCAGGCGGGCGGGGCGGCGCGCGGGAGCCACAACTGCTCTCAGCTTGCCCCGCCCTCAGCGCCGGTGGCGGAGGCTGGGGCACGCATGCGTCCTAGATGCGGGCGCGGGGCTGGCCTTGGCGGCTGTGGGAACCGGGTCTCGGGGTGTCCGTGGCAGAGAGGGGACCTCCCGCAGTCTGCCCTGGAGGCCTCTCGGGGTGCCGACCCCAGCGCCCCGCCTCGTCCGAGGCCGGCGCCTCCCTGGCAACCGGCTTAGGTCCCTGGCCTACGGCTGCACGGGGATGACGGGGCGGGCTGCGGGTCGGCTCCCTTCTGTCCTGGTTTGCTCAGCCAGTGCAGACCAGGGTGCCTCTGCCTTCCGCTGGGCCTCCTTTGCGTCACCTACGTTGAATTCACCGAGGTTGGTGTGATACAGGCTTGGACAACAAGGGAGCCAAAGAGATCAGCATCCAATGTAAACCCTAGAACCAGCCCTCCTCCATAGAGGGGGAAACTGAGGCCTGGAGAAGTGAAGGGACCACCTAACTGGGCCAGGCAGAGTTTAGGCCCTTTACCTAGATCAGGAACCCATTTAAATGATATTTTATATTCACATCACATGGTGTTGCCTTAATTTTTGGACAGTTCGGGTTTTTATTTACACTTTCCGAGGACATAAGTACATCCATTTGTTTTTACCCCAGAGGCTGTCTAGCTTATGAAAAATTTGAGCTTGGAAACAGTTCTGTCTTTGAGACAGTAAGGTGTAGTGCACACAAAATATGAAAGTTTGGTTCGTGGGTTCTCCCTGCTCTGTCATGTAATGAGCCAAGTACACCTCTGTCCCCTCCATCTGAAAAAAAGTGGCTATGCATGCCTATCTCACAATGAGGGTTTAAAGATCTAATAGGAATATGGTTGTGAAAACATTGTGTAGACAGTGAAGTATGATATAAATATTATATTGGAAAGCTGCCTTTTATGATGAAAAATACCAGAAAGCATAGGAAACAGGTGAGGTACACATATGCAGGGCCAAATATTTGCCCAGGTACTGAGTATCATGGCTGGTTACAGAAAAGTCTTTGTCTTCAAATCACCCACAAGCTAAGTAGGGGAAGGTAAGACATTGGCGAAATGACTCAAATGCAGGCTTGGCATAATCAGACAATGAACAGTGAGTTCAAAGTGTTCTCTGGTAGTGGATTTCAAGTTGAAGTCAGTTGCCTTCCAGGTTTTTGGAGAATGTGGTTTCTTGGGCGACAGGATCCATTTTGGTGGCATGCAGCATACCACAGGAGGTTCCTAAACTAAGGTTGCGAAGGACAAGCTGAGAGTTGGGCCGCTCTCCTCAAGACCCTCTGACCGTTTTGATGTCTTACTTATAGCTTCAGAAAACTATTTGTTAGTATTGAGTATTCCCATGGTTCTGTACCGGAGGCAGATCCAGGAAATCTTTCCAACTTAAAAGTTTAAGGAGGACATATGTGTGTCTGTAGTGATAGCCTGTTCTCCTGTCTCGTTCCTTCTCAGTGAGTCTACCTCTCTTGTGAGAGATTTTGGGGATCCTGTGCCTGAGAAGTGAACCTCGAGTCTGATTAGGTGTCAGACTTGGTGGGGAGAGCCCAAATGCATTCGGAGGCTCCGCTTTGTGTAAGGTGATTACAGAGGGCTGGGAGCAGGTGGGAGAGACCACCGTCCTGTCTAGGGAGGTTAGCACAGAGGATTTGATGAAAGTTTTTTTGGGGAAAATGAACTTTTGGGGGTTGATTTCAGGGTCCCAGGGAAGACCAACAATTTAAAGCCCACCCACCCCTCATGAGAGGCATGGTTTTCTCTCTAGAATATTGCAAGACTGGGAGGGTGGAGCTGGGTGGAAGGCATAAGAGAAGGCTCAGATGTTGAAATCACCCCAGGGGATAGAAGTTGGAATTACTGAACTAAGCTATTCCAGAACCATCTATTATTCTGAGGCTTCCTAAAACACTATTTACATACATCACCAACTTTAACACTTGAGGAGTATCTTCTCTTGCTTAGAAATGTGTTTCTCTCCTAGAGAAATAACTCACAAGAGTAAGGATTAGAGTCTGGTACAGAGATTCTCTCCAGTTCTGTTCTTTTTTTGGTGTAGATTTATGTCCCACTGATGTAGACCCTGCTTGGCAGGACAGCTAGAGAAACTTTTAAAATAAAAGTCAGAGAGGAGGTTCTTGCCCCCAAATTCCTTCTCCATTCAGTAGTTCTCTGAAGTATGACTCCATTAGTGTCATCAATATGCTGCCTACTCACTGGGCAGCAGGGCCTTTTAATTTCCTTACAAAGGGGGTGGAAGTTGTTTCTTTTAATTTAATCCCCCTGACAATGTCTTTGTCTAATTGAGGGTGACCTTCAAGGGGATGAATCCCCAGATTCAGCTCCTATCCCGAGTAGCACTTTTCCCCTTGCATAATTGGGAACAGATTTCAGAGAAGCCCCAGTTAATTAAGACCCAAAGTCTCCCAAAGAAGACCTGTTTCCCGAGACTTCATTTACCTTGTCTTTGAACACTAATACTTTAGATTCACCACACAGAGGACAGTTATAAGGGATCATTAATTGAATGGTCTCATGGTGTTCCAAGATACTTCCAAGGGCCGTAGGTTAAGAAGCAGTGGCAGGATCCACTCTCACCACTGTTATTCAACACAGTGTTGGAAGTCCTAGCAATCAGACAACACAAAGGAATAAAGGAATAAAAGGCATCCAAATCAGCAAGGAGGAAGTCAAACTTTTGCTCTTTGCAGATGACATGACACTATGGAAAACCCAAAAGACACCACCAAAAATCTGCTAGACCTGATCCATGAATTCAGCAAAGTCGCAGGAAATAAAGTCAATGAATAGAAATCAGTTGCATTTCTACACACCAATAATGAAGCAGCAGAAAGATAAATCAAGAAATTGATCCCATTTACAGTTGCACCACAACCCATAAAATATCTAGGAATAAATCTAACCAAAGAGGAAAAATCTACACACTGAAAACTATAGAAAACTTCTGAAAGAAGTTGAAGAAGACACACACACAAAGGAAAAACATTCCATGCTCATGGATTGAAAGAACAAATATTGTTATAATGTCAATATTACCCAAAGCAATCTACATGTTCAATGCAAATCCCTATCAAAATAGTACCAACATTATCCACAGAGTTAGAATAAATCATGCTAAAATTCATATGGAACCAGAAAAGACACTGAATAGCCAAAGCAGTCCTGCAAAAGAAAACCAAACCTGGAGGCCTCACAATTCCAGACTTCAAGCTGTATTACAAAGCTGTAATCATCAAGACAGTATGGTCCTGGCACAAAAACAGACACATACATCAATGGAACAGAACAGAGAACCCAAAAATGGACCCACAAATGTATGGTCCACTAATTTTTGATAAAGCAGGAAAGAATATGACAATGAAAAAACGACAGTCTCTTCAGCAAATGGTGTTGGGAAAACTGGACAGCGACATGCAGAAAAATGAACCTGGACCTCTTACTCACACCATCCACAAAAATAAACTCAAACTGGATGGAAGACCTAAACGTAAGGCAGGAAGCCATCAAAATCCTAGACAAGAAAACAGGCAACAACTTCTTTGACCTCAGCTATAGAAACTTCTTACTTGACATGTCTCCGGAGTCAAGGGAAACAAAAGCAAAAATGAACTATTGGGACCTCATCAAGATAAAATCTTCTGCAGGTGAAGGAAACAATCAGCAAAACTAAGAAGCAACCAATGGAATGGGAGAAGAAATTTGCAAATGGCATATCAGATAAAGGGTTAGTATCCAAAATCTATACAAAAGTTATCAAAATCAACACTCAAAAACAAATAATCCAGTGAAGAAATGGGCAAAAGACATGAGTAGACACTTCTTCAAAGAAGACATCCAAATGGCTAACAGACACATGGAAAGATGCTCAACATCATTCATCATCAGAGAAATACAAATCGAAACCACTTAACACCTGTCAGAATGGCTAAAATTAACAACTCAGGCAAGAACAGATGTTGGCGAGGATGCGGAGAAAGGGACCCTTTTGCACTACTGGTGGGAATTCAAACTGGTGCAGCCACTCTGGAAAAAAGAATGGAAGGTCCTCAAAAAATTAAAAATAGAACTACCCTATGATCCAGCAATTGCACTACTAGGTATTTATCCAAAGGATACAGGAGTGCTGTATCAAAGGGCACATGCACCCCAGTATTTATAGCAGTGCTATTGACAATAACCAAAGTTTGGAAAGAGCCCAAATGTCCACTGACAGATGAATGGATAAAGAACATGTGGTGTATATACAATGGAATGTGACTCAGTGATCAAAAAGAATGAAATCTTGCCACTTGCAACAATGTGGATAGAAATAGAGTGTATTATGCTAAGGGATATAAGCCAGGCAGAGAAAAACAAGTATCGTATGACTTCACTCATAAGTGGAATTTAAGATACAAAACATGAATATAAGGGAAGGGAAGCAAAAATAATATAAAAACAGAGAGGGAGAGAAGCCATAAGAGACTCTCAAATACAGAGAACAAACTGAGGGTTGCTGGAGGAGTGGTGGGTGGGGGGATGGGCTAAATGGGCAAGGGGCATTAAGGAGGACACTTGTTGGGCTGAGCACTGGGTGTTATGTGTAAGTGATGAATCACTAAATTCTATTCCTGAAATCATTATTACACCATATGTTAACTAACTTGGATTTAAATAATAATGATAATAATAAAAAGCAGTGGAAAGCGATTCCTTTGCATAGCTCAGGCTCCCTCATCAGGAAGCTAGGGGGTGAGGGCATCCCAGCTCTGGGGGTGGACTGTCCCAGAGAGGAGCTGTGGGAACGTGGAGTGGCAACAGGGATATAGACCACACTGCAACGATGTAGCTTGTGAATGGCCTATGTTCACAAAAGGCCATTTAAAGATGAGGGCTGTGTAGGAGTAAGACAAAAACCAAAAACTCAACAACCTACAGGGCCTGTAATAATGAAAGCTTTTAGTGTATGTCAAAGACTTTGCCATTAGAGAGAGGGGGGAGATGGACCCAGGAGGAATAGCAGTTAGAGAGAGAAGGGATGATCCTCCTCTCCTTATAACAAAAACGTATTCATCCAGGGAAACAAATCTTTATTTTTAGAAAGACGACTCGCTTGAAATTTTCTCGTTTTTCCCGGCTTATGACCTAGTTAGGAAGACTGAGACATAGGGGGTTGGGGAAGAGAGGACTGCAGCCTTACTGTTAAGAAGGAGTAACCATAGGAGTGAGGGCTCTGTTTCGGTGATTCTCAAAGACTGCTGGTAATTTTAATGCTACAGCTGCAAAAGGCTGGGGTAGGGTTACATTTCCTAAAAACAGCTCAGATAAGAGGCTTTTCAAAGACTTTTGTAAAAGGGAAGTAAAATGTAAGATTTAGCTGAGATGCCATTGGGCTACATCCAAATGTTTCTTTAAAGAGGCACACCAAGCGGTCTTTTAAATAAAAATCTATATGCAAATATAGTTTTTATTTAAATATGTATACTTTAATTTTAATAAAGTTTATTGTGTAAGGAACCTTCCTAAAGCATAAACTAACGGCAGGACTCCCCTTGGTCTTTTCATCTGGTGCCCTCACAAACCGCACACCCGATACCTGGGCAGAGCTAACAGAACTTGGGGTGTGTACCTTGTGATTTCTACTCTGATTCCGTAGTAGCAAACGCCCTGCATCTCCTGTATGCCTCCAGTGCAGGCAGTGAGACATGGAATTCCCTTTGGCTCCTTTTCCCCAGTGCTGAGAAGCTTCCCAAACACTGCATCATGTTTGTTTTTCTTTCCCTGGGTCCTCTCAACTCCGGAAGCGGCAGAGACAGCTTCGAGGCCTATTACTTTAGAGCACTTGCTACAATCAGCTTCATCAGAAACGGATTTGCTGTGGTCTTCTAGCTCACCACGTGAGGGTGCTTCCTGTTCCATGAAAGTTGAAGAGGGACTGGAAATGACCCTGGGCTTTCCAGACTGATAGTGAGCCTGAGAATTAGAAACCGGGCTCCCATCCAGGGACTCGGAGCCAATAATGAATTTTAAAGCTATCAGAAAACTGGATACTGGCCTTGGTGGGGGTGGGGTTGGGGTGACTGGATACACAGAATAGCTTTGTTTCCCAGGAGTTGAGGTCTTTCCAGGTCGTCTGGGAACTTGAGGTGGAGGATGCCGGTCTGCCCGCCTTCCTAACCGAGCTGTGGTCCGTCCCTGCTTAGCCTAACGCTCCGAGTGGGAACGAGCAGGTGACCTTTAGCGTCGGCCATTTTCATCATATTCTGGGACGCCAGTGGTCTTGAGTTTGTGCTTCGGATGGAAACAGTTTGTAGCGGAAATCACATGAGTTTAAATGTCACATTTGCTACTTGTTAGCCCTGTGACCCTGGGCAAATCTTTTGGCTTCTTGAAGCCGCATTCCCTCGTCAGTAAAAATGATGATCCTGTGTAGAATTCTCAGGGTTAAGTACAAAGAGTACAAAGCACTCATTTCAGTTAATTTGAAATCCCCTCTAGGAGAATTCAGGACTTCCCTCTGCCTGAAAACTTTTTTTCTTTTTTTTTTAACCCCTCCCTTTACCAGTTTCTTGCACCCTCACCCTTCAGCAAGAAGTAAATGGGCCTGGGGACAACCGAGGAGTGTCCGGAGTGCAGCCTAGGCTCCTTCGCAAGGCCCCAACTTTCCAGAAGCTCCAGGCTTCTGTGTTCTCTTTCACCAATGCCTGACTTGTGACCTTCTAGGCCTTCAGCAATTCTTTGCCGTGCTTGTGCGTTGGACAGAGCATGTGGGGTTGGGCCCTGCATGGCTGCGTCTTGACTATGCAGCCTCTGTGCTCTCTGTTGGTCTGCCAGTGACCGTCCCTGTTCTCACCCTGGAATACCCGACGGTCAAGAGGGAGAGAGTTCCTTCTATTCTATAGGAGAACAGGTTTCTAGCTTATTCCTCTGGTTATGATCATATCCCGGGATTCCAGGAAAGAATGGGTCCCTCCACCCTATTCTGAGAACTGGGTGTTGTGTGTATAGCAGGGTCAAGGCACAAGGGGCAGGATGGGTGTGGAGATGTTTAGGAGGTGGATTTACCACCCACCTCCAAGGCTGGGGAAGGCTGGGAGGAATTAACAGACTAGCCTTGAGTCTACATCACAGCATTTTGCATCTGGTTTTATATCCTTGTTCCTTATTGACAGGGACAAAACACATCCAGGAAATAAGAAGTCTTGTCAAGGTTAACTGTGAGCAAGCAGGGGCCAATTTCCTGGCCTCTGTGTGGGGCCAGGATTGGTGCTAGGAGCAGAACAAGGACTGGGATGTACACTTACATTTACATTTCTTCTCAGTTTCTACCCCCTTGGGCTTGGGGGCTCCAAAGGAGGTGAGCTAAGGAACTGGGGAATTTTGAAGCAATAGGAAATAGAGAAGTAGCGGAACCTTCCTCTTGGTGGAGGCGCTATGAAGATTATATAGAACTTGTGGTTGGGGCCATCCAAGGAATGAGGGCTTGGAGGGAAGCACAGACTTTTGAGACGAAGGTTCTCATGATGGGTAATGATTACTGGGGAAGGTTGGAGAAGGAGGGTCTAAACTAAGAGGACCCTTCAACCACAGGGACACTTTGGGTCTTCCAAAGTTCCACTTAGATCCTGCTCCTGAACCAGCACTCTGACTTGCCCGTACCTATCCATCCCACCTGGTCTGCCATCACTCCCTGGAGCCTTCCATTCAAACAATACCATTCTTACATTATTTGAGTCTCAGAGTGTTTGGGTGTTGGGTGGCATAGGCTCTTCGAAGAGGGCCTCCTGCCCTGAACCGCTAATGGGAGCAGCTTCCTTTGCAGAACACTGCTGAGAGAAAGGCCTAGAATGACCCCTTTAGAGCCCAGTATGGCCACGCTGCCTCTGAGTGTATGTGGCATGGGTCCTGCGTTTACACGCCCTCTGGGTTGAGCCCGTCCACAAGGAGAGGAGCCCGCCTGTCGGTGCTAATGCCACCTCAACCAGAGCCACCACCTGCCTTCGTGATCTGGGAAAACTGAATTAAAGAAGGACAAAGAAGCATGTGTTCCCAGAGCATACCTCCGGGCTCTTGGCTTCCTCCTGTGACTCTGCAGGAACAAAAGGACAGAACGGATTTGTTGGACTAATGGCCCTAACATTTATTTTCAGGTGGTGAGTAGGCGGGGAGATGTGTAGATATACTTTCTTTCTTGCCTGTAGAGTCTTACTGAGGACAGGACCATTGTTCCTTGTGTGGATTTAGGCCCCTGGAGGTTCATCAGCTGAGAAGGGGAGTCTCACCATTTGAAAGACCTGACCTCTGGTCCCCTCAAGCCCTACATGTCCCAGGAAACACTCTCTCCAGTGACTATTTGAAGAACCCTGGCTAGAGAAGCTCTCACACTGCTTATATTAACTCTAGTTGTGCTGTAGGGGAGGAGGGCGGTACACGAAGCCAGGGTGGGTGGGGTGGCAAGGGGCATGTCCCTTGAGTTTCCCCAAGTGTTCCCATGTTCCCTCTTGGCCCTCCCTCGCCCAGGACACCAGTCTCTGATTGACCCAGTCCCACCTCAGAGTTCAGAGGCCTCAAGTCCAAGGACAGAACTGCAAGAGTATGGACACAAAACACCAAACAAGTTGGGGATGGGCTGGTGGCCAGTGCAGTGGGACAGGTGCTCCAGGGCCATTTGTGCCTTCTCAGCATCCAGGGTCTGGGCTCTGAGCAGCTGGGGGCACTGGGGTCTCTGAGGCAGCTCAGTGCCTTGATGGGCTTCACCCCTCTTCTCCCCAGGGTTGTGGTGGAGCACAGACACGGGGGTAGGGCTGTGGGCAGCAATGGGTAGAGCGCATGGGGAGGCTGGAGAGCGGTCGGCAGTTTCATTAAAGCAAAGTTATAGCTGCCTCTGGTGCCTGTGGGAGGGACCTCCAGGAAAGGGCTGGGGACCAGAGTGTCCGGTACGGAGCGCAGTGTACTCAGCCACGTCCTCTGACCACGGAACACACCCCCCCCCCACCCGCCCCGCCCCAGCACGCTGCAGCTGGGGACCCAGGTTTGTGCTTGATCAGGGTTTCTGAGGAGGGTGGTGGCAGAGGTGCTCCGGGGGGCCTTTCTGGAGGCGGTTGCTTCTGGGGTCCTCCACGCAGTGTGCCCCCCACCCACAGTCTTCAAAGAGCCATCAGGTGGCGCCCCCCCCTCCCCTCCCCGCCCTTCCCCAGCCCCTGGTTTGGGATCCTCAGACGTGAGTCTGCATCCTCCGCTGCAGGGGTCGGCTGGGGTCAGAGTTCTGGGAGGAGGACTGCGAGTGGTGGGAGGAGGAGGCGGAGGCCTTGCTGGCCTTGTCGAACTGCACGTAGCCGTCCTGCTTGCCGCTGCTGCTGACGCTGCTGTCACACTGCGTGTCCAGGAAGGAGCTGCTGTCGCTGAGTGAACCTCTCTGGAACTCCCGCTCGCAGAGCTCGATGGACGAGCTGCCCATGCCCAGCACGAACCTCTGCCCGTAGTCGTACAGGCGGCCCTGGCCGCTCAGGGTGCTGTAGATGTTGGTGAAGGACATGCCCGTGGGCACTCGCTGCTTGCCTGCGGGACGCAGGTCCGGCTGGCAGCTGCTTAGCGAGATGGTGGGCGTCGAGTGGTGCTCTTTAAAGGTATTGACGCTGTAGTAGCCATTGGTGGGGTCCTGGGAGGGGCCAGAGTGAGAGCAGCATCACTGGGTGGGCAATGATTGTGGGGGATCATTGCTTTCTGTCTGGGCTGAGCCAGTCCTTACACAGTAAGGGCTGAAGAGACACAGGAGGAAGGGGACAACCGGGGACATGGAAGGAGGGGGTGCCAGAGGGGAGGGGGCTGGCAGGTGTGCAAGTGTCAGCAGGGAGGCTCGACCCCACAGGGGTGTAGCACTGGCTATGTGTCGTTATGTCAGGGCAGAGTAAAGCCGTTTGAGAACCAGACTTCGTTTTTTGTTTTTGTCCAGAACATGGATACTTAATTTAAAATTGTTATTTGTGAGGAAGCTGTAGGAGAGAACAGTGCCACCCAGCCTTAACTCGCTTGCCTCCTCTGGCAGGTGAGTGTCTTCGCTTAGGGAGAGAATAGGCACCCGTCCCCAGGATGCCCTCTGGCCTCTCTCTGTTTCCTGTCATTGTTTGTCTGTATCTGAGACTTGGGCGTTGGAGCTCCGGCTTCCACAGCTGGGACTTACAACCCGTGGCTATTTCTTACCTTCAGGTTCTGAAACTCCTTCTCCTCCTCTTTGAGGACCTCCAGCTGCTTCAGTACTGAGTCTTGTTGGAATTCACCGCGGTCCATCTACAATCCAGAAATGGCTGCTCAGTGGATTGGAGCTGGGCTAAATGTTCACTTCCCCCGAGGAAAAGACAGAGAAGTGAACTCGAAAGAGCCTTGTCATCTCTGCCTCCCCCTTCCCACCTCTTCTCACTGCCTGGCCCATGGAAGGCAGGTAAAGGAGTCAGGAGGAGATTTCAGACATTGTCATTGTTCTTGGACCCTCTGCCCATCCCCCCCCGCCCCCAGAGAAAGACAGAGGGGTGGGAGAGGGGGTCAAGTGGGGGAGGAGCAGTTTGCTGAGACCACACTTTTCTTCCCTTGGCTAGGGTATCTCACTTGGATGATTGCATTCAGTCCATGGAGCATTTACTGAATTGTGGGTCAGACTTATGCAGATTGAGGTGCATTCAGATATAGCGGTGCTCATCAGGGAGCTGGATCTGTAGGTAAATCATTACGGGACCTTGACTGCCGAGCGTGGGCTAGGGTCCTAGCAGGTCAGCTCATTTCCCAGTGCTAGGCTTAATGAAGGTCTTTGGAAAGAATCATAGTGCATAACTACCTGCGAGATGCTGGTAGCAATAGGGGCCACGCCTGTTATTCATAGCAATGACTTAGATGTCCTAAGAGTTATCTCTTAGCAGAGGCCAGCGAGCCTAGGGGCAAGGACTGCTTCCTGCTTCTCTTTGGGGATCCAGCACACTTGGTACAGCACCTTGTATATTGTGGTCATTGACCAGAATGCTTTTGGGACGGAATCATATGTAATCATTCTGATTTGTCATGCCTAACACAGTGCCCGATATACAGTAGGGCTGTCACAGATGTCACGTTTATGTCGCATGGATGAATGAAATGGCATAGCTCTAAATCACTGAAAATTAAAATAAGACTGAAGGTGGAGAGTAAAGCATGCTTGGCACATGGTAGGTATGCGAATCTGAATAACCACAGTGATGCTTATTCTGTGGCACATAGAGGCTTCCCCAGTGTCCTTTCTGCACATGACATGATCTAGGACAGCCTCCCACCCACTCCTTGAGCTCGGGTGTTTCTTGTCCCTTGTGACTCACTTTCTTGGTCTCTTTCTGGAGCCTTATGAATCAACCCTCTAGAAGGCTTGCATCCTGTCTCACTCCAGTCAGTGCTCTGGTTCTGCCTGGATCAGAGTTCTTTCCTACCAGATCCACCTTCTAGCCCTGCCTCTCATCAGGCTTAGAAGAGCCATACAGGGGCCAGGGGGTAGAGTGAGTGGGGGACTAAGGTCTCCCCAAGGGGAGGCGTAGGGACAGAGCCCTCAGCAGGTCCCTCCCCCCCAACCACCTGCACCCTCTTAACTGACCACTGGACAACTGGCAATCTTTCTCAAGGATTTGGGTTGAGGGGGTGGAGACAGTCTGAGGCAATCAGAGTTGAAGGGCATTTAATGTCCTATTCGGGATGGAGGATAGGCCAGGGTACTTCCACACCAGCCTTGATGAAGCCCATCTACAGAGACGCCCATCCCTTCTCGGATCTAGGTTTCCACTCTTGTGAGGTTAAAGGCTCTACCATGTCAGGTGCTGTGTTAGGCCTGGAGGAAAGAGACATGCAAAGACTTGGGAACATGCCCTTGCGGAATTCTGAGAAAACTGGGGAGCTGATGTGTAAGCAGAGCAATGCACTATGAAAGAGGAGCGTGTTTGGGGGGAACAAGAAGTGTAGGTGGCTCTGACCGCAACAGGAGGACAAGGATGGACAGTTACGGAGGAGGTGACATTTGAACTGATTCTCATGGGAGAATGTGAAATTCAGCAGACAAAATCAACAGGCAGACGGAACAGCCTGTGGAAAGCCTCCAAGGTGTAAAAGACTCAAAGGCCAGGAACTGCAAGGTTTTGGAGTGTCTGGAGGGCCGGGTACATTTGGTAGGAAGAGGGAGCTAAGAAGGCCAGCAGCCGCATCTTGATGAAGGAAGAGGGGCTGATGATGTGGTTGGTGGTTGGAATTTATCTAATGTTTTATTTATTTTTGATACAGAGAGAGACAGAACATGAGAGGGGGAGGGTCAGAGAGAGAAGGAGACACAGAACTGGAAGCAGGCTCCAGGCTCTGAGCTACCTGTCAGCACAGAGCCTGATGCGGGGCTAGAACCCACGAACGTGAGATCTGACCTGGGCTGAAGTCGGAGGTTTAACCGACTGAGCCACCCAGGCACCCCGGAATTTATCTAGTAGACACGGAGAGCCACTGAGGGATTTTAAGTCGGATAGTAACAGGATCCAATTTTCGTTCTAGAAGGACCCTTTATGTGGGACTCTGGAGGGTGGACCGAATCAGATGGTAAAAAAAAATAATAATGTCCGAGACCGCTAAGGTGTTGTAATAGTCCAGGGAGCCACGATGAGGCCCTCATAGGGGAGTATGGTGGGACAGAGGCAAGGGCACACATTTGAGACATTGTTTGAAGTGCAAGTGAAAGGACCTGTGAATGAGAATTAGAAAGAAAAGACCAGTGAGGAAAATGTCTGTTTGATTCAATGATGTTGGGGAGCATCTACCAGGGACTGTGAGGCTTGGAGACAAAGGGATGAATAGGCAGATTGCTTACCAACTAGTGGAGACAGATAACGGAAGGGGTGACTTCAAAGCCACACAGTGGCTAACGTTTCTTGAGCACTTAACCTTGTTCCCTGGAGTCCAAGCCTTTTCTGGGTTTACCCATTCAGCTGTCACCACGGCCCTGCATGCTATGACTTTCATCTTCACTTCACAGGGGAGGAGACTGAGGCACAGAGAAGCCCATGCCCTCCATGCCTTTGCCTGCTGCTGCTACTCCAAGCTTTTTCAACCATGACATAGCATGCACTAGAGTTTTCTAGCACGATTTTCCAGATTCCTGCTAATACAGCTGGGTGGATTACAGTCTGTCAACGGGAATCAGGAAGAGGAGGGGCAGGCTTTAGTTTGCTGGAAAAGTTATGAGTTTGCTTCTGGTAAGCAATCTGGTTTCTGAAGAGGAACCTATGTTTCTTGCAGACTCTTTGGGGGATGGGGTGGAGGAAGGGCAGGGCATGTACTAAAGATCTATAATATTCATGTGTGTACAGAATTCTGTATTATACAACAACATATTATGGCAATTTATGAATGTGTCTTGTCTCTGTACCAAATAGTCAGGTTGTTTGAAAGCTGGGACTGCGCCTTGGATGTCTTCGAGTCTCCCCAAATGCCAAGTGCAGTGTAGTAGACAGATGATAACTCTCTGTTGGCTGGGAGTGGGTGTCTGACTTATTATGGGGGGAGGGCACATCTTGACCGATGCTCTACTTCTGGAGAGCATCCAGGCCACCAAGAAGCCTCTGGAACCAAGACCTTCAGGGCACAGAGGTCGGGGTGGGGTGGGGGTAAGGTGGCATTCTCACCATCAGCTGCTTGATGGTAGGGTGTTCCTCAGCCTCCCGACCAGACGCAGGCTCCTTGTGGACAATCTCCACTCGGATGTCATTCTTGGCCGACACAACCCCCTTGAGATCTGGACGTAAGATAGGCAAGGACAGATGACAGATTCACTCCTCATCCTCAGGTGTTAGGGCCTGAGATGTTGAGCGCCCACCACCCTCACCACTCCCAGGGCTTACCCTTCAGTCCCTGAGCTCAGTAGCCTCAGCCCCCGCTGCCCCCACCAGTAGAACACCTGCGTGGATGTGCTGTGGGCTGTTGGGGCCTCGGCTCTCCTGCTCTGTTGGCCCTGTGGCATGCATCTCAGCCTCTCACTGCTGTTACCCTGGCTTCAGATGCCATCCACAATCCATTTGTCTGCTTTACAGAGCTAGGTCCTTTTTACCCTATTCAAGTCTCACCTCCTTCTAGAAGTCTTTTCTGACCTACTCTACCCGACTCTGATCTCCGTTTAGAGAGTCACAAATCTTACTGTGAGAAAGGACCTCAGGATCCCATGGCCAACCCCCCTTGCCCAAAGCGGAAACATCCTTGACATGGGGTGGTCCAGTTCCTGTGTCAAGGCTTTCGTGGTGGAGATGCCACACCTTTCAGAGGAGGCAGCCCATTTATCACCGGAGAGCTCTGTCAGAAAATCCTTGCTAAAACATGCTCCCCAGTAATTTCCACTGAGACGATGGCGAGGGAGCTTCTAAGACCCGCTCACTGGGGGAAGTCAAGAGGGCCAAGGCTGTGGAGTTTGCAGCAGGGGGAGCCTCGTGGGGGCACCCAGCTTTCTTCTGGTACAGGTGGAGGGAATAGGCTTACTCTGATTATTCATTTTGTACCTCAGAATCATAGAACATTAGAGGCAGTGGGGTCATAAAAGTCACACCATCCCATTTCATACTGTTAGACATGAGGAAACAGGCCTGGAATGGTGGTGGCTTGCCCAAGCTCACGTGGTGGAAAAAGGGAGGGCTAGAAGACCGTGTCTCCACTGTTTTCCTCCACTCAGCCATCCCATCTTACGTTTCCACACGTCTGTCTGTCACACGTGATGTCAGAGCTATGGCCAGGATGGGACTCCAGACCCACGTGACTCTTCGAGAGTGCACATGTGCCAGAATTTTATTGGTAGTGACTAAAGACCTTTAAAATCTTCACAGGGGCACCTGGGTAGCTCAGTTGGTTAAGCGTCTGACTTCAGCTCAAGTCATGATCTCACGGTTCGTGGGTTCGAGCCCTGCATCAGGCTGTGTGCTGACAGCTCAGAGCCTGGAGCCTGTCTTCAGATTCTGTGTCTCCCTCTCTTTCTGACCCTCCCCTGCTTATGCTCTCTCTCTCTCTCTGTCTCTCAAAAATAAATAAAACATTAAAAAATTTTTTTTAAAGTTTAAAAGTTTTCACAAAGGGATTCCTTGAATGCTCCCCCTACCCCCAACATGCCAGCATGTGTAGGTGACCTGCCTTTCTGGTTAGACTCCAGAAGTCAGAGGGCAAAGATCAAACCACCTCTCCCACACCCCCTCCCAGATTTCTCTGCGCTCTGTACAGCTGCATATGCAGCTGTGAAGTGAAGATGAAAGTCATAGCACGCAGGGCCGTGGTGACAGCTGAATGGGTAAACCCAGAAAAGGCTTGGACTCCAGGGAACAAGGTTAAGTGCTCGAGAAACGTTAGCCAAAGTGCTGGCTGACCGCCTCGTCCGAGTTCCAGTTTAGGCCAGTTCTGCCTCAGCTGAGCACCCACTATATGCCGGACACTACACACAGCACTGCGCGGAAAAAGATGCACAACGACCCCATCCCTGCCCCAGCAGCTCACAGCACCGTTAGGGCCCCCTGCTCGTTGCACTCCTGCTTACTTGCTCTCCGGGGCAGCCTAAGCCTGGCCTTTTTCTCTGTCCCCCTCCCTGAGATCCCGGGGGTCCCTCCCGTACTTCTCTGGGAGCGCGCACAGCAGAAGGCCACGATGGTTGCCATAAGGACGAGGAAGGCCACGCCGGCTCCTACGGCCACCCCGATGATGACGGCCATCGGCACAGACTCTGTGGGCGAGAAGGAGGCACGGCTCAACAGCAATCCCGGCGGGTGGTAGACTCTCCCCACTGGGGCCTTACCCAGGTTGCCAGACCCCTGCGCTCAGGCCCTCCTGGGAAGTGCCTCGCGGGCCTGGGCAGGCACAGTCCAACGGGGGTCAGCTCCAGTGGGACTTGGGGTGGAGGAGGAGGGCCGAGGACTGGGTGAGGGCAGGAGCAGGGGTGAGGGGGAGGGAGGCAAGCACACACGGGGAAGGGCGGGGCGGGGCGGGCTACCCAGAGATGAGAAGCAAGGCTGGGTACTGTTCAGCTCCCCTCTGTACTAAGCCAGGAACATTCTATCGTGTGGTGGCTGCAGAGTAGAAAGTCCTGGGTTTTCTTTGGAAAATGACTATGGACACTTCCCTTGTTTGCCTGGTTTGTGCTTTCCTTCTCTTCCCAGTCCCAGATGCCAAAGATAGATGCAGACAACCAGCTTTTAGAGAGTTCTCGGCCTGAGGCAGCCTCTCCTCAGGGGCCTGCTGGGCCTCTGCTGGTAGCTGCCAGGGGCCCAAGTCTAGGGTGGAGGGGGGTTGTGAGGGTCGGTGGGAGAAACCCTCCTTTTCCTTGACCTTCCCCACACCCAGTCCTTCTCCTTCCTCTCCGGGGCCAGTGCTCTGGGCACATCCCTCCCAGAGAGAAGCTTCCAGGTGGCAAGCACTCACTCCTTGCCCAGTTTCTTCAGCAGGCTAGTGCCCTAGCCCAGGAGAGATGCAGAAGGGGAGGGGCATGTATGGGGGAACGGGTGTTTTTGCAGACAGCCCTGGTCCTTCTGTGGCTGCATATGGGCTGGAGCACAGGATCTGGAGCCCTGAATAGTCCTTTGGGAATAGAATTAGAAAATGTGGGGGCAGGGAGACCTACAGCCTGCTGAGTCAAAGCCTCCCGTTTGTAGATGGAAACGCTGCGGTCCAGAGGAGTCACTGGACTTGGTCAAGGACACACAAGTACAGTAGAGCCAGGGGAAATCCAGGCTTCCTCTTGCTCCCTAGCTCTGTCTGCTCTGTCACACAGTATCCTTTAAAGCTCACGTGCTCTGTGCAGCCCAGATCCCATCGCTTCTTCTGAGCAACTTTCCACACCTCTCTTCTCTCTAAAATGGGATAATTATAGTGCCCACATCAGGGTGGTTGTTATGGGGTTTAGATGAGTGAATGCAGGAGTGCCTGGGTGGCTCAGTCAGTTATGTGGCCAACTTTGGCTCAGGTCATGATCTCGTGGTCTGTGAGTTCGAGCCCCATGTCAGGCTCTCGGCTGACAGCTAAGAGCCTGGAGCCTGCTTCTGATTCTGTGTCTCCCTCTCTCTTTGCCCTTCTCTCACTCTCCCTCTGTCTCTGTTTCAAAAAATAAATAGTCATTAGATGGGTGAATTCAGGTAAAAGCCTTGGAACTGAGCCTGGCTCCAGTCCTATTCAAGTATTCCTGTTTGTGTATGGGAAGGAGAAATGTAGCAGGTGAGAACCTTAAATGAGAAGAAAATTCCTTGGACAGCTTGAGCTCCCTGTCCCCTAACCTGTCCCACATCGTCAGTGTGGATGGCTGCACAATGTCGAGGGACTTGTCTGAAGCTGGGGGTTAGCCTCTCATTGCTGTTGTTTGCTTTCAAGCAAGGAAGAGAAACCCTCAAGCTCCGCCCCCTGGAAATGTAGCTGAGGGGTGGTGACAGCGGGTGCCCTCCCCCTGGGGGGAGGGGGAAGCAGGTGCCTGGGGCTGGCAGTATTGGTGATGACGCTGGTACTTTCCTTCCACCCAGGATATACACAGTAGTGCATTCATCACCTGCCTCTTGGTGGCCAAGATCACTGTTAGAGTGACAGGAGAGGGGACAGGAGAAGGTGGATGTGCAGAGGACACCCACGGATTAAAAATGCGAGGTGTCTGGGTTGGGCTCAACAGTCAGGAGTGGAAGAGGGGACCTGCCCTAGTAGACCTCACTCAGATCCTGGAGCTTGCTTTGGGCAAATAGATGATTCTATCTCCAGATTTTAATTCTGTTAGGAAAGGAAAGCTCACTGGTCCTGTACTTTTGAAGTTTATTAATTTGCGTTTGGTTTAGTTCCCCCTTGATTCCTAGTAAGTCTTCTTGGAAAAACTGGAGTCTTGTCTCAGATGAGCTCGGAGCCAAAGGGTGACCATAAAAGGTTCCTTAAGCTCTCTAGTCCTCGATATGTCTCCCATAAAACTAGAGAACCAGGCAATGGTATCTAAGGTGACTTTTGACTCTGACATCCTGTGAAGCCACCTTTCCTTGACTTGTTAACAGCTGGGAGAGCACCGACTTATCTGGAGAACTGTCCCTGAGTGGGCAGGCGGGGGCAGAGAGGGGGGGGGTCTGCTGGGAACAGGGGGACCAGAAGGGTGGCATTCCCTGTGCACCTGCTTGCCTGGCTCCCTGAGGTCTGCTCTGGGCCACCTGTGCAGGTCTCCCCTCTTAGATGTCTCCTGGAGAGGGGCTGGGGGGAGGTGCTGCCTGCTCAGCCTCTCTCCTCCTTCCAAGGAGGGGACTCGGCCATGAAGGAAGGTGTCGGGGACTGCGGATGAGTGTGAACAGACACAGGTGAGATGGAGACAGGAAGCCGACACCACCTCCAGCACTGGAGTGGCTCTGAGGGGTGACAGGGAGAATACAGCAGGAGCTGTACTGTGCTGCCTCTGCGAGTTTGCCTGTGCGGAGACTGATGCTCTTAAAGGGGCATGTCTGCCCAGAGGGGAGGGTGGGTGGGCCCCACAGGGAGTCTGATGAACGAATTGAGGGGGGAGCCTAGTCCCTTCAGGGTCCATGTGGCAGAGGACTCCCCGCTTTCCTCATTTTCCTCATGGTCTCTGTCGGGTCCTCTGGAGTCTGGCTTGCAATGTCCTGATTCTCTTTTTGGGTTCCTGCTGAGACAGTCAGGGCAGTGGTCCTCCTGTGGGATCCCAAGACCGAGCCACTGAGTCCTGGGAGCCTGCTGACCACTTTGCTGCTGGGAGTCTGGAGAGGGAGGCATGGCCCAGCAGCCTCAGCGGGTCTGGTGAGCTGGCAATTCCATGGGGAGCTGTGCTGGGGAAGTGGGGAGCTGAGCAGAAAGCATGGATTAGCATGGATTATGCAGCCAAGGTGCAGGGAAGCCCTGGCATCCTGGGAAGCAAGGCCAAACTGGTGATGATGCTGAGAAGCAGGAAGAGTCAGGGAGACACTGGGAACAGAGGGAGACCAGGCCTGGGGTGAGCTGACGGGAGGGCAGAGAGTGGAGGAGTAGGGCTTCCAAGAGAGAAGGGGTGGGAGGAGCAGGGGGCAGGGAAGCAAGAGCCAGGGTCCTGGGCTGCATGGAGCCTGTGGACTCTGGTGGCAGCGACAGAGGGGACAGGTCTCTGGAGTCCGTGGACCCAAGCCGGCTGGGAACCCCTCTCCCTGCTCTGGCTGCACTAAAGCCTGGAGGTGGGGGGAGGGCAGAGAAGTTAGTGGCCTGCGCAGGCCTCCCTACCCCCTTTAGGGTCCCTCCCCCACTAGCCCAGAGGCCCCTTCCTCCCCCCACAGGGAGCTCTCGTGTCTCCTTTCGTACCTGCTTCCAGCCCGGCTCCCGACTTCATTTCCGAACCTGTTTGGAAATAAAGCAAGCGTCCACAGCCAGGGCCTGGCTGGCCAGGGTGGGGTGGGCCTGGGGCCGGCCATCTGGTGGGACTGGGATGAGGGACTCCCTCCTCTCTCACGTTTTCAGGACCATGCCACAGACCCAGGCTTGCTGAACTGAACTTGGAGTTCTTTCAGGCTGACTTAGAAGAGACTCCAGAGGGGGTGGGTAGGGACCAGAAAGAGAAGTTAAGCTTGGGAGGTTGGGGTGTCTGGAGAGGCGGGGGTGAGAACACTAAGGGGAGGGAGTGGAGGTGGGGGCACTGAGGGGAAGACATGGAGGGCAAGCGGCGGTGGAGGGGGCGCTGGGAGGGTTTAGGATGATGTGTAGATGATAGTATGCAAATTATGTGCAAAGCATTATGCAAAGCAGCACCTATTAGTGAAGAGGTGTTGGGAGACACTGAGCCACAGGGTGGCGCTGAGGTCCAAAGGGTCCATCTGAGACCTGCTTGGCCCCTAAACTCTTGCCAGGGCCTGACAGTCTGTGGGTGAGCCTTCACCTTGGAGGGGTTAGTGCTAGGATCCTGGACCGCCTTGTCTGCCACAGACTGAGCCCACTGGCAAAGGGGCAAGATCCGCAGCCCACGTGCTGGACCCGTGTGCTGCTGGCCACCTGCTGAACTGCCCCATTGTGCCCCTCAGCGGCTCCCACCCTCTGGTCAGGTCCGTGTGAGACCTTAGAGCAGACACTGGAGTGCTCCGCATCTCCCTGACCGGAACTGGGAAGCCTGTCCATGGGGCCACAGTAGGGGGAGCCTTGTTCCTCACCCCTTCTCCTCCCTCTCAACCACCTGGCAGCTCTGAGCCTTTGTGCCCAGCGCTGCCCTCTGATGGGGGGACCCTTCAGGGCACAGTGGTGCGTGTGTCTCCTGTGTTCCTGGAGGAAGTGCAGGTGATCAAATCGAACTTGACCCCCTAAGTAGTGGGGGCTGGGGCAACTCAAGCACCGTCCCTCAGCTTAGCATGGGCACTCTCTGGGGGACTTCTGGTACCGGGACTGTCTCGTTGCCTTTACCCGCTAGTCCAGGGTCCCCGACACCTCACTTCCGGGGTATCCCCACAGGGAAGTCCTCAGTGGATTAACCACCCCTAAGGGCACTAGGGAAATGCCAAGTGCACAGAAGCCAGGGCCCTTAGAAGCTGCTGGAAGGCTGTGGTAGCTCTGTGGTCACCTTTCCCTGAAACGTTGCCCTGGAGAACCCCCATCCTGAGCAGTTTTCTCCCTGTCTCCCTTCCTGGTGTGGGCTAGTGCCTTTGCCTGGGGGGAACTAGACCAAAGAGGGACACTCCGGGGACCTGGCCAAGGCTGTGTAGCATGTCAGGAAGAGCACTGTGACTTGTCCTTGGGCTCAATCTGCCTGTAGCCGCAGCTGGGCTCTGCCCCCCCAGGACCCTGGAAGACTTCGCCTGGGACCCTGGCCTAGGTGTGGAGGGGGCCTGCTGGTCCCATCACCCCCTGGCGGCCCTGGCGGCCCCTACCTTGCTCCTTGAGCCGGATGATCTCAGTGTCGGAGCCGAAGCTGTTCCAGGCGGTGCAGTTGTAGATGGTTTGGAAGTCAGCCCGAACAATGTTGCTGATGGTCAGGGTGGAGATGACCCCCTCCTCAGTGCTGACTGTCTCCACAGTGTAGCGCCCCGATGTCCCCGACTCCAGCACATTCTCCTTCCAGGACCAGGCCTGTCCGAGTTGTGAAGTTAGGAGGAGACTCCTACCAGAGCCACCATACTGCCTCCCAGATGGTGTTTCCATCGACGGGAGGCCTTACATGGGTCTGCACTGGAACGTTTTCCAGGCATACAGGGAACTCTGTGACAGCGACTGGAGCCCCTCCCTCGGCTGGCCTGTGCTGGGAGCCCTGACCCTGTGCTGCCCTGGCAGGTGGAGGCAGAAGAGCAGCCCCGGAGGGAGCCCCGTCTTGTTACTTCGCCCACTTGTACGAAGGTGTCTTCCAAGAGTGGTCCTGTGACTGTCTTGACCTGTCTTAAGGCTGATAGTTTAAGGTTTCCCGGAGCCATGTCCCCTATACTTGCGCACCTCAGCGAGTAAGCTTCTTGCACACACACCCTGGCATTTCTGAGAATGTAGTGGTCGTGCAGGCAATGCTTGGAGGCGCGCCAACAGTGCTTTCTCACGCTTGGGGCTGGTGACATACTGGACTGAATCATTCTGGATGGGGGGGGCTGTCCCACGCATCGAGGGAGGTTTGGCAGTATCCTTGGTCTCCAGCCACTCTTTGCAGGGGGCACCCCTCCAATTGTGACAACCAAAATGTCTCCAGACAATGATAAATGTCCCCTGGGAGGCAAGATGATCTTGGTTGAGAACCACTGGCCAAGAGTCAGAGCTCTATGAAGACAGAGATTGTGTGAATATACTCAAGAGTGAATGGATTATTCTGCAACAGGCATGTGTTACAGTTATCATTTTACATTTTAAAAAATGTTTATTTATTTTGAAAGACAGAGAGACAGTGTGTGGGAGAATGGGGGGAGGGGGCAGAGAGGGAGAGAGAGAGAGAATCTCAAGCAGGCTCCACACTGCTAGCACAGAGCCTCATGGGGGGCTCCATCTCAGGGACTGAGAGTCAAAAACGAGAGTCACATGCTTAATCGACTGAGCCACCCAGGTGCCCCTCATTCTAAAAACATGGAAGAGTGAAGCAAAAGCAAGTATTAGTTTTATGTGTGAATTCTTGCAATTTTTGTGTGAATTTTTAGATGGTGAGTGAATTGAATGCCCAAGAAGGTATATAACAGCAACAATGCTCTGATAATAATTGGAATTTACAGAACGACACCTTTAGCATCCCAGCCTCTGGCAGGCACGGGGACCTGTTGTTCAGTGTGCACCTCTTACACCCTCCCTGGGCACTACCGCACTGTGGGAGGGTTGAACAGCCCTGCGGAGCTGACCCGGGGCAGTCTTCTATCTCCTGATAGAAGGTAGATGCCTATCCTAGGCACTGCGGATCACTAAAAATAATATCTGACTCCCACTAATGCTGGAAAATGCTCATCTCTCTTTATTTTCGTGCTTGGGCTTGCACCACTTTCTGAGGGACGTGGGTGAAGACCCTTGCTTTTGCAAATGCAAACACCCAGCGAGGCCAAAGTGTGAACTCTTCAGGGGCACCTGCGTGGCTCAGTGTGTTGAGCGTCAGACTTCAGCTCAGGTCATAATCTCACAGTTCGTGGGTTCAAGCCCTGCATCGGGCTCTGTGCTGACTGCTAGCTCAGAACCTGGAGCCTTCTTCGGACTCTGTGTCTCTTTCTCACTCTGTCTCTCCCCTGTTCATGCTCTGTCTCTCAAAAATAAATAAAATATACAAAAACATTTTTTTAAACAAAGTGTGAACTCTTCAGGCTGCCTTAGCTGCACTGTGGGCATGAGTTTCGAGGAAGAGAGGGGAAATGGAATGATACTTTTAGAGGAGAAGCCTTGATAAGTGGGGTAGGGCTCTCCATGGGCCTTAGGGCAGTGGAGGCCAATGTGGAAGGACTCCAGGGGTGCAGAAAGGGGATCTGCAGACTGTAAACCACACTCTGTTTAGGATTTTGCCAAAGTTTGTCTTGAACCCAGGAAAGGGAAGAAATCACTTATCATTTCTTCCGGCCAACCTCGCCTGCCCCTCTGCTCCGGGGACGCAGAGCTTGGTGGGAAGCATTGCTGACAGGGCACAGCTGGACGGCAGAGCAGAGTTCAGTGCAGTCGCAGATGACTGAACCCTAGGAGCACCCTGTCTTCGTGATGCCTTTTCAAGACAGACAAGGCGAGTATAATTTCCCCCACAAAGGGCAGGAAGCTCAGAGGCATGCACTGACTGGCCCAGTGGTTGTGAGCTGCCGGCTCATGTGACCCGCCAGATGACCTGGCTGTGCTGGCAGAGCCCCAAGGTCTCCCCTCCCGGCCCCGGCACTTACGATTCTGTCGGGTGGTGGCGTGCTCCGGATAAAGCACTTGATCTGGCCCTTCTCTCCGTGGAGGGCATGCTGGGTCTGGGTGCTGGAGATGATGGGGGGTCCTGTTAGGGAGAAAGCATCACATCAGAGATTCAGGAATCTCTGGCTGGACCCTTCTTGGGTATGTTCAGAAGGTGATCCATGAATTCAATCATTCGGCAAACATTTACCGAAGGCCTGCATGTGTAAAGTAAAGTGCAAAGCAGGAGACTCAAAGATAAATTAAGCGTTCAGTCATAAACCTCTCAAGGGATGACGAGTGAACGCTTCTAAGTCAGAATGCCCAGAAGACATAAATAACTGTAATAAAAGGTGGTGAATGTTTGTACCATGGAGCAGTACGGATCAAGTGCTGCCTGACTTCAGAGGAGAGGGAATAATTCTGCCTGGTGGATGGGGAAAGCTTTATGAAGGAGGTGGGGAACTGAGAAGGGAGTAGGGGAAGTGTCGGGAGGAAGGACACTAAGAATTGTTACCTCTAATGTCGCCTCTGCCTTATCCAGCTGTTCCATTTTCCAGCCATTCTCCCTCATGGACAGGAGAGGGCGTGCTTGCCTAACAAACCAGGTGTCCTGTCAAGGATGGGCAAGCCAGAGAGGAAGAGAACTGGCGGTGCTCTCTACCAAGGGTGGGGGGATCACCCTGGGTAGGTGGAATGACTGGGCATGTTCACAGCCCTCATCTCATATATGTCTTCATTGCTTTGCCTGCCTCCACTTACATACACAGATGGACCAGGTGAGACCACGGCTCCAAAGCTGATCCTGACATCTCATTGTGTGTGTGTGTGTGTGTGTGTGTGTGTGTATGCGCGCGCATGAGAGAGAAAGAGAGAGAGAGAGAGAGAGAGAGAGAGAGAGAGAAATGTTTATCAATGTCTCCAGGTGTACCTGGGTTATCTACCTCATCCCACAGCCTAGAGAGCCTACCTGCAACCTGAAATCCAAGAGTGCTTCCTGTCCAGTTCTGCCTTTGATCTAACCTAAGTCTTTACTGCGCAACGCCCACCTGGCAGGGAAAGGGGAAAGGAGGAGACGCTAATTCTGCCATTTGTTCAGTTAACTTCCTGGCCAGGTTGGGTGGCTGAAGGACGGGGTGTAGGGATGGAGACTTTCATGCTCCCTTCCCAATCCCTGGGGCAAAGGTTGGAGCTTTGGTGGAGGAAAAGCGAGGAGAAAGAGCTAGAGCAAGGGATCTGGAGGACAGGCAAATTTATGCTGGGAACAAAACAAAAATTGCTGCAAACATAATTGCTGTTTATTAGCCACCTTAATTAAAACAGATTTGCATTTCTATGAGTAGCTCTCAGCCAACGGGGGAAAAGGTACTGGGAGCCACTCAGGTGACTGCTCCTGAGTTCAGGGTGGCTAACAGCTCGGAGCCAGCGCAGCAGCTGCCAGAGACCCTCCAGATAAGGGCTACCACCCCAGGGTGCCTCCGAATGTGGGTGAGCCGAGTTTCTCTCTTAGATCTTTGTGCTCCAAGAAGTCTTTGGCCAGAAAGACAGGAGGGCTTGATGTTTTAGGAACTTGGATGGCACTTTGCTTTGCTGCTGGCTGCAAGTAATGATACCATAAAACCATTTCCCTGTCACCTCCCAGGAGCTAGGAATTCTCTAGGGGTGGTCCTCAGGCATTCTAAAAGCTGTCAGGCAAATGCGTGTGTTTGAGGGCTTTTTGGAAGAAAAAACAAGTTGGAATAACGGTAGATGGGGTTGAGTAGTCAAAGCGCAGCAGGGGTGTGGTTTATCTTCCCTTTCCTGTTGATCCAGGGTTTGAGCCAAAGCAATAAGACATGTGCCACTTTGCCCCCCCAAAGGGCAATGGCCTGCAGTCGCCCACCAGCTGGGGTCTGAGGTGAGGAGAACCCCAGCTCATTTTGGATCCTTTCATAGTGTCTGGTCTCTTGAGCCCAGTCCAGGCTCCCATGGTCCCTGCACCTGTTCTCTAGACAGTTCCTCTCCCCTGTGCCAGGCTGGCAGGCCCCTCCACCTGGGCTGCTTAATCCATCTTCGGGCATCGGGGCGAGATGACCCTCGTTCCACAGAAAGCGACTAGCCTCTTTGCTTCGCTCTGATTCCCTGGGCACCTCTCTTCCTTGGAGACCCGGGGAAGCTGGTGCCAGGACTGGAGGCAGAGGAGGGGTGTGAACATGATCCCTGGCAGGTGCGGATTAAACCCCGGGCAGGTGCCAGGGCCCAGGCTGGGGTGTCCCTTCCAAGACAAATGTCCCTCCAAGGTATGCGTCCCCTCCTCCTTAAGAAACCACTTTGAATCCCAGTTGGGAAATGCCTGAAGGTCCCCTCCTCCTTAAGAAACCACTTTGAATCCCAGTTGGGAAATGCCTGAAGGTGTAAAGGGACCATGGGTTGTTCGACCCTCCTGGATCCACCCCATTTTTCCCGGAAGTGAGGATGTCCCTTTAAAAGCTTCAGGCTTGGGGACCCTGGAGGCCACGTGGGAGTCTGAGGGTCCCCAGCCCATTGGCCACAATCATGGGCCAGGACCCAGAGTGGGCAGGGCAGGGGAGGAGGAGGGGGGACGCGGCTGCTTTCACCGGGGCCTAGTGCCTGAGTGTCAGACACCAGAGCAGCAGGAAAAGGCTGCAGCCTGCGTTGCCATGGATATACGGAGGCACGATCAGAGGCTGTTATTTTTAGCCCTGCAGAGCCAATTTATTGGTGGCGTCCTGGGGACGCAGAAGGAAGGCAGGAAGACTCCTGAGTCAGGGTTCTGCCCAGGACAGGAGGCCTGTGAGTGCCCCCGGAATCTGAGCAGATTCACCCTCCCTCTGGGGCTGCTCTGGCTTTTGGGGAGGAGGAGAGGAAAAGAAATAGATGGAGGGGGGCCGGCTAATGAGGAAGCCAGACAAGGATGGCTGTGGAGACACCGAGCTGGCCTTAGTGTGCCAGCCAAGGGGGAGAGTAGATGAGGCTGCCTGTGGGCAGAGAAGCCGACGGGGCAGATTTCTAGAACATGGCTCAGCCCCTCCTCAGGGCCCTGACCTGGGATCAGGACCCAGAGGCGCTGCGAGTGTGGGGCTGGGGCTCGGAGCCTCAGGACTTTGACCTGAGGCATGCGGCAGACTATGTGGGGCCAGGGGGTGTGAAAAGGGAAACCAAAATCCCAGTGGAGTGAGGGAGCTTGGAAACACCAGAGGAACTTGGCCTTAGCTTTTCTCGCTCTCTCAAACCAGCAGCTTTGGTTCTCCACCATGGCCCAAGCACGGATCATGGCCAGGACGTGGGATTTGCGTCTTGGTACTACAGGGCTCCTAGGGTCTGACCCAGCTTGTCTGTGACCTTCTGCGCTCCACCATCCAAGCCTGGTTCGACATGCTGTCCCCTAAATGCATCATTTACCAGTCACCCAGAAACCCGAACTGTGTTCTTGGAGAGATATGAAAACCACACTGCAATGGTTTTATTTTGTGTAATAAGACACGTTCTTTGCCTTCAAGATGACCCCCTGAATGCTTGGTCTTGTGGAAATTGTGACAGGTTTCTCTGCTTAAGCAGCTATAATGCAATGGGAAGGTGCCAACCAGGAGTCACAGAGATGCTCCCTTAAATTCCCAAGGCAGGGCCAAGGTCAAGGTCAAAGGGTAGACATGGGATCTAAATTGACTGCCTAGTAATCTTCTAAACCCTCTCTGCTTGGCCAGGATAAAATTCATTAGCTATCACTCTTAGGGCTGGCCCCTTAGGAATAACAAAAAAGGAGGAAGGTGACCCAATTAGCCAGGTCCTTCCTCATCTCAGGGCTGGGCTTTGGCATGGACTCAAAGAGGTGGACAGAATTGCTATGGATCCAGGGTCAGAGGTCGAAGCAAGGTACAGAACCAGCAACGGTTCGTCTGAGGCAATGCCTGGGACCAAGATGCCTTGGGCCCCTCTCTGCTCCCTCCCACCCCCCTGGCATGAGTGAGGGTCTTACCATTCACGGTTAGAGTCACCTCTCGCTCTCCAGCTCCCACCCGGGGCACCACAGCTCTGCACACATATTTCCCAGCATCCTCTTGACGGACGGTTTTGAGGGTCAGTGTCTTTTCGTTGCTCAGGACCTAGGAGAGTTTGGTGGGGGGGGATCAGACACAGAGAATGGAGCTTGGCTGTCTCTGTGTCCCAGAACCAGAAGGGCTGAGAGGCAGGTCTGCTGTACGTGACCCGGTATCCAGCATCTCAGTGGGAAGCAGGGGCGGGCTAGGCCGTGGGGTGCCCACTGAACGGTCCAGAGGAGGTTCACAGCACGGAGGCCTCAGTGTCGAGGTCACTGAGGA
This sequence comes from Suricata suricatta, assembly GCF_006229205.1. Classification (NCBI taxonomy): domain Eukaryota; kingdom Metazoa; phylum Chordata; class Mammalia; order Carnivora; family Herpestidae; genus Suricata; species Suricata suricatta. The sequence goes on along the minus strand of NC_043710.1, from coordinate 87,875,088 downwards.
TGTTAGACACCAGCCGGCAGCCCTGCATGGCTGGGCACATCTGGGAGGGGTGAGTGTGGAAGGGGGAGGGGCACTTCCTGGTTGGGGTCCTGAGGCTTTCTCACACAGGCAGGGCTGCCCACCAGCTTGTACCTGGTTGGCCCCACTGAACTTGTTTGGGGGTGCCTGAATCTGTTTTTCCAATTTTTGAGCTAGGGGTTGGGGTGACCCAAAAACTTTGGCATCAGCTGAGTTGGAATCCTGACTTTGGCAGTGACCATGAGGGGGGTAGCTGTCGGCAGCTACATATCTGTCTGATGCTCTTTCCTTATTTCTTTTTTTTAATAGAAATTTTTAAATGTTTATTTATTTTTAAGAGACAAAGAGACAGAATGTGAGCAGGGGAGGGGCAGAGAGAGAGGGAGACACAGAACTGAAGCAGGCTCCAGGCTCCGAGCTGTCAGCACAGAGCCTAAGGCGGGGCTTGAACTCATGAACCATGAGAACATGGCCTGAGCTCAAGTCGGACGCTTAACTGACTGAGCCACCCAGGCGCCCCCTTCCTTATTTCTCTAATGGGGGCAGTCATGCTCACGGGATGGTGCAGTGTCTGGCAGAGAGTAGGCCACACAGAGGTCAGTTCCTGTCTGCCTCTCCTTTCACCTCCCCGCCCCCCAGGCTCTCGCTGGTCCTCCTGAGGGGAGGGACGTCTGACAAACTCACACACACTAAAGAACACATATATTTTAAAAGAGGAACACAAGAAGAAGGCAAAACTTAACTCAGAAGCTAAAGGGTCACTTTATGTAGGGAAAGGTGAAAAGCCTTTCTAGAGACTTTTACTCCCAGCATATTGGTGGCCACCAGCTTTTATTTTTTTATTTTTATTTATTTTTAGTTTAAAAAAATTTTTTTTGACGTTTCTTTATTATTGAGAGACAGAGAGAGACAGAGCATGAGCTGTGGAGTGGCAGAGAGAGGTGGAGACATAGAATCTGATGCAGGCTCCAGGCTCTGAGCTGTCAGCACAGAACCTGATGCGGGGCTTGAACTCAGGAACTGTGAGATCATGACCTGAGCCGAAGTCAGACCCTGAACTGACTGAGCCACCCAGGTGCCCCTATTTTTTTTAAGTTTATTTATTTATTTGGAGAAGGGGCAGAGGGAGAGGGGGAGAAAGAGAATCCCAATAGGCTCAGCACTGTCCATGCAGAGCTGTATGTGGGGCTTGAACTTGAGAACCATGGAATCGTGACCTGAGCCAAAATTAATAGTCGGATGCTCAACTGACTGAGCCACACAGGCACCCCCACCTGCTTTTTTTTTTTTAATAGAGTCTGTGATAGGGCAAAACTGCAACGGTTCAATGTGTTTAGGGCTGAAGGGGTACATGTGGGTATCGGGGGTCCCTCTCCTCTTTCTGCTCACCCTGGATGCTGATGTCCCCCATCTAAGAGTGACGGCAGGTCCCGTGGTCAGAGGCCCCATGTGTCTGTGTCTGAGGACTTACCACACCGGAACCCCGCTTCATCCAGACGATGGTCAGGGATGGGTTGCCTGTCCAGGCGCAGCTGAAGACGGCATCGGAGCCCAGATCCACGAGCAGGGACTGGGGCTCCGTGGTCATCCTGGGCCCAACTGTGAGGGGACAAGGGGAAGACAGGCTCTTGATGGGCTGGGAGCTTGAGAAGAGGGGTCCAAGAGAGGGATGCCACAAGTGAGAAAGAGACCCCGGTCCTCCAACCTGGCCTCCCTCGGGCCCACCCATGGGGAGCAAGAGCCCCATTTCTGCCACCATTTGCCTCCAGGCTCTCCTGTCTCCTGCCCTTTGTCCTGGTTCTGGGAAGTCCTGCCCGTACCTCCGGCCCCAGCACATGGGCAGAGGGCAGCTCCTTCTGCCCCAGAAGTCCTGGGTGTTGGGATTTTTAAGTGTCTGCCTTCGGTCACTTGCCCTCCTCCTCCACGCTTCAGTTTTGTGACCTGGAGTTGAGTTATCCTGTGCACCGGGCCCAGCTCCCAGAGACCTCCCACGGTCTTCCAAGGGGCGCTGAGATAAGGAGCACAAGGTAGCGGAAGCCAGGCCTCTCTCCGCATTCTGGGCTCCCCCAGGCCCTCAGGTTATCTTCCGTTCCGGGGAGGAGCTGGGCTGGGTCCGGTTTCCCAGGCCCCTGCTAAGTGCTGGTGAGCTCCTCTCCGCCTCCTCCCGCAAAACACCCGTAACCAGAGCCTTCTGTAGACCGAGCCTTGGTCCCCAGGGTGGGTGCAATGGTGGAATTGTAGGCGCAGTGAAGGGAGGGTGTGCAGGGAGCCGCTTAGCTGCTTTGAGGAGCAGAAGAGCATGAATCCAGAGTTAGCATGAATCCATGAATCCGGATTAGTCCCTTGATGTAAAAAGGGAGTGATAGCACTTTCTGTTGGGGCCACTGGGGCAAGGGCGGGGAAAGATATAAGAAAGTTTGTAAAAGTGCCTTTAAAACTATAAAGTGCCATAGATGAGCTAATGCTTATTGCTGTGAACACATCTGGCTTGCCAGACAGTGATGGGCTGGTTCACGGGGGGTCCCGGCCAGGCCATCAGAAGGAACGTGTACTCGGGTCTCTAAAAGGAGGCAGTGGGGTCTGTGGCTGGCAGTGGATTCCCAGAGAGCCCGAGTTCTCCTTCTGCCACTTACTCACTGAGTGACCTTGGGCCTCCAGCCCCTTATCTGAGTAACAGGAATAATAATTCCCTGGGTTACTATGAGGGTCAAGGTAAACCCAAAATGCCATGTGCGGAAGCTTTTCTTAAAGTGGGGAGCACTATGAGCTTGTGAGGGGTTGTTATATGTGTTCATGGAGCCCAGGAACAGTCCCTCTGGCCCTGAGCAGAGCTACCCCCATGCCCCAGGGCTCACTGGCCCGGGGAAGCCCCGAGCGGCGGCACTCACAGTAGACATCCACAGTGCGGCTGATGTTGGTGCTGCCCAGGGCGTTGGTCACCTCACAGGAGACGGGCTCTGAGAAGTACGTGTAGTCCACTGTGGTCCGGTACACTTCTCCAGATGCTTCCTTGATGATCTGGCCCCTCTTGGCCCACCTGCAACACAGGCCCCGCACGCGGCTGTGGACTTCCTCTGGCCAGGGTGCTCTTCCCACCTAGCGGGGAGCTTCCCTCTGGGAGCTGGATACCCCATCCCTTAGGAAAGTGAGGTGCGGCATAGGGTGGCACAGGGCAGGCCCCCCAAGGGGTCCCATGGTGCGGGGGGGACAGGAATCTCCACAGAGGGATTCTGGAGGAAGGGGGGTGAGCTACTCAGTGGGTCAGCCCATCTGGCTGGCTAGGAAATGGCTAACCCCCTGTGAGTCCCCTGACAGCTTGGCCATCCTGCTCTGAGCTCTACTGAGGGCCCTGTCTATTGGGGTCCATGCTGGAAAAGAAGGAGGCTGAAGTCTAATAGCACGTGCCCATATAGGCACACACACCTGCACAGTGCACACACACACACACACACACACATAGAGAGAAACTTGATTTCCAGACAAGGTGAGGAGTTCCTGGAGGGGATCAGCCCGGAGTCCTAAGGACTCTTCTTGGCACTCAGCCAGCTCTCTACCTCTCCCGTCTTGACTCCTGTCCGCAGGGTGGGTCCCCTCATGGTGCCCTCTCTCCCTTCCCAGTGATGACACTTGCTCTTTTTCCTACCCAGTCTCTACTCGCCCACCCTGGCTTCGCTCCTCAGGGCCTTGGCTCCATCCAAGTTTGGTAAGAGAGGCGGGAAGAAAGCTGTGCTGACATCTGTCATCGGCCATTCGGTCCCACCGGAGGGGAGAGACTGAAAAGCCCTGGGCTTGACCTGGTCCAGGACCTGGGGCAGTGATCACTGCATTGGTCTGGTGACTGGGCAGCTAAGGCAGTGACATGAGTCCCCGGGGGTGCGTATGCGTGTGAGGGTGAGCCTTTCTTTCCTCAGGGAGAGAGTTCACAGCTTCCCCTGGCTGAACCCCGTTGTGGACCACACTTACTTTTAAAATCCCAGAACCTCCAGCCAGGCTCTTTCTAACTCAAGCCTATTTTGGGGGTGTTTTTCTCTGTTACCCCATGATCATGACTCCCGGTAACCACAGCCTCCCTGCCGTCACCTTCCCTCTCTCTCGTGTTCCTGGAGCCTTTCCCGTCTCTTGCCGTCCCTCCCTTGGCTTCATGCTCAGTCCGCCCGGCCAGCCTCGAGAGACGGCCATGTCTTGGCATCGTGTGGAGCGCCCAGGCTGGCACCATGTGGTTATTATCGTGAGTTAATATCACATAATTATTAAGAACATGATTAATAATAACAATTATAGTTTAACAACAGAGCAAACCATAGCTCCCCAAGAGCTTAAGGAGCTTCCCAACAAACGATTATGAGTTATTCATGAATCATTTCAATTTCTAACTTTAATTTAATGACCAGACTTAACAGTCAGGCACAGCCCCTGCCTGAGGCAGATGAATTCAGTCCCAGACACACGGTTGGGGATCGACATCCAATCTCTTGCTCCTTCCGCCCTGCTGAATGAGGCGTGGGGGCAGGCCGTGGGAGGCTGAGGGGGGCTGCAGCTGGCTGGACCTGGAGGAGGGGAGCGTGGGCCTCCCCTGCTCTCCCAGGCCTGCCTCTGGCTGGGGGTAGGTGGGCCATGGCCAGCTGGTTCTGCTGGGCCGTTCTCTTCTGCCACTGGAGTTCCTGGAGAAGATGGGGCTTTTTCCTCTTCTCTGGGGCATAAGTCACTGAGGGAGAAACCTTCCCTTGCTTAGCCCTGAGGAGCTCAGACTGCTGGGACTCCCACAGGCCTGGAGTCCCATGGGATGACAGCTGGGGGACCGCGCTTCCTTGTCCCCAGCTGGGTGGTGCTGTGGAAGCCCGGCCCCCCATGCAGCAGCCGCCCTTAGACCCCTAGGGCCTGGCCCTAGCTCAGAGGCACAGTGGGGTGCAGGAGGATGTCCTAGATCTCCCCTCCCAGGATTGCAGGCAGGAACTGGCTGTGGGGGCTGGACTGTTTGAGGCCCTAAACCAAGGCCTTTTAGGGACATCCCAGGAGTCTCCTGCCCCTATCTGACTCAGTCAGTTTTTTTCCTCCCTTCCTCTATATTCCACTCCCATACCAATAAAACCCTCTGTAAGGATTTCTTCCAGAAGCTCAAACCACTCCCTCAAGCGGTTGGACACAGGGTCAAGGGTGACCTAGGAGCAAGCCCGCATCTCAGCCCTCCCCTCTCCTCTCTTTTCTTTGGCTTTGCTTTCTCCTCCTCCTCCCTCCAGTTGGATCCTGTGCACTTCCCCTCCACCCCACCCCTGCCTCCACTGTTGTTCCTACCGCCTCCCCCACCCCCTCTGAGAAGGAGTCAGATTAAGCTGTTCCCAATCAATGTCTAATTTGGCCGGAGTAAATGTAAGAGGATTAATTATTTATATCACAGAATCAGGAGGCCTGGCTGTCACAGCTGACAGGCGGTTCTTAAATAGCCCTGAATTCCTTGCTAGGTGGCCGTCTCCCCTCCCTGGTACCTGTCGCGGGTGTGGGGGGCATGGGAGAGCCTGGAGTACAATGTCAGCCGCAGGTGGGGAGCCCAATTCGTGGTGAGCTCGGGCCTGTTCTGCCGCCTGGGGCTCCTGGTCCTGGCAGAGGGAGGACGGGCTGTTGCACCTGATCCCATTGCCCATTCGTGTCCCCTTTCTGGGTGTTGGGGAGGAGGAAGCCTATCTCTAATTTCTGAGATCACAGCCTCTTAGTAGAACAGGAGGAAGCAATCAAGATGAATGGAAGTAAAGAAACACAGATCCCTGCAGGCTTGTCAGAGTCAGTTGGGAAAAATCAATGTACTTATGTGAGGAGATTTGTTTAAGGCTTTGCCTCTTGGATCCTAGCACCACATCTAGAAGGACCGGCTGCCTGCTGGGCGAGCCCTCTCTCAGGGGGCGGAGCCAGCGTGGGTGGGTGCAGGGCGGGGCTGCCTCTTCCTCTCTCCTCCTCTCCGCCTCACCTGAATCTTCCTAGTGGTCCGAGGGGTTCCCTGGAAGTCTCTGGAGTCCCGAAGGGAGTGTGGTCCAAACTAACGTGTTTTCAGGGCCTTTGGCTAATCAGAGGGCCATGAGGGGCAGTCAACATCTGCAGAGAGGCCTGCCCCTCCCTGCACCACACAGCTGCCCCTCTGTAACCAGCGGTCTCCTGGGACCCGGGAGCTGCAGGGTAGGATGGAGGCCAAGGGAACCTGCATGCTCTGTGCCTGTTTGTTTATCTCTTAACCTTTTAGTTTAAAAATAAACAACACTTTTGGGGCACCTGGGTGGCTCAGTCAGTTAGTTAATCATCTGACTCTTGGCTCAGTTCATGATCTCGTGGTACGTGAGATTAAGCCTCCGTTTGGGCTCTAAGCTGCCTGCTGGTGAGGACCCTGCTTGGGGTTCTCTTTCTCTTTCCCTCTCTCTGCCCTTCCCCCACTCATACTTTGCTCTCAAAATAAACAAAAACGACAAAAAAGATACACACAAAAAAAATCACTTTGAAAATTTTGGAAAAGTTGCAAACATAGACCAATTGACTGCGATATTCCCTTCACTTAGATTCCCTAGTTGTTAATATCTTGTCACATTTCTTTACGATCACCTCTCCATATGGAGATTTCAACCTTATCGTCCCCATCACTGGTGTTCTGCCTTTAGAGAGTGGTGCCCCTGTGAATCAGGCCCAGCAGCCTGGTTTCTTGGGGGGTCAGAAAGCAGGGGTGGAGTGGGTGGCACATTGCTGGGTCCTAGGGCATGGCCCTGCCTTCTGCCCAGCCCTTCCAGAACCTAGCAGATGACCTGGAGCCTGGCAGCGAAGAGACATGGAAGTTGTATGCTCTGGTCTCCCAGGTCCCATGGGCATCCGTGGGATGGTTGTGAGGGTGGATGTGAGGTGTGTCTGCTCAGGTGCCTGTGGGGGTCAAGGGCATTCATGGGGCCCAGTGGTTATAGATTGCATACACATAGCTGGAGCAGACAGCAAAGAGAAGCCTACCCTGTAGAGAGGAGCCCAGGCCCTGCAGGTGCACGGTGGAAGCCCAGAGAAAGGGAATCTCTTTGGGTCTTTGTTTTGTATCTGAATTCACTTCTGGACCCTGGCTAGACCCTGGCCAACCAGACCTGCCCCCCGGGCCTCCAGGGGTGCACAACTCCAGTGATCGATCCTTCTCCTGCCTCTAGCCCAGTGAATGGTTAAATTGGACAGGACAGATGGTTTCCAGGTTCTTCTAACATATCCTCAAGGATAAAGACTCCATGCCTTTCTTGGTTTTTGGTTCCAGTGTTGTTTAATTATCTGCACCGCAGGGAGATGCTCCTTCCTTCCAGCCTAAATCTCTAGCTGCCTCTTTGGCCCATTTCCTCTTATTGTGCCCTGTGGGCTGCACCGCCTCTTGTCTTCCTGTCCTCCACTCCCACTGGCTGCCTGATTATCTAGTCCGGGACCATTAGCACCCCTGGCACCGACTGATGCTGCAGCTTAATAACCCATCTCCACGGCAGAGACGAATTCCGGACTCGACCATCAGGTCTGGGCTGGTGGGGAAGGACCCGGCAGAGTTAGGGTCACGGCGAGTCCCACAAGGCATCTAAAGGAGGTGAGTTTCTGCGTCTGCCCTTGAGCATCTCCGAGGCCACGCCATCTCTTGAAATCTTGTGCGGTGGCAACGCGCAGGCAGGAAGGTGCCCTGACGAGTCAGCCTGCGTTATGAAGGGCCTGGTACATGTCACACGCTGGGCTCCATGCTGAGCACCATGAGCGGCTAAATTGCAGTTCTTGCCTTCAAGACGCTCCATCAACAGGGAAAGATAAGCTTGTAAAAACCAGTGGTACTTTTATCAGTGTTGTGAGCAAGGGATGCGCAGGGGATATGGGCACAGATGATCCTAGGTGCCTGCTGGACAGGGCCAGCTGCCCCAGAAATCTTACCACATGCAGGTGAACATTTGGGTAAGCACGTGGCTAGAATCTGGGTTCTAATCTTCCTGCTTCTCCTGGTTGTTTTAACTTTTTTTCCCCTCTGAGCTTCTCTGCCTCTTTTCAAAAGGAAGGGACAAACAAGCTATCCAGACAGAAGGGGTAATACCTCCTGTGTCTGGTGGAAGGTATGTGCATGAAAGAAAGGAGAAATGTACCTGGCCAGGGATGGACAGGTGTGCGGGGGAGGGAGAAGGACCTGGACACCTGTGTGCTGAGTGCCCAGGGACACAATCGACACTCCCTGTGATGGGTAGCAGTGGTGTGGAGGGACCCAGTGGCCCCCTGCTTCCTCAGGGTGCTCCCTCAGCAGGGCTCTTACCTGTACTGGGTGACAGCCGGGTTAGCCTTTGCGGAGCAGTGGAAGGTGACGATGTTGTCCTCTAGCACAGGCTGTGGCTCCACCGATAGGTTGACGAGCGGAGGGTCTGCAGAGAGAAGAGATTCCTTTGCAGGCTGGGGAGCTGTGCCCGTGGTTTTTGGGGGGGGGATGGGGCAGGAAGTTGCCCAGGGTGACATGGGGGATAAAGGCCAGGGAGTCTGGTGAGTGGTCACCTCCCTGGCGGGCCCCAGAAAGTTGGGGCCCTGAGCAGGGGCCTCCTTTGCTCCCTGGAGGTGTTTGTTCCAGCAGCCCTGGGAAATAGGGTCTGGGCTCCCACTGTGGATTCAAAGCCTGGTGCTTAAATGAACAGCCAGCCAGGAAGCATAGCTGTCTGGGGTGGGAGAAGGGAGTACAGGGGGTGCCCGGGGAGGTGGTGGACACTAAGCCCCACTTAAATACATGTTTTTTTTCTTGTCTTTGAAATGTCTGTTTCATATCTGTTTGTGTAAAGGTTCTGGGGTATCTGTTAACTTGAAAGTGGCATTTACGCCTTTCATCAGCCTAATCTTCTCTGCCGGGGGCCCTGACTGGTGTCACCCAGCCCTCAGCTCCCCAGGCTGGGGCGAGAGTCTTTCTCCTTCAATGTGAAGGGATGGCAGGCTCTGATGTGCTAAATGGTAGGAGGTGGAGGGAGAGAGAGAGAGAAAGGAGGAGGTAAGAGAGAGAGGGATGGTGGGAGAGGGGGGGAGGGAAAGGGAGGGGAAGTTGGGGGGAAGGGAGGTAGAGAGGGAGGAGGAAGAGAAGGGGAGGGAGAGAGAGAGGAGAGTGAAAAAGAGAGGGAGGGAAGGGGAGGTAGAGAGTGGGGAGGGATAGGAAACGGAGACACAGAGACGGAAGGGATTGGAGGAAGGCAGGTACTAACATAGAAGAGAGGCATAGAAGAGATGAGAGAGACAGAGAGGGATTGAGAAATGCAGAGGAAGAAGAAGAAAAAGAGACAAACAGAAGCAGAGAGCAGAGAGATGGAGAGAGACACACAGAGAGACAGATGTGTACATAGGAACAATAATCAGAAAAAGACTTCAGATTAAAATTGCAAACAGCAGAGGAGACGAAGCAGACAGACAGAACGTGACAGGGTGTTGAGGAGAAAGCCACATGGTAATGAGAACTAGAGAGAAGGGACAGGAAGAAAGACGCTGAGAGATGGAAAGGTGGGAACAGAGACCAGCACCCATTCTTCTTCTTGTCATGGTGCATGGGGTTCAGCTCCGAGTTGAGTGAGGAAGGCAGCTAGGTCCCCGCCATGCAGCCAGTGTCCTGGGCTGCATCTTTAGGCTGGTTCTCACCCCCGAGCACAGCAAACTGCCGGATGGACATGCAAACTCTCTACGGGTTCAGTCCAGCCCATTTTCAGGAAAAGAAGAAAGCAATTTCTGAGACCATTGAGAAAAATGCTGACCCCTCTAAGGCGCATGTGAAGGGCACTGCGGGGGGGCTCCCACTGGCCTGGCCTGAACCTCTATTTGGGACCACAGCTGGGATTCTGGAACCCTCAGAGAGTCACATGCACAGCCCCCTGGCTGGAACTGAGCCTAGTCCACACCGGAGTTGGGCATCATTTGAGCACAGGGCCCCTCTTTGCCCTGCCGGTGCTCACGCTGGGTCTTGCTGCCCTGCACAGGGCTGGGGCCAGGGAGGCGGCCCACAGGACTGCACTGGTATCTGCAGCCGGCTTGAAAGGTGTGGCAGGGGTGGAGAGAGAACTCTGGTTCCTGAGCAGCAGGTGGCTGACTGTTCTCGGGACCACGATCTCCCCCGATGAGCCCCCAGTTCCAGATGCCAACCACAGTCCTGGACGCATCCACGACTGCAGCAGTAGAGAATTTTCACGGAGAGTTGCAAGCCAAGTGACAGGTATTTCAACGATCTCAATTTTTGTTTTTAAAGCGTAATTCAACTGGTGATGAGTGTGGCAGGGACTTAGCCATGAGAGCTCTCCTCCCACCTCCTAGGAGAGCTAAGACCCCCCCAGAAGCCTGTAGTTCCTACAGCTGCTGCCTCTCAGCTGCATGTCAGCCCCCAGCCTGGGCTGAGGGCTGCCATCTCCCCTTGCCACGGCAGTTAGGGGCCTTCTTTGTGTGCAGGGCTGGCCAGCTAATCTGGGTACTGCAGGGCTCTGACGGCACCACCCTAGAGATGTGGAGACCCAGGGAGGAGCTTGCCTCTTGCTATGTGTTGGAGAAGCATGTCCTGAGGCAGAGGGATCTGGTGCTCACCATCTGGACCTAAATGCATGGCTGGCCCTTGTCCACACATTATGAAAGTCAATCTTGGGAGGTAGAGTGGGGTTCCCTCAATCCAGCTCTTGTTTGAGTAGGCGATGGTGCCAGGTGGGTGGAATCTAGAATCTAGACTCTCTCTGCCACGGACTTGGGGGGTAGTTCCAAGAGGCCCCTCTCTACCTGGATGTCCTTTATAGGGTGATGAGTCTTGGGGGCAGGGCAATGGAGCATGTACCTGTGGTCGGACCCTTTCTGCTGCCCACTCCCCTTCTCCATCGCGTGCCTGACATTCTGAGCTCATCCTGTGCGCGTCTGTCTCCTGAAGCTTCTTATTCTCTGCAAAATCCTCAGTACCCACCTCCCTTTCTTGAAGGGGCCCAAGAGAATGGGTCCCTAGGTGGCTTGGACACTTGCTAGTCTCACTTGCACCTCCACCCCAGACCCTGAGGTGCCTGTGTCCCTCTGTCCATCCCTCTCTTCTAGATATGCAGGATATGAATTTTCAGGAGTCTAGCAGGCTCCAGAGGTATAAATAGTTTATGTCATATCCAACTATTAAACATGATTTTAATCCCACTTGCAATGTCGGCTGCATTAACTTGCAGGAGGGCAGCTCTGATGTAGCTGGTGGAACTGAGATCATATTGAACAGATGTTACAGCTGAGAGTCTGTTAGTGTTTCCATCAGCAACCTGTGCGCGAGTATGTGCGTGTGTGCGAGTGTGTGTGTGTTCGGGGGACGTAGTACATCGAGGAGGGGGTGGAAAAGAGAGAAACTCCATGACTCAGTGATTTTATAGCACATTCATTTGAAACTTGGCAGCTGGATGCAGCGTCCAGATGTAGCGAGACTTTGGGGGTGTTAAGCTTTCTCTCCCATTACTCAATCTGGGGGCTTTGTCTTCCGTTGGGTAACATATAAAGACCAAGGGAAACAAACAACAAATGCGCTTTTGCTGAGTTTGGATGCTTCTTGGTTGAGTGAGAAAATGAGCAGGTTTGCAGAGGCGGCTCTGATCCGGCCCATGGTGTCCACAGTAAACAGCTGGATGCTTTCTGAACAAATGGATAAACAGAGGAGGAAGGAGTCGGGGGTGGTGGCAGAGAGAGCACACACTTTTGCTGGGCAGGCATGTGCAAACACCTTGGGAGAGGGCACAAATGGACGGAGGCCTCTCCCTGTCACCGGGGGAGGGGCGCTGTGCATGGGAACACCACCCAGGAGCGGAGTGCTCCCTCTATGCCTGGTTCTGTGCTCCAAACGTCACCTGAAGGATTTAGTTTGATCCTCACGGCCACCATATGAAGTCAGCATTGCCATTACCACATACAAAGGAGGAAACTGAGGCACAAAGAGGTTAACTAACTAGGCCAACATTGTTCAGTGGCAAGAGCCAGAGTTCAAACCAGGAAGAATGCTGTGGCCTTAACCACTTCCCTGACCTGCCTCAGACAGGGTCCACCTAGGAACTGGGCCCCTGAGTCCTTGGCCACTCTCCCATCTCATTCCTGATGCCTCCTGCCTCATGTGGCTGAGGCGTCCTTGGAAAGAGAGCCAGCCAGGGCATAGAGACCCGGCAAGGCTGGCGTCTGCCTCTGATGCAGACTGTCATCTGTGCGCCCCAGTGAATTGATCGTCTCATTAGAGCGCATTAGTAATAGTTGGTGGGCTGTTGTTAGGATGACGACTTTCTTGTTGACAGGAGAGCTTCTCCTGGTGTGATGGATAATGGTCTGGAGGGGAGCGTGGCTGCTGCCGGGTGTGCCCCTGCCGGGCCCAGGTGCTGCTGTGGGGGGCTGCCGGCTGGCTCCTTTGGAGCAGGGTTCCTCAGCTGGCGTGGGCCTCCTGAGCAGGTTGTTGGGGGGCACATCCGGCAGCCCAGCAGCAGGAGGCTTGGATGTTGCGTTCCTTCCAGATCTGGCTTGTGTTTGAAGAGAGCTCTGATCACGGTCAATCAAAGGGCAAGAAGAAACTCGAGACATCATTCGGTCAGAGGACAAGGAACTGGTATCCTCGGAGTAAAGTGACAAGCTTAGGCCCGCACAGCCCATGGGGGGTGGGGCCTTTTTGGATGCTGGACCACCTGATCCCCAGAGCATCTTGCTTTTTCTCAAGAGCTGGGCCTACAGCTGCTGCTTGGAAGAAGCAGGTGGGTGTGGACAGCCAGGGTTGGGGCAGAGAGACCCTGTATTTACAGGCTCCTCTGAGTGAGCATCTTCCTCCCATCAGCCTGGTCCTAGGTCTGGCAAGAGCCCCGCTGTTCTTGGCTCTCATTAAATGAGGAACAGAATAGCTGGCGGTGAGGAGGGAGTAGGGGTTACTAGCCAGTGAAGGTAGAGAAGATAAAGCCTTCTCCAAGAACTCTGCTGGGTCTGGGTCTCTAGAGTGAGCCTGTCTGCGGGTTACAACGTTTCTTCTGCCTTTTGGGATCTTAGTGGCAGGGCCAGGATTCCACACAGAGTGGGGACTTCAGCTTGCTGGCCCCCAAGATGGGCACTGCCCCTCGGGACTCCAGATCCTGGTTTATGGAGCTGTTTAGAGCACAGAATCCAGAAGGCTTAGGGGAACTGGGTTCTTGGGAAGGGTTTTTAAATGAATTTGGTATAAAATGAATGAAATAATAAGAAGGAAATGAATGCCAGCCTGCAGCGCTAGCCTAGCACCCAAACAGCCCCCAGCACATGGTGGCCTCATGCTGCCTGGCAGGGAGGGGGATTTAAGAGAAGTAAAGTCAACTTTTGAGAGCTGATACCTCAGACCTAAATGAGTCCCGTATTGGGAGTAAGTCCACTGGGCCACCTTGTGGAACATTTTTTTTTTTTGCTGTTCTCTGGGGCTGACAGGCACATTAGGCAGATTTTAGGAGACCATTAGGAGTCTTTTTAGGTGACTTTTGGAATATGGCGTTGTGGAGGTTGAATGCTTCAATGCTGTTAACATTAAGTGTGAGGACAGATGCTCCCAGAGGGTCCACTGTGTGAAGTGTAGAGGAGGCGTTACCAGTGCAGGCTCTGGAACACTAGGCTGTCTACGTTTGACAGCTATGCGGCCTTGGGCAAGCTGATCAACGTTTGGGTGCCTCAGTTTCCCTACGTAGGGGCCACTGTCACACCTACTCAAATGGTTGTTGTAAAGATGAAACAACCCTGGGGTGCCAGTTGAGCATCTGGCTTTGGCTCAGGTCACGATCTCGAAATTTGTGGGTTTGAGCCCCATGTCAGTCTCTGTGCTGACAGGTAGCTCATGAGCCTAGAGCCTGTCTTCGGATTCTGTGTCTCCCTCTCTCTCTGACCCTCCCTTGCTCATACTTTCTCTCTCTCTCAAAAATAAATAAAACATTAAAAAACATGAAACAAACCCTGGAAAATATAGATTGACTGAATAACTACTCTTCTTCTCTCCTTGACCGCCCCTTCCATGAGACGGGCCCCTGGGTCCTTACCCCCTGTAGGGTATGTGCTGTTCACCCACTCCAGGACCACTGTGACAATAAGAAGGACAAGACCTTTGGGTGCCCATAAATACAAACCAGGCCAGTCCCGGGAGCTGTCTGACACTTTTCGTGTCTTCAGACACCGCCCAGGAAGGGAGCAGGAAGAAGCTGGGGTGTGGCTCTAGGGAGCTGGTTATCCAGGCCTGGCTTTTCCCCCTGGCCCATGCTCTGGGGGAGTGCCGTGTGGTTCTTGTCCCAGGCCTGGCCTGGCTGGGTGGGCTGAGTCAGTACTCACGCTGGATGTCGATGGTGACTGAAGTCTCCTTCCCACCGGGGATGGCTTTGTTGGTGGCTCTGCACACGATACTCTGCCCGTTCTCCACATCGCCAGGGGAGATGAAGAGGGTGCTCACGATGCTCTCACGCTTGCCGTCTCGAAGCAGGGTCTGGGTGGGTGGGTGGGGGGCAGGGAAAGAAGGTCACATGTCACTTGGCTGGGTTGTCCTGGGTGGGGAGGGGAAGATGTGCTCCAGCTTCACTGAAGTAGAAGGAGCCCTCAGGTCAGGACACCCAGGGGTGCAAGTCTCTGTGGAGAGCTGGGTGGTTAGTGGAGCACTGGGCTGCAGAAGAAAAAAAACCTAGAAGGTCTTCTATCATGTGGGAAAATCAGCCTGGGCTTGTATACCCCAAAGCATAAAAGAAACTAAGCTGGCCCAAAGGAAATCAGGCTGTGGGTCTCCTCTGGTGTCTGGGGGAGCCTCTGGGTCTGCAGGCAGCTCTAAGATGTGCCCAGCAGTGGACGGTGCTGTGACACCTCAGGCAGTGATGTCACTTGTAGAAGAGTGTGCAGTTGGGGCATGGGGTAAGGGCAGGGCTAGAATGGGGATCAGGTAGAATCAGTGCACACTATTTTATTACTTTTTCCATGTAAACCCTTCCAATGTTTCAAGTCATTTCATTTCCTGACCTCACTAGAGCCCCAACCAACCACAGGGAGGACAGATGCCATTATCTTCCACATGACAGATGAGAAAACACGTGAGCTCAGGAAAGTCTACAGAGCTCCATTAAACTGACACTTCAAGTTAAGGTTGAGATAAGTACGAGAGTCCTACAGTGAGCTGAAGGGTGTCCCCCCCACCAAATCCATGCCCTCACGAATCTCAGAATGACACCTTATTTGGAAATAGGGTCTTCAGAGATGAGCTAAGTAATCACCAATTAGTTAAGATCTTGAGATGAGATCATCCTGGATTTGGGGGGAGGGTAAATTCAATGACTAATATCCTTAGGCTAAGAGGAGAGCACACAGAAAGGAAAAAGGAGGAAGGTCACCTGAAGACAGGCAGAGCCCGAGCGATGTGGCCACAAGCCAAGGGACTCTGGGAGCCACTGGGAGTGGACGAGGCAAGGAAGGGATCTCCCTGGAGGGACCACAGCCCACTGACACCTTGCTTTCAGACTTTTTGGCCTCCACAACCCAGAGACAATACATTTGGTTGTTTTAAGCACCAGTTGAGGTGCTTCATTAGGGAAGTCCTTGGGAACAAATGCAAAGTCTGAAAACCTTTTGGTCGCCTGCCTTCCATCCCTTTGTTTCCAGGATCTCATGTTATAGCTAGTTCCGCCATCACTGCTGCGCCCCTTTCCAGCCACTCCCCCATCAGTTTGGTGCTCTGCACCCTGAGCGCACGGTGATCTACTAAGGTAAGGTACTGGGAGTTATGCCAGGCAGGGGAGCCACTTCCAAGGTGGGATTGGACTTGCTCAGTACTACAGACTTCTGATCCTGGGAAGCTCCTTAACCCCTCCAGAGAAGGGTACAGGACACCATCTTATTTTCACTTGCTGAGGGCCATGGGATAGATGAATAGACGTTACTTCTCTTAAGTCCCTTAAGATAACACTGACACTGTTCTCACCAGACCCCAAAAGGAAGGGGACATTATCTCCATTTAGTAGAAAACTTTGTTTAAAGTGAGTCAGGGACTTGCGGGGGAGGGCTGGGATTTGCACTTGAGAATGGACACTCCTCACCCCTCGAAGCCTAGGACCCTCATGCCATGGCTCCCTGAAAGCTAGATGGTGGTAGTATGATTTTCACTTAAAGGTGGGAACAGTTTGAAGGCTTAAGCAGACTTTTAAGTTCATTGAGCTACTCAGCAGTGTTGAAAAGGAGAAAACAGGCCCAAAATGGAGTCACTTATGTTAAGGGCCCCACATCAGCAAGGACTTAACACCTAACCTAATGCAGTTTCAAAGCTCAGCCCTGCCTTCCCTCCCCTGGAATGTGACATTTAATCAGCCCACCTAGACATTCTTGGTTCGCAGGAGGAGGTGATCTCTCGGTGCCCCCAGAAGAGTGACCTTGCCTGACATAATGCATCCCTTGCTAATCATTTCTTTTTTCTCTGCCCCTTCACTGCCTTTAAAAACCTCCAATTTTGTAGACCTCCTTTCCACTTCCTAGATGAGATGCTTCCTGATTCATGAATTGTTTATTAAAGACAATTAGATCTTCAAATTTACTTAGTTGAATTTTGTTTTTTAACAGCATATAGGCTGCTGGAATCTGCACTCTGGGTCCTCAGTT
The DNA here is from genome assembly GCF_006229205.1 of Suricata suricatta. Lineage (NCBI taxonomy): Eukaryota > Metazoa > Chordata > Mammalia > Carnivora > Herpestidae > Suricata > Suricata suricatta. The sequence continues at coordinate 87,858,480 of NC_043710.1, read as the reverse complement.
CTGGGGGATCCTTCTCGGCATGGGGCATAGTTTGTGGCCTCCAGCCCCAGGGGAACATGACCCGAGCCTCTGTCTAGAACAGCACATTCAGCTTTAGACAAAGCCAGATTCTGATATGGCAGAGAGATCCACAGCAGGGCAGTGGTCTGGATTATTTCTCCAGCATGTTCTAGAACCACCTGGGCCTGGGCAGGCTCCCGTGGCTTGAGGCCTCACAGTGCATTCATTTCCACGATGTGGGGTGGTGGTCTCAGCCCTGGGCAGAGGGGTTCTGGAGGAGGGCTGGGGGGAGTATGTGGTCAGTCCCAGCAAGCCAAGGGGTGAGTATGGGTAGCCAGTGGGAGAAAGGTCTGCAGATCAGCCTCAGGGCCAGGGCACTAAACTAGAGGCCAGCAAAACAGGGGTGAGGGGAGAGCAGTTTAGCCTCAAGCCAAGTCAGAGCAGAGGGAGCTTCGGCCACACCCCAGTAATGTTCTCTTCAGCAGACTACATGCGTCAATAAATAGCCAAGGGATAATAAGAACAATTTCCTGGATGGAAATAAGACCTGGGTAGGGTGGAGGCAGGGGGGAGGTGGGGAGGGAGGTGGGTGTTGTTCTTCCTCATCCCCTCTCCTTTACTTTTACATGGTGCTAACATTAGGCTTGACTCAGGGAACCTCTCCAATTGATCTGCTCTCACCTGGTGGAAGGGAACGGGGCTGCTGGGGTGCTGGCAGGAGGCGAGCAGGGACGCCTGAGCTCCTAATTAGGTCCTCTGACTGCCTCCCTTCCTCTCAGCACCCAGGGTGCTCCTGTGCCTCAGAATGATGATTAATGACATATTTACTGTGTCCGGGCATGTGCTTTTCTGGGAAATAAAAATTCTGGTTCAAGTTGTTTGTTCCACCTAATTAGAGAAAAGGGAGATGTGTTCATTAACCAAGGGGAGAGCGAGGGGAAAGCAGGGCCTTAGGAGCTGACGCCCCTTGGGAGGCTCCCAGCATCTCACCCTGAGCCCCAGCTCCTGGGGATCCAGACCCCGGGCAGAGGAGAGGCCCATGTGCACGTGTCCAGTAGGCTGTTCCTGGGGAGGGGGCCAGGGACGTGGGCCACCTGGCAGGTGTAAAGCTGAGCCCCATTTGGCCTGGTGGTCCGTCTGCTCCTCCGGCAGTGCTTGGCCTCAGTCCCAATTCTCAACCTAGTTTTTCTTCCTTCCTCATTTCTTCCTTATCTTCCCTCCTCTCCCTTCTCTTTTCTCTCTTCTTTTCCTACGTGTCCCTCTTACAGATCTCCCCAGTCTCCTCTTTTCTCACATGCAAATGAAGCCTCTGGAGTTTGTGGCTTTGAAGGTACAGGCCAGGTGGAACATTCTATCATTTGCTGGTTCTTGTCACAGCCAGCTTCCCCTCCCCTCCCAGCTCCTCCCTGTCTTCCCTTCCCTGAACTTGGCTCTGGGGATACACCTGGGGCCCCAGCCTCCCAGCTCCTGCTCCAGAATCCTTCATTAAGATGCAGGTCAGCTCAGGGAGTATAAGTGGATGATTAATGGCAAGTCACTTTGTTTCTGGGGCCAGCACCTCCAAGGCCTGGGGCAGCCCTCCCTCCAGCTCGGTGGGCATGAGTGTGCTGCTGAACCCCAGCCTCGGAGCCACCCCGCCTGGGTCATGGGCCCCTGATGGCAGCTCCCTCAGCTCTACGGGGACCCAGCCCACCCGTGTGCACAGATATGAAGCAGAGCAGGTGCACAGGGGTGTCAGAGCCGTCATGGGTGGGTGTCCACTCCTCTGTCTGTGTTCATTGGCCTCCATTCACTAAGAACTTCCAAGGAGCTTTCCAGACTGTCCCAGTGGTTGTGTGGGGCGTCTTGTAAACCCTGCCTGCCCCTTACAGCTTCCTGGGGACCCAGCCCCACTGCCTGAGGGCAGGCACTTGGCATTCAGTTGGCAGTGGCCTGGAGTGGGGCTGGGAGGGCAGAGTGCACCCTGTGTGTGGTCGTCCAACAGTGGGTGCTCTGCTCTTTCCAAAGCCCTCAGGGCCTCAGCTGGGCTGCAATCTGAAAGATGGGAGGCCTGGTAATGTCTGGGTGGCAACCACAGGTGACTTGACAGCCGAGAGGAGTGGATGTGAAAGGTTTGGAGGGAACACAGGGGGTGGGCCCCCCAACCCTGGTGCTAAATATGGGAAGCTCATTGATATGCAAACAGCCTGGGAAGCCCTTGAGTGAGGCCTGATTGCCTGGCAACAGGCCTCCTCTCTTCTCCCTTCCTCACTCACCTCCCCCACCTGCTGTCCTTTTTTTTTTTTAATCTACTCTGCTTCCCCTTTTTATAGTTGCCTGGGGGATCCATTATCGCCTGTGGTCACGTGGCTTGAATGAGGGCTGTAAGGGGAGATGGAGAACCACAGTGCCGTTTGCCCCAGACCCTGCATGATCAGGGACCCCAGTCTTGTGCCCTGGGTGAGAACGGATGCCCTTCACAAAGGAGGCCAAGATGAGTGGCAGTGGCCATGCTGGGTAGAGACTCTAGGCCCTTAAGGTAAAAAGACAAACAGACAGGGATGGGGGCGGACCCGGGGTGAGTAGTGCCGGAGAAAATGCACAGTGGAAGGGGCTCATGGAAGGAGCTGGGTCCCAGTGAGGGCCTTAAGGAGTGTTCTTCCAGGGTTCCTCTTAGCAGGGGCCCTAAGGAGGTTCCTGATGGTGGGTGGGTGGTGGCCTCCTCGGGAGGAGAGAGCAGAGAGGTAGGACTGGAGAGTAAGGGGCTTCAAGGTAAATACATACATGACTGGGGGAAGGGCCCTAAGACCAAGCAATCTTCCTTCCTGCTCCCCCTCCCCCATCAGAGTCAAGGCTGCATCTACCACCTGGCTGTTGTTGAGGAGGTAGCAGATAGAGCCAGAAGCTGGCTCTCCAGGAAGATTCTTCCTTTCTGGGCTCAGCTCATCTTGTCATCCCCCATTCTCCCTAACCTGTCGTGCCTTCCCTGGTTTGTGTATCTGCTGGCTTCCCAGATGAATGCCATGGGGTCCCCCCTGGTGGGAGGCCCAGAGAAGGCAGCCTGAGGCCAGGCGTCCTGGAGAAGAGGATGTGGAGAGAGGCTTTGCCACCAGTTCCCTTGCTGTCCCAGCCAGACACCTCCCGGGAGTCCCTGGCACGCTCCCAGGTGGACCAGGAGGGCTCTGGTGACAGCATGTTTAAGGAGGCCGGCAACCTGTACAGGGGGGTGGGCCAGAGGCTGCTTCTTTTTCCCAACTGACCTCGCAGGGCATGGGGCTTGGCCATCCTCAGCGATGCCATCCTCCAAGCCACTGGCTCATCCTTCCCCCTGCTTCCCTGCCAGTGGACAGCAGAAAGAAGGTCCCGTGAAACCAGGGCAGCTGTGTGACTTCTGAGGAGGGAGAGCTGGGGTGGGTGAGGCCGAGCTCCGAGAGGAGGCACTAACACTACTGATGCTGTGACTCTATGCCACGCGCCTTCAGTGCTTAATTCCTTTTAAGTCTCTCAGCCATTCTCACGGGTATCCATTGTTAATGGCATCCTGTTTTGTAGCTGGGGAAACTGAGGCAGAGAGATTAAATCAGCATAATATGTGATGGAGCCCTACTGTGATGTGGACGTTCTCCTCTAGGAAAGCTGATAGCAAGGTGGACCCTGGGGCCATGAGGATCAAGTGAAGCCGGGCAGGGACCCTAACAGCCAGGCATGCTTCTCATTCAAGCCTCACAGCCATCCTTTGAGGTGGGTGCTGTGCTGGCCCCCACTGTATAGATGGGGACACAGTTAGGTAGCTGGAAGGTGATGGAGCCTGGATTCAAAGTGAGGCTGCCCAGCTCCCAGGCCCAGGGGCTTAGGGGCTTACCCACCCCCATACCGAAGGCTTGAGACCTGAGGGTTGTCAGGGCTGCCCTGGGGGGTCTTTTCTGCCTCTCTGTCTCTCTCTCTCTCTCTCTCAACCTCTCTCTCTTGTCCCTGTCTGTTTCAGCTGCTCATGGCCCCAGCCCCTCATGCATAGCTTGTCTGGGGCTACTCTACCCTCCGGATGTCGGGATGTTGGGAAGTGCTGGTGTAAACGGTCCTTGCTGTCCTGGAAGAAGCGGGAAGGCACAGCGGGGGAGGGGGGCTCTCAGAGCCTCGGGAACCTGAGAGCCAGTTCCATATGAAAACTGCTGGACCCCCCACCCTCTCCGTGTGCTCCAAGTCATAGGTTTACACCTTGTCAGAGATGGCAGGCACCTGTTACGGACCCAGCTGTGTCCCCCCAGAAGCCCTGACCCCCAATGGACTATATAAGGCTACAGGGCTTTTAAGGAGGTAACTGAGGCTAAATGAGGTCATAAGGGTGGGGCCCTGATCCTGTAGGTCTGGTGTCCTTATAAGGAAGGGAAGAGACCCCAGAGATCGGTCTCTCTCTGTATCCACAAAGGAAAGGGCATGTGAAGACACAGAGAGAACGTGCCATCTGCCAGGGAGAGAGGTCTCACCAGAGCAGGCACCTTGATCTTGGACTTCCAGTCTCCAGACCTGGGAGAAACAAATGCCTATGATTTAAAGTCACTGGTCTATGGTATTTTGTTATGGTGGCCCAAGCCTGCTCACACAGAGAGAGGGTCCGATTCAACCCCTTTGTTTTTTGGGAGAAGAAACTGATGCCCAAGGAATGACTCTCCTTAGGTTCACAGAGCAGGGTCTGGAACCCTGGCCCCTCACTGCCTAGTGCTGTCACGAGGGTCATAGGCTTGCGGGAGTGTAAACGGGGTTGGGTGGGGCCGAGGGGCTGCCAGGCTCTCAGAAGGGCCGAAGGCACATGTGTGAGGACAACATGCTGGGGGCAGGGCAGCCCCTGGACAGGCTCAGCAGGGCGACTCTGACCTTGCTCTTTACCAGATGGGGGTGTGTCTTCTGCAGGAAGTAAACCTTGGCAGGGGCCAGGCTGGGACTGGACAGAGGCCCAGACAGGAAGGAACACCCCTTTCCTTCATTCTTACCTGGGTGATGCACTCTCTGTGCCATAGTTTTGTATTTCATATTCCAACGGGGTGGCTTCAGCCCAGGATGAGAGTGAGGAATTTATTTCTCAGTGGGCAGCTGCCCTCTGTGTGGATTTGTCCCTGAGGGAAGGCATTTGTCCTGGGCTCTGGCACCAGGCTCTGAATGGGGCCTTCATGGGCAGCCCTGGGGCTGACTCCACAGCAGGGTGGTCAGCTTTGGATAGGCCGGACACACCCTCAGAGAAGTGTCAGTCCTGCCTCATACCCTCTACTGATTGTGAAAGCCTTGCTTATATTTTCTTTAAAAATTTTTTTTAATGTTTATTTATTTTTGAGAGACAGAGCTTGAGTGGAGGAGGGGCAGAGAGAGGGGGGGACACAGAGTCTGAAGCAGGCTCCAAGGTCTGGGCTGTCAGCACAGAGCCCCATGTGGGGCTCGAACTCATAAACCTTGAGATCATGACCTGAGCGGAAGTCAGAAGCTTCACCCACTGAGCCAGCCAGGTGCCCCCTTGCTTATCTTTTCAAGACCCAGGGAGAGGAGCCGGTGGTCGGGTGGGAGTGGGGAACAGGTCATGTATCTCCCCCTTTCCTGAAGCCACAGAGAGCCACAGTGAGAGGAGAGACCTCTAGCTTCAGGGCTGGGGCGTGCTGGCTGGCCCAGGGGCCTGAACTCTCAGCAGCTTCCCGTCTCTCCGTCTGAGGCGGTACTGAGAGGAACACAGGAAGGAGTGAAGCCCCGGGCGCCATGAGACTGTCCTTCTGTTCACTCACCAACTGAGAAGGGCAGTCACTTCTCTTGTCAGGCCTTGGTTTTCTGTCTGTGGATCAAGGGAATTGGGCCGACCCTCTTCCATGGTCCTGTTCATCTTTAAAGGCTCTTTGGTATATAAATACTGTCTAGGACTCTATTTACAATATTCCTTGACTGGAGTTTGGCGGAGGCTGCTTTAACATGTTCCTGGAATTTTATTTTTATTTAGATAGGGGTGAGGCCGGCAGATCAGGTGATGATTGCCATGAAGAAGGTGGTTTTTTCCTCACAGTTTCCAGGAGGAGGGGGCTGGCTGCTCCACGGAGGATGTAAGGGTCGGTCAGGAGACCAAGGGAGCAAGAGGAAAACACGGTGCAAGTCTTTATTGTGGTTTTGTGGGGAAGAATGGACAAGGCTGGGTGGGCGGCTGGAAGGGTTTAGGATGGGGTGGTGTGAACAGTTTCCGCAGGTTCTAGTCCACAGGAGTGATCTCCAGTTATCCAGAACCGGCCCTGAGGACTTAGGGTAGGAGGACTGGCACTGGGGCTGCCAGCCTGATAAAGGAGGTGGTGAGGATATGGTCGTGGGATTGTCAGGTTTGCGTAGCAAAGGCCTGTTCTCAGCACTTTGGTTTGGTGTCTCCAGGAATTAGCTAAGCCTGGGAGTGGCAGTCTCCCCTCATCTTCAAGGCTTTGAGATGCCAAAGCATCAAAAAAAAAAAAATAGAAAATAAAAAACCCAACTAATAAGGGGCCCGTTCAGGGCATTTCCAGCTCATGGTACCTCATGCGAATGACAGAAAGGCACCTGTGCGTGTGGGCAGAGCAGGGTGCAGGGCACGGTAAGGGATTATGGGCCAGATTCCAGACTTCCTGGCCTCTGAGTCAGGCCTCTGGGGCAGGAGAGAACCTAAACAGCCTTTTGTGGTAGCCCTGGAAAGGTGGCCAGAGTTAGCAAATAAAAATACAGGGCGCTCAGTTAAATTCGAATTTCAGATACACGATGATAATTGTTTTAGTATAAGTATGGCAGAGACCTTATGACCCATGCAATATTTGGGACATACTTACACTGAAATTCAAATTTATGTGGGGTCCTGTATTTTATCCAGCAACCCTAGGACTTGGCCTCTTCTCTCCCCGAGTCTCTTCCTTCCACCATATCCTTAGGGTCTTGACCGAGCCCAGTTATTACCCCAGGAAAGAAGAGAGGAAGGCAGAGTTACACAGTCGGGGAGAGAAGAAAGGTCAGATAAATAGAAATGCAACATGAGAGGGGAAAAGTGACAAAGAGCAGGGGAGAAAAAGAAAGCCACAGAGAGGTAACAGAGTGAGAGACAAAAAGCACACAGAGGGAGCAAGAGTCGGGAGTGGTGGCTTTCCCCATGCAGCCCCCGCCCCACACCCATGAGCCCCCACCCCTTCCCGGTGAAGCCCCACCCTCCCTCCTGCCCCCAGGCCTCACCTTGGAGTAGGTGGCCCCATTGATGACCTCTCCCTTCCGCAACCAGATGATGGAGGCCGCAGGCTTGGCGTTGTCTGCGTGGCAGGTGAGGTTGAGTGGGTCCCCCGCCCTCAGGCTGATCACAGGGCCCCCCAGGATGACCGGGTCGTCAGGCGGCACTGCGGGGAGAGGAGCAGAGAGGTCAGGCTGAGGGCGCCCCTCGCCACCGGCAGGGCAGGCAGGTTGGGCTGGCTGGATTTTACGGAGCCGATGACAAACAGTAATTATCATACTTTAATAAAATGTATAATCCCCTTGTATTATAACAATAATAGCAACAACGGCAATATTCCCTGACATATGCAGTGCACGTTTATGTGCAGACAATGTTCCTGCCATCATCTCATCCGAAGCTCACAACGAGCCTGTGAGGGGACAGGGCAGGCATCATTAGCCTCATTTCACAGATCGGGAAGCAAAACGCTGCTGCCTAGATAATATCTGTACTTCCTTCTTTTTAACCTCTCTCTCTCTCTCTCTCTCTCCTCTCTCTCTCTCTCTCTCTCTCTCTCTCTCTTAAACAAAGCACTGGCACATCTGTCATCTGATTTAATCCTTACAACAGTCTTGCAAGGTAAACATGATTATTATCCCAATTACACAGATCCGGAAATTGAGGCTCAGCAGGATTAAATGACTTGCTCAGGGTCGCTCAGGGAATGAGCAGAATGAGGGCCGCCGGGGCTCTGACACACCTGCGCTCCCAGCCAGCCCCTTCCCTTGCAGGGGGGCAGGTGACAGGTGAGGAGACTCCTCGGAGGGCTGAGGCAGTGTTTCAGAGGGTCTGTGTGACCCCTAGCATCTCCTTAGTGCCGGATTCTTCCAGAGTGGCTCCAACGGCCTCATCGTGGAGCCGGGAGTCTCTGCTGCCCACTTCTCCCGCTGCATTTCATTTCAGGGTGGTCGGAGACATGGGACTCTCAAGATGGGAGTGGCGCAGGGGGAGGACCTCCACAGCAGGGGCTGTGGTTCCCACCCTGCCCGCATAGGGCTCAGGGCCTGGCGGCATAAACTCCATAAACATTCGTCAAGTCCCTTGGAGTCACCCCTTTGATCCCCATGACAACTATGGGATGTAGGATGGGCAGGTATGACGATAGATGACCATCACTTTGAGAGGAGGCCCAGAGAAGTTAAGTGATGGCCTAAGGGCACAGAGCCTCTTAGAGGAAACTAGGTGATGAGATGGGTCCTCACACAAAAGACCTTCTTTGCCCTGTTGCCAGAGAAGGTCCATCCTGCCACCCAGTCCTGTGCAAGCTTCTGCACTCTGGGCTCCGGGAAGACAGACTCAGCAGAGCCAGACAACAGGGCCAGGTCAGTCCTGACCTAGCAGGCTGTGGCACCCAGCCTCTGCTGCTCAGGGTGGCCTCTCCCCCGCCCAGGGCCTCCCCCTGCCTGCCGCTCTCCTCAAGCACCCAGGCTGTGCAGGAAACTCCAGGTAGACGCCCAGAGCAGCACACCTTCAGCTAGTGGCCCTGCCCTTTCCTTCCCGGCCCGGAGGAGGCCCGCCTCAGAACTAGAGCCCAGTGGGTGTCAACCCCTAAGTTTTGATTTTCTGAGGAAAAACAAACCATGAGACTTCCAAGATGCTACCAGCAGCCCCAGGACTCCACCCGAGGTGCTGGCCCAGGGAGGAAGTTGGCCTCATCCAACCCGGCCTGGCCTCCCCAGGGGGCTCGGGGCTGAGGCAGATGTTGGTTGTGGGCTGGATGATAAGGACAACCTCCCGCCCCCTGCACACTCCAAACTCCCTCATTAGTGCCAGTGGCCTCCTTGGTGCTGGTGTGGCCAGAGAGCAAAAGGGAGGCTAATGAGGGCTTTCCACAAATGGGGGGTGGGTATGACAGCTGCTGATGATGGGGGTTTTATCTCTAGGCAACGGGCTGGGGCTTTCTTCTGTGGTGGCAGCTTTCTCTCCTTTAGGTGCCCAGGGTGGAGTGCTCTGGCTGAGCCTGAGGAGAGCCAGGGGAGTTGGAAAGAACCATGTGGCACTCCGGGTATAGAAGAAACCCCTGGCCATCCTGGTCTCCGTGGATTCCCCAGTGAAAAGCCAAGTGGATCTTGTGGAGAATGCCCTAAGTCACGGAAGGCTGTCCCTCTGCCTGGCTTTATCTCACCAGATACAACATATGAAAGGACACCAGGAGATCTGGAAAGTTCTCTCTGGCACTGACATTTCTTGGGTCTGAGACGGTTCTCAGCCTCGGTTGCATATTCCCATCTTCTGGGGGTGATTAAAAAAATCCTGTTGGCAGTCCCAATCTCTGGGGGCGGACCCCAAGCATCAGAAGTTTTTCGAGCTCCTCAGAAGAGTCTGGTGCATGACCAAGTTTGAGAAGCCACGGTCTCTGGGCCTTTGCTCAGTGTACAGTGCACTGTGACCACAGCGTGGAGCCTGAGGAGGGAGGTCTTTCTCAAAACCAAACACGGTGACGGGCCAGGCTTCCTTCTAGCACTGTGTTCTGGAATATTGGATTAAAGGGTGTGCAGAGGCGGGGAGGGGGGAGGAGGACACTTTCGTGAGTACCCAGGCGCGCACACACGCACACTCACACACATACCCCCAGCCGCAGAATGGGTCCTGATTATATCTTCCCAAATAAGTGGTTATCATGTGGTTATTCATGTAGCTATGCATTATTGATTGGCCTTCGCCTCGCTGCACACCAGATGGGGTAGGAGGGGGTGCGGATGGGGCCGGGGTGTGCGGGGTGGGAGTGGGTGAGGAGGGAGGATGTTTGGGGGCCACGAGGCTGAATAGAAATCAACAGTCGCTCTTGGCAGCTGTTGCTCCGAAGGAAGGGGGCGTCTCATTACGTCTCCATTCAGGCCCAGGGCCTGGAGCTGGGGCTGGGGGAGTGGAGGGAGGGAGACGCCAGCAGCCCGAGCCTGGAGATGCATTATTCATACCTCGCCCTCACAGGATTGGTTATTATCCTGAACCACTATAGAGTTTGGTCTCCTAATTTTTAATCACAGGGAAGGTGGAAGCGTTAGCCTTTTGTGATTAATCCGGAGATAAAAATAGTTGACTGTTTTGGTGTTATGCTGGTTGTCAGTCAAGAAGAAATGTGTTAACTGTTGGGTGACTGAGGCCGGAGGAAGGCCCAGGTGCACTGCAGGCAGAGCCGGTCCCCAGAGCTGGACATCAGCCCCGGGGGACCACAACCCTGCCTCAGACAGGCTGCTTGTGGAAGGAACGGGTCACACCAGTTACAGCTGTGCCACTGTAGGGGTGCTTGGCCCTTGCACTTTGCTCTCCTATCATCCAGGGCAGGTGGCACCCACACGTGGGTGGGCAACAGGGGGTACCCATCGCTCTTGCTTCGCAGGAGGGGGCCCTTGAGGACTTTTCTCCAAGCTCCGCTGCCAAGGGCGAGGGGGCTTGTGTGGCAAGCTGTTGCAGGGAGACGGTTGAGTTCTGTGTTGGCGGAGAAGGAAACAGGCCAGAGAGCACGACTGCTGCCCAAAGTTACCAGTGAAGGAGGGCACAGAAACACTGGAACGGGCTTGGGATGTGCCTCTTGGCTCCACCAGGGAGGTAAAGCTTTCATCTGTTTTATATACTAAGGCTCTTTATGCCGTCTTAGGAAACAAGAGATTCTGTGCCTAAAAGCCACAACCAAAAGCTGAGGAAGCACCAGCCAGCCCCACAGCTATCTCTAAGAAGGGATCCCGTGATCAGAAGGCCTTGAGCTTCTGGACTAAAGCATATGCTCCCGGTGACCACCTGCCTATTCTTCCCACAGGCCACCAGCTGGACAGAGGGCAAAGTGGAGCTGGGGTCAGATGGTTTCTGCCCTATTCTGGAATTGCTCACTGCCCCTGCACAGCGGCTGACTTTATGGCATCAAGCTCATTTGACTCACTGGTCTTGGTTTGCTGAGTTGGCCAACTTTACCAGAGCAGGCTGGGAAAACACCCTTGGTGTCAGGCCAAGGGCAGCACCGTAAGGGCATCCTCCAGAATCCAGTGGGTCACCTACGTAGGTCCCCAGCCAGGCTTCCGGGATTCCTCAGAGGCTCTGTCAGCCCAGATGGGGCCTGTCAGCCGACAGAGGCCAGCAGCAGGGACGTGGAGGGTTAGGCTGCCCAGTAGCTGCTGGAGAAGGAAGAGTGGGTGGTCAGCCAGGCCACCTTCCTGTCCCCAAAGGCATGGCAGTGCCCCTTGCAGACACTAAGCTCTTTGGTGAGCAGTTCTAGGTCTCATTCACGCACACACAGTTTATTCTCCACAAGTGGTCTGTTAAAAACATGAATCCGGTGGTGTCCCTGCTCCGTTTCAAACCTGCCAGTGGCTCGCACTCTACCTAGAACATAGTTTGATCTCCTCTCTGTTGCTTACAAGCCCCCACACCGTCAGCCATAGGCTGCACCTGCGACGGACTTCCTTCCAGCCCTCGCCCACTCTACCCTGCGCACTGCCTTTCAGTTTGCCGAACAAGCCCAGTTCATCCCTGGCCCAGGCCTTGCCCTCGTTCTTCTCTGGAATCTCTTTTCTGTATCCTTGACCTGCTGGCTTCTTCCTGTCCGTGAGGACACAGCTTAAATGTCATATCCTCAGCGGGGCCTGGCCACCCCGTATAATAGCCATCATTTTCCGTTAGATCCCCCGACTTTATTTTCTTTATCGCCAGGTTCATTTATTGTCTATGTTCCCGTATTACAAAGGAGGCTTCCTGACACCAAAGAAAGACCTTATCTGTCCAGGTTATTGCAGTATTTCCGTATCTGGATCAGTGCCTGGCATACAGCAGGAGCTCAAGAATTTGTTGAGTTAATACACTAAAGGTTGCTGGGTGGGAGGTCTGTCATGAGTGTTGACTTTTGGGGTCAGCACTTTTTACACTGTGTGTGTGTGTGTGTGTGTGTGGTGAGGGTAGAGTTGGGGGTGGCGGATGAGTGAGTGTTGGGGGTGGGAAGCAAAGAGGGGGAGCCTGTTAGCCCTCCCTGGGGCAGCAGTGCAGAAACTCTGTGGTGTGATGCTGGGGGACTGGCGGCTTCCTGTCTTTTCTGGAGAGGGGAGTGTGGGCTGGGATGGCTTGGGGGCGGCAGTGGGGCCGGTTCTCAGCCTGTTTTCGAAGTAACACCATGTCTTCTGGTGAGTAGCGACATGAGCCCGATTTGGCTCATAGGCTGGGGAGAAGGCTGCAGGCTAAGCATGGTGACAGATCAGACACTTGGCTGAGAGCGGGGTGAGCATTGCTGCTGACACCACTCTTCCTGGTTTTTAGGCATCGGTGTTCAGCCCCAGGGGACTGAGAGGGTGTATGGTGTGGGCCTAGTTCATGCTGGGAGTGCCAGAGCTGACCCTGTGGAGGGAGAATCCCCGGGCCACCTCTTGTCTCTAGCTTCAGGCCTGCAAGCCAACCAGCATTCAGCATTATTCCCTTCTACCCTCTGCCCTTTATCCTTCCCTCTCGTTCCTTCAGCCTCTTCTGTGTCGCAATCTGAGCATAAAATGGTTGACACAGCCTGCCCTCTTGAAGCTGACGGGGACACCTTTGTTACTCAAAGCATGTGCCTAGGATGGACCTGTAGCCGCTGCCCTCCCTGAGAGCTTGTTTAGAAATGAGATGCTTGGGCTCTACCTCAGGAATCAGAACTGGCATTGAAAAAAGACCCCAGCGAATTTGTACGGATGTCAGCGTTTGAGGAGCACAGCTCTGGAGGGCTCCTCCAATAATTACAGACTGTTGAGTGCTTTGAAGCGAGAGCTCATTGGCCAATGAGAGCACATAGTGGGCTGTTGTCCCTTGGTTAGTGCCCCACTCCCTCCGTCCCTCCTAGGGACTTAAGTCGGAGAGAAGGTGTCCGCTGCTTGCTGGATCCTGGGTTTGAAGTCAGAGCCCAGCGAGACAGCATGTTTCAAAACAGTTTCCTTTGCCCAGGGCATGTTTTTAACTTGGAATGCTGGAGTTTCATTCCCTGTCTTCTCTTGAGTCACTGTGACCCAGCCTTTGAGATGTAACTAAGGGACTTCCCAGTCCCTGAGGTCTTTCTAGAATCTCCTGGTTGGGCCAAATGACTTTTGTCTGTGATCCCAAAAGATCCTGGGCATTCTTCTATCTCGGTAGCTAACCTAGTCTGTGGATGTGATCTGCAGGTGTTGGTCTCTCCCCCCGACTGTGACCTCATTCATCTTGGATCCCCAGCACCTGGCATAGTGCCTGCCTCTCGGGATACCCATATATGTTTGCTGAGTGGAAACGGGCTTGAGTCCAGTACTTTACAAGCTGATGATTGTGGGCAAGTTATGTAATCTGACAACCCTCACCCTCTTATCTGAAAAGTGGGGTAATAAAGATACTTGCAGGATTATTATGAGGATTGCTTTTATGATATGAAATACACAGAGAGAGCTTTGTAAAGGCTTATGCAAATACTGGTTATTATGTCCAATTCTTAAGAATGACCTCTAGTTTGGGTGCTATGTGAAAGACACTGTGCCAAGGGCCCTCTTGTCTTATCCTCATTATCCTTACAAATAGGTACGACTGCCATCTTCTATATTGTAGAGTAGGATACACGCTCAGAGAGGGCAAATAGCTTTGTGAAGATAACACAGCTCATTCAGTGAAGATAATACAGCAGATAAGCGTACAGTTGGAATTTAGATCCAGCTTTGTTTGACCCTGTCATATTTTCCTCTAGGGTCAGAGCCACCCACAGACCTGTCTGTAAGGCTGTAGAAGCTTTTTCCAGCCCTTTCCACCAACACCCCCTGCCCTCATCACGATCACTCATGATCACATATTCCCACTCGGATGCCCGACAGGCTCTGCCTATGCCTGTGGGCTCTCCTCCACAACCCAATTGCAGAGGGTCTAGAAAGCACAGGCCTTCTTGTAGTTGGTGTTTGAGAGATGTTGACTGAGGGAGTGGATGAGTGATTTTGCTCTTCAGATCCACCCAGTGCTCACTTTGGTCATTCTGCCTTGTTGTCAGGTTCTGGGTCATGGGTAACCCCAGCCTCCCGTTTCCTCACTCACATGGATGCGCCACCTAATGGCCAAAGTACAGAACCGCAGAATGTCAAGACAGGACTAGGGATGTGCCTGTTTTTGCAGAACTGCTTCTCAGGGTGAGTTCAACTGTCATTTGAAAAATTGGAGGGTGTATCCACTATGTGCCAGGCCTGGTTTGAAGCTTTGGGGATGCAGAGCTCCTGCCCCAGTGGGGTTTACATTCTAGTGGGAGAGACAGACAACAATGAATAAGCACATAATACAATGTTGGGTTGATATAATATAATGCAATTAAGTACTAAGAAGAAAATAAGACCAGGTGGGGAATAGCTAGATCCTAAGTTGGCTCAAGGATTCTCTTCTGGTCTGTCTTTCTGGATGTTACTTTCTGTCTTCTTCCCACCCTTAACTGTTGGTCTTGTCAAGGGTTTGCCCTTGCCTGGCCCATGTCATTCCACACACTGTTTATGGAGAAACACATGGCTTTCCTGCAGACTCAGCCAACATGTGTGTGCGGATAAATCCCAAACATGCATGTTCCCCATCTGGACCATCATTTAATTAGCAAAGCCAGAAATATGCAAATCTTTCAGGTCTGTACTCTCCTTCATCCTGTATTGCTAATTGTCCTGGCGAATTCTCTGAAATACCTTTCAAATTTATTTTTCCATTTCCAGTCTCAATTGTCTTCCTGGCTCAGGCCCTAAGCCTTTCTTGCTTGGATTATAATACCTACCCCTCCTCTTCCTCATCCCCCACACTGTCCCAGAGTGATCTTTACAAATGTCTCGTTATCCATCCATTTATCCATCCTTTCTCTTACCATTTGCCAAATACCTAGCATTCTTTTGTTTAAAATCATTCAACTAAAAGGCAACTGACAGAATGGGAGAAGATATTTGCAAATGGCATATCAGATAAACAGTTGGTATCAAAAATCTATAAAGAATTTATCAAGCTCAACACCCAAAAACCCCCAAATAATCCAGTGAAGAAATGGGCTAAAGACATGGACACTTCTCCAAAGGAGACATCCAGATAGCCAACAGACATGTGAAACAATGCTCAACATCACTCAATATCAGGGAAATACAAATCAAAACCACAATGAGATACCACCTCTCACCCATCAGAATGGCTAAAATCAATAACTCAGGCAACGACAGATATTGTCAAGGATGTAGAGAAAGAGGATCTCTTTTGCACTGCTGGTGGGAATAAGACCAGGTGGGGAATAGCTAGATCCTAAGTTGGATATAGCCACTGGAGAGAACAGTATGGAGGTTTCTCAAAAAATTAAAAATAGAACTACCCTATGACCCAGCAATTGGACTACTAGGTATTTATCCAAGGGATGCAGGTGTGGTGTTTTAAAGGGACACATGCACCCTAATATTTATAGCAGCACTATCAACAATAACCAAAGGATGAAAAGTGCCCAAATGTCCATCGATGGATGAATGGATAAAGAAGATGTGGTATATATATACAGTGGAGCATTACTCAGCAACCAAAAAGAATGCAATCTTGCCATTTATAACTATGTGGATGGAACTAGAGGGTATCATGCTAAGTGAAATTAGTCAGAGAAAGACAAATATCATATGACTTCACTCATATGAGGACTTTAAGATACAAAACAGATGAACATAAGGGAAGGTAAGCAAAAATAATAAAAAACAAGGAAGGGGACAAAGCATAAGAGATTCTTACATATAGAGAACAAACAGAGGGTTGCTGGAGGGGTTGTGGGAGAGAGCATGGACTAAATGGGGAAGGGGCATTAAGAAATCTACTCTTGAAATCATTGTTGCAGTATATGCTAACTAACCTGGATGTAAATTAAAAAATAATTAGGGGTGCCCGGGTGGCTCAGTCAGTTAAGTGTCCAGCTTCAGCTCAGGTCATGATCTCATGGTTCGTTGGTTTGAGCCCCGCATCAGGCTCTGTGCTGACAGCTCAGAACCTGGAGCCTGCTTCAGAATCTGTAGCTCTCTCTCTCTCTCTGAACCTCCCCTGCTTGTGCTGTCTCTCTGTCTCTCAAAAATAAATAAAAAATATATTTAAAAATATTTTTAAAAATAATTAAAAAAATAAAATCATTCAAAGGTCCCCCACTACCATCTGGATAAAGTCTGAACTTTTTGGCTCCTGCCAACCTCTCCAGCCTCCTTTTTAATCCCTTTTTAACACAAATTCCTTTGGTGGATAAAAATGACCAGCAGTTTGGGGCACCTGGGTGGCTCAGTCAGTTGAGCATCTGACTTCAGTTCAGGTCAGGATCTCATGGCTTGTGAGTTCGAGCCCATAGTTGTGTTCTGTGCTGACAGCTCAGAGCCTGGAGCCTGCTTTGGATTGTGTGTGTCTCTCTCTCCCTGCCCCTCTCTTACTCACACTCTGTCTGTCTCTCTCAAAAATAAATAAAAATTTTAAAAAATTAAAAGAGAATGACCTGCAATTCTTGGAATAAGTCACTCTTCCCCAATTGTCCCTCTCCCTTTGTTTGGCTAACTTGAAGGTCAAGCAGCTTGGGTTCAAATCCTCAGTCTTTTATTTATTAGCTTGTGGCCATGGGCAAGTTGCTTAGCCTCTCGGTACCTCAGTATCCTTATGGGTAAAGTCGGGAATATAATAAAACCAGAATTGCCATGTAGTTGCCAGGATCAAGTGAGCCGCCATGTGGGA
Organism: Suricata suricatta; assembly: GCF_006229205.1. Classification (NCBI taxonomy): domain Eukaryota; kingdom Metazoa; phylum Chordata; class Mammalia; order Carnivora; family Herpestidae; genus Suricata; species Suricata suricatta. The sequence goes on along the minus strand of NC_043710.1, from coordinate 87,841,598 downwards.
GAGCACTTTGTCAATGGTCCAACCTTGAACAGATGTGGCAGGTTATTGGTTCTCCAAGCAGATGGGGTTCATTCCCTTGAAAGATGATGGGCAGGGGGCCTGGGGCTTAGAAGTCTGGTGCTCTGTCTCCTTAGGAAAGTAGAGGTTACTCCCTTTTTCTGCTGCCCGGTCCTCAGTAGGCACTGGGTGAAGACCCTGATGCCTGCCCCCGTGGGGTAACCTCATGCTGCTCTGCCTGGCTTGGATTTTCCTTCCTCCAGTCTGCCCATATTCTGTCCCATGAAAGTGAAGCCATTACCACTAGTTGGCTACAAAGGTGTGTATGAGCCCAGCTGACCCCATGTGGAGCAGAGATGGGCCATCTCAGCTGAGCTCAGCCACATTGCTGACTCACTAAATCCTGAAGTTCGTGGAGTTTGTTACACAGCAGAAGCTGACTGATATATTCAGTAGTAACCTACTATCTGGTCTGCTCCTGGAAGACTGTCTAAATCTGTGGGCTCCTGTAGTAATCTCAGAACTGGGCCCTCAGCATTGACTCTCTCCACTCCACTCCTTTCTACTCTATTACAACCAGGTAACTCTTCTGGAAGCCCAGTCTCTACTACTCACAATGTCCATTAGCTCCCCACTGCTCCAGGATAAAAACAAACTCCTTAGCATGGAGCACTTTCAAGGTTACGCCTTGTCTCTCCAGCTCTTTCTCTCATGCTTTAGCTGGACTTGTCTGTTCACCCTCTGCAAGAACAGCCTGCCCTTTTCGAACTACATGCCTTTTGCTTACGAAGTTCTCTCTTCCAGAAATGTCTTTACTCGGAGTCTTAACTGGCTGGAATCCCAACCTCTCTCCAATCAGCTCAAAGCCTACGTTGTCTTGTTATCTCTTGGTCATTCTTTAAGTCTCAAGTTATTGTCACCTCCTCTAAGAAGTCCACTCCTGATCTTGGCCCCTGCCTCATACTGTCTTAAGGCCATATGCCACCTCCATGAACCATGGCTCTTGGCTGCTCCAGTAGCTGTGAGGTTCTTGAGGCCCAGTCCTTACTAGGTTCTTTTTTCCATCTGGGTGTTTAGTATCCAGCCCATGGTGAGAGCTTAGTCAATATTTGTTGACTGGTGCCTTGCCTGACCCAGTTGTGTTGAAGCAAACTTCTCCTTCTTCCCTAACCCTGTGCTTGTACCTTTTACACTGGTGCTCACCACAGTCTGCATTTATTTGTGGACCAGTTTCAATGGTTCTCTACCACTCCAAGATAGGAGTCTTGATGTCTTTTGCATTTTCCCCACCACTTAGCACGTTGCCTTGGACACCATCATAAGAAAACAATAAAAATAATGAGTAATCATTATGTTGCTTTATCTAGGTTTTACCATACTTGCAGAACTTACAGTACTTCTAGAACTCCTCTCGTACTTTGAAGGTAAGCATCCAGTCTTTGCAACAACCCCATATGAGGCAGATGCAGTTATGCATATTTTAGAAATGTGGAAACTGAGGCACTAGCCCATCTCAGAGGTCCCCTGACTCCAATGACCTGCAAAGGTTCAGGACACTAGGAAGCCTACCTCTCCCTTGGAGCTTCGGATGTGCAGGGGCGAAGACGGCAGGCAGGTTGCCTGGTGCAGCTCCTGGCTCCCTGCTCTTGGCTGCATGATTGGGGGCAAATCACTGAATTCTCTGGGCAAGAAATGATCTATGTCATAGATATGACGGTATCTATTTCACTGGGCTGTTGTGCGAGTTGATGAGTTAGGACGAGTGCCTTGTTTCAAAGCCTGTCGCTGTAGGAAGCACTCCGTGCAGGCTAGCTCTCGATGTTGTCAGTTCAGTAAGTACCTCCACGTGGAAACAGGGCAGCACGTTGCACGTGAGATAGCTTATTTCAGTCCCTTGTTCTGCACTTGTTCTGTGCCCCCCTCCTCAGCCTTTCTAGAGGTCATGGTCAGCACCTTGCCTCTTGACCAAATGAGGAGGTGGTCAGAGGCTGAAAAGGCAGCACAGAGACAGAGATGGGATGGGCGGGGACCCTCCAGGGAGGAGGGGGCTGTGGTGGTGGGGTGGGGGCAGGGGAGACAGAAGCTGGCAGATGCCAAGTCAGGCAAAGTCACGTGTTTCCCCCCCCTCAAATTAGGAAGGGTGAGCCTTCTGTTTATTTCGAATTAAGCCCTGAAAGAAGGTCTGAGCCATCTCATCAGTGAGGGGTTGTTTGCAAGGAGACGGATGTTTCATTAATACTGAGCAGAAAAAGAAGTCACAGGATGTATGCAGAGCAGAGGGAGGGAAGACGGTGGTGAGGAGGGGGAGGGCAGCACACAGCAGGCTCCATGCAAACAGAAGGGTGTATGTGTGCGTGTGTGCGCGCCCATGCGCGTGCGTGTCCAAGGGAGCACCTGGCACTGGGAGGTGATGTGTGACCAGTGAGTGGAAGCTCGGGAGTGTGGGAAGCTTGAGGTGGCCCTTGTGGTGGCCAGAGGGAGAAGCCACCAGGGAAAGGGTGTCCTGTGAGAGCAGCAGCAGAAGGAACAGTGTGCTGTGGGGGAGTGTATTGGGTCCACGGGCACAGGCAGGGGCAGGAGGGGAAAGCAAACCGAGGGTGTGGGTGTCCTCCTTGGGCCACCTGGGATGGGGGTGTCCTGCTGAGGAAGGGATCTGCTCCTTCCCCAGCTCAGCTCCCGTGCAGAGGGCCACAGTACAACTTGGAAGCACTTCTTGGCATTATTTGCAGGAAACCCGGGCATGTGGCTGCCTCGCAGTGTCTGGCAAAGCTCTCCAGCTAGTTCTGACCTTGACTTGACTTTGGGGTTCACGCAGTCAACACGACCGGGTCTGGGGGAGAAACCTATCACGGTGGCACAGGCTGCTATTTACGGGTTTATATCTCACAGTAGCCTCATGCTGTGGGCCCTCGAGTCCTTATTGTATAGATGAGGAAACTGAGGCCAGTGCCCTTGGGATAAATTACACAACTCACAAGTGGGGGAGCTGGGAGTCTGGCTCAGGCCCCTGTGAGGCCGGCGGCCTACTCCTAACCTCAGTGCTGTGTGGCTGCTTATGAACGAGAAACCGTCTCTGTTCCCTCGGTTGTGTTCACAGCTTCAAGGCAGCCGGCCCGCCCCAGCAAAAGGCTGGTGGGACGCAGTTCCCATAAATAGAAAGCAGAACCGATACGGTTGGTTTTGCCATGGGTTCCCATCTGGCAAATCAACCTCCTCAGGTTGCTGTGTGGCTTTAGCGAGGAAGGGAATTGAGGCCGGGAGGAGCCCTTCTCTGCCTATACTGGAGCCTCAGAAGGAATTACAGACTCAGAGGGGCGCGGGAGAACGGGTCACTTCAGTAAGGAGTTTACAAAATCAACCTAAGAGATTCCAATAATTGGCTTTTCAAATGAGAGATTCGGAACACCACCTTTGCATTATGAAACTGTGCATATGTCCCCTGTCACCGTTGGCTGGAGCGAGGGGAAGGCTGAGGGAGGACGAGAAGTGACAGGGACAGAGAGGTCCAGAGAGGGGGACAAATAGGGAAAGACAGGCAAAGAGCAAAAGAGACAGAGCGGAGATGTGCAAGCCACCTGCTCAGGAAAGAGATAACTGTGAGGAGAGAAAATACACCGTCCCTTGCAACAGAGAACTGTGAGACCAGGCGGCAGCGTGCCAAGGCAGGAGAAAAGCAAAGTGCTTTCTCCAGGCCTCTTGCCACGGAAATTCATTTCAGGGAATCCCAGAAAACCACTAAATGTGCCTTTCAACTCTATGCAAATTTACCAAATCCACGATGTGCCAGAATCCTAAAGGAAAGAAGTCAAGGTATTTTTCTGATCCGAGCCTGTTTTTGAAAAGGTATGCGCCTCTGAATCTGAAAAAAGGCAACACTTCTGGAATTCATTATATTAAAAAAGTGTTTTAATGCTCATCTGTAGTTTAGCATTATAGACATTTTTGAAATCTCCTATCTTTCTCATTTTTTCACAGAGAAGAGACCACACTTCTCCCCAGAAGCTGGCGAGCATTGCATTGCATATTCTATAGGGTGCGTACATTGTCTGGGTGATTGTGCCCACATCACAGTCTCCTAGGATGCCGCAACGGAAGGCAAGTTTCCCTGGGAGAAATCCAGTTATGTCGCACTGTGGAGGGCTGGGGTGGGGTTGTTGCAGGCTGGGCTCCTGGAAGCTGACTCTGAGATAGAGATCTGAAGAAGTCCAGCAAGGAGGCCTCTCTGGACCACCCCCTGATGGAAGTGAGGGAAGCAAGATTGGACGGGGGGGTCACTTGAACTGTGATGGCAGCACCATGAAGGTCTCAGCAGATCCTACGGGAGCTGTGAATCTGAGAGAGACCTTAGGGTCATTCTATTCCCGGGCATGGGGCTGGCCCTCTACTCTGTGGGGGGCCACCACTGGAAGGGGGCTTCCTCCCTTTAGCCACAGGTAGTCCCCAGATAGGGACTCAGCGGAGCTGTGGCCATTTCTGACACTCTGGCCACTAGGGAATGAGTCTTTCCTCCTGGCCTGATGAGGGAAGAGGCATCTCAGTGGTACGTCATGGCATCCAGTGGGGGTGAAACCCAAGGGAGGTGGGGGTATGGCCTCTTCTCTGAGTGTCCCCTTTTTCTCATCACTGTTGAGATGTATCAGAATATAGCCTCTCTGGAAAGCACTTGGGTAGTTGGCAGGAGAAGAGGATGACCCCTACTCTGTGGTGTGGTCCTGTCACCAGGGCAGGGAAGGACTTCCCATCTGCCTCTGGTTATCCCCATAGCTAGTGTTTGGGGCCATCCAAACCCTTGCATCCCCAGCCCCAAAGAAGCAATGTGTGTGGGGTAAGGAAAGAGCACAGTCTTCACTCGCAGACAGACCTGGGAACTGCGTGACGGGCTGACCTTGGACAAGTTTCTAAACCTTCCTGAGCTTGGGTTTCCTCATCTGTAAAGTGGAGCTAAACGGGCCTCACACCATACAGGACCCAATGAAGGAATGTGGGAATGGGGCAGGGGGGTAGCAGGTGCTCGCAGGGGTAGCCATGAGCCAGGTCTGTGCTAAAGTGAATGGTGCCTGCAGGTCCACAACTTTCTTTCCTGTTAAATGGGTTTTCCCACAGGTCGAGGCAGAGTGTCAAGAAAGCTCAATCAAGTGTATGACTTGCAAATATGTTCTCCCACCCTGTAGGTTGCCTTTTCATGTTGTCAATGGTCTTTTCTTTGCTGTGAAGGAGCTTTTTGTTTGATGTGGCCCCACTTGTGTAATTTTGCTTTTGCTCCTTGTGCTTTTGGTGTTCTCTCCAGGAAATCACTGCCAAGGTCATGCTAAGGAGCTTTCCCCCTGTGTTTTCTTCTAGGAGTTTTAGGAAAAGTTTTGAGTCTTGCATTTAAGTATTTAGTCCATTTTGAGCTCATTTTTGTGAGTGGTGTAAATGTGGGTCCAATTTCATTTTTCTGCCTATGTTAATCCATTTTTCCCTGCACCACTTATTGAAGAGAATGTCCTTTCCCTATTGATCTTCCTAGGCTCCTCTATGAAGTATTAGTTGACTGTATATGCATGGGTTTATTTCTGGGCTCTCTCTTCTGTTCCACTGATCTATGTGTCTGTTTTTATGCCAGGACCATACTGTTTTGATGACTATAGCTCTGGAGGATAGTTTGAAATCAGGAAGTGTGATGTCCCTGGATTTCTTCTTGTATGTACAGACCACATTTTCTAAGAGTCTGCCAAAGGATGAATGGATAAGGAAAATGTGGTTTGTACATACAATGGAATATTGTTCAACCATAAGAAAGAAGGAAATCCTAATGTTTATATGGAACCATAAAAGGCCCTGGATAGCCAAAGCAATCTTGAACAAGAAGAAGAAATCCAGGGACATCTGGAGAAATGGGAGAGATATTGGTCAAAGGATACAAACTTCCAGTTATTTTTTTACTTTCTTAAAAAAATTTTTAAAAAATGTTTATTTATTTTCTGAGAGAGAGATAGAATGTGAATGGGGTAAGGGAAAAGAGAAAGGGAGACACAGAATCTGAAGCAGCTCCAGGTTCTGAGCTGTCAGCCCAGGCTTGAACTCATGAACCACGAGATCATGACCTGAGCTAAAGTCAGATGCTCAACCGACAGAGCCACCCAGGTACCCCCTTCTAGTTATTTAAAAAATTTTTTATTAATTTTTTTAAGTTTATTTATTTATTTATTTTTGAGAGACAGAGAGAGTGAATAGGGGAGGGGCGGAACGCAAGGGAGACACAGAATCCCAAGCAGGCTCTGCACTGTCAGCCTGGAGCCTGATGCAGGGGCTCGAACTCACAAACTGCGAGATCATGACCCGAGCTGAAACCAAGAATCAGATGCTTAACCGACTGAATCATCCAGGCACCCTGGAACTTCCAGTTATTAATAAGTTCTGGGGATCTCATGTACAGCATGGTGATTATGACTAATACTATGTTATATATTTGAATGTTGCTAAGAGAAGAGATCTTATATATTCTCACCACAAAAAGGAAATGGTAATTATATGATTGGATGGAGGTGTTAGCTAATGAAATGGTAATATTTCATAATAATACTAAACGTATTAAATCAATACATTGTACACCTGCAACTTACACAGTATTAGGTCAATTGTATCTCCATAAAGCTGGGGGGAAAAGCTCAAGTCAGATGCTAATGTGCAATGTAGGAGAAACTACACAGAAAGAGCCTCAGAGTCTCAGGCTGACAGCGGCCATGAATGACCTTATCAGATCTGCCCAGAGTGCCATACAGGGCAGGTTAAGCTGTGACAGGTGCAGAACTGGGCTGGGGAAGTGGCCTGGGATGGAGAAGGTTGCTCCTCAGACTTCTCATCTTTTTACTAACTTCCTACTTAATGATATAGATGATAACGACGCTCCTGGGTGTGAGGCACCGAGCTACGTTCTCTCCCCATAGTTGGCCCATTGTGTAGTTACCCTCCCGTCTCCAGAAGGTAGGTGAGCAGAGGCAGCTCTGCCTGCCTGAAATGCCTGTCTCCCTTTTTGGCTTGTGGACACCTATGTGACCTTCAGGTTTTGCTGAAACGCCTCCTCCAGACTTCGGTGGACTATGAACGTCCGCAGGGCAGGGACCAGTTTTGTCTCTGTGCGTCCCAGTGGCCAGCGCGGGGCCTCAGCCAGTGCTGTGGGGCTGAGCCAGCGGTGGAGGGGGAGCCTCCCCTTCAGTCCTGCAGAGTTTGTGGAGGGCTGGGTGGAGGCACCTAGCTGGGTGGCCACTTCCTGAGGGGAGCAGCCCTGTCGTGTTCCTCCTTATCTCTCCTGTCCCAACTGAGAGCTTGCCTAGAGCTGGTGCTCAACAGATGAGCGCTGAATAAATGAGAGAAGGGAACAAAGAAATGCCTATGTGAAGGGTTATGGGCAGGAAAAACTAAGCTTCCAGATGGGGATGCTTTGAGAGGGAGTAGATCTACATAGAAAACACTAATAAACACCAAGATGTATTGAGCATGTACTATATTCCAGAAGGTCCCGTATGGTCCTACTGGCACTCCATGTTGGGGGAGATACTGGGATTTGAGGCTTATGAGGACATTGTTTAGAGACAGCTATAGGCATTTGAATCACTGAGTTTGGGACGCAGGACAGCCAGTGTCCCTTGGCTTTCTTGAGCCCTCGGACAAGTCTCTTACTCTCTGTGTTCCCCTACTGTCCACCTTTAACCACTCCTTTCTCTGGGACCCATCAGCTAGGCTAGTGATGCTTGGATTCTTAATCATCTCCCTTCTGTTGTGATCTCTCCTTCAAGGGTTCCCTTGCCCCTTGATTAGTGCTTGACTTGCTGTAGGAAGTTTTCTCTGCATGGTGGATGCTCTATAAAAAGAGATGGGGTAGCACTGAGTTGCTGTGAGTGTCCTGGGATCAGCCCATGTCAGAAAATATGGGTTTCAGCTCACATCTGTATCACTGTCATGGCGATCATGGTAGTCTGGGGGTGTCAGAGCCGCATGTATTGGTCCAAATGCAAATGGGTCGCTCAGGAGTAGCCCATTAGCTGCTCTGAGGAGTGGATGGGGTGAGGTCTTCATTGCTCATTTGAGGTGAAATATATTGGATGTGTCTTCAAGCCAGTCAGCTCCCTGTGATGGGCACTGATGTTGCTGGCCAGAGGCATGGATAATCCAAGTCTGGTCTGTAATTGAAAATATCATTTGCATTTGACTTTGGAACGCACTGCGTGTGAGTGTGTGTGTGCGCTGAGGGGAGAGGGGGAAAGGCAGCTTACTTTCTGGTAGGTTTATTTCAGGCTCCCATTAGGGTTAATTTGCATTTACTGGACACGATTGACCAGGGAGAGGGCGGCAGAGTTGAGTCTGCACGAAGCATTCCTCAGCCTGTACTCGTCCATGCGCCAGGCCACTGGGTTCCACGGGACTCGGAATTCCTGAGGACTGACATGCTGTCTCCATGAGCATGTCATCAGGCCAGGGACGCAGCGCTGTTTGGAGGCAGACCTGTGGCTGCTGTGTGCCTCCCCGGTTCCTAGCTATGTGGCCATGGGTCATTTAATTAGCTCCCGAGCCTGTGTCTTCATCATAAAGCAGGAGAGGTAATACTGCCTACTCTGAATGGCTGGTGTGCTGATTCTGTGAGATGGAATTCTATGAGCCCTTTCTTCTCTCTTCCCCAACCTCATCTCCCAAAGAGTGGTTCTGCCTCCTCCATCCTCTGCCAGATGGCACTTCGAGGCTCCAAGAGGCCAAGCAAAGTCAGGATCGGTCCTTGGGGCCAGACAGGAAGACCCCTGGAGTCAGAGGTTGGGCAGAAATGGTCATTTGCTCTTAAGGAAGCAGGGGGTGCGGAAAGCTGAATCATTCACAGCCTCCCTTCCCAGGGAGGGGTTTTAGAGACAAGGAGGGCAAAGTCTCTCCTTGCAGAATGGGGATGGGGCTCTGTCTGGAGTTTGTTTCCACTCTGCGGTAAGGAGGAGGCCTAAATGGAGATCATCATGAAGTTGGAGTCCCAAAGATGAGACTTGAGTCTCAGGGCCACTGCTTTCTAGCTGCATTTACCTGGGCAAGTTTCATCTCTCCAGTCCTCAGTGTTCACATCTGTACAGTGGGCATATCGGTCTGTCAGAGGGTCCTGAAGGCCCAGAGAAGGTGAGCAAACTTGTGAACACAGAACTCTGGGCTGACTCCAGAATTATGGCCAGGGCTGAGGAGGGGTGCTGCTGGCTCTGAGTGGAGCTGCTTACGTGTGGGTGAGGAGGGCCCACTTTTTCACTTCTCCCATTCTCTATGGGAAAAAGAAAGCCCTCTCTTTCCATGAGGCTGGCTGAGAACTAATTCAAGGCCAGAGGACTCTGGCTCAAGGCTGCCGCATCATTTCCTGCTCTGCTCGGGGCTCAGCTGCTTGGCTTCTGCGTTGTTTACCTCTCCAGTCGAAGTCTGTGGCAGGTAAGGAGGCCATATCAGGAGCACCTGCTTACATCCATGCCCGGAGCGAAGCCCCAGGTGTGTGAGCGTGGGCCGCATGGAGGCGGCCAGCGAGGAAGGCCCTCAGAGCTGTCTGACCCCATACACATCCCTTATCTGACTGATGAGGGAGCTGGCCCAGAGAAGGTGAGCGATGTGGCCCAGAGAAAACAGCAAGTTCTCACCTCTCTGGGTGTGATGCAGCATAGATTTAAAAAATCTTTTAAATTATTTTTTAGAAAGGATGATTTCAGAATCCAGACTTTAGTTTCTTATCTTCAATGAGCCAGCCTTCCTTGCTTGCCTGTTTCCTCAGGACTTATAAAGTACACGAAAATTTACAGATAGATATCCAGTAGCAGAGGCCACTGATACATGGAGAAGGGTCAATTCTCTCCTTCTGCACTGAAAGGGGAAGATGGGGTCAAGTTACAGCATGAGGGATTGAGGTTAGATGTCAGGAAGAACTGTCATTAGAGACACAGTTAGGGGAGAGATGTCCTGTCTCTTTTATCTGAGGTCCCCTGGACCCCAGGTCGGGGATGAGTAAAGCGTGATGTGGAGACATGACCCTGAGGCAGGGGGATGGATCTGATGGCTTCTCAAAGCCCGTCTTAGCTCATGTCTGCTTACATACTTGCTCATTAGTTTTCCTGCAGTTTCTTCTGTGCTCCCAATTAGCCTCTGTCTATCCAGTTCTCTGAGAGGTGTTTCTACTTGTAGGGGAGGGGAGAAGAGTGCAGGGGCCCGGGGTGCAGGGGAGGGCGAGCCTACTGACTTCCCCTCAGGCGACATGCCTCTGCTCGTAGCCGGCTCCTGCTGTTGGAGGGAAACAACCATGGTGCAATTTTTACAGCTTCCTATCAAACTCTGATCATTTAACTCTGAAAGGGCTTTTTCTTGCAAATGGTTCATGCCTCGACAGCCATTAATGGTGAAATATCAAGATGCTGAAGGGGGCTCGGAGGTGGGCTGTGCAGGGCAAGATTTTGTTTTCTTAGCTGCTCTGAACCCCCAGCTCCTTGCTGCCTTTCTGAGGCTCGGGGAGCGAGATGTCAAGGTGCACTCCAGAGCCCTGGCTCGGAGCCAGTGGCCATAGGACTAAATAGAGACCTCCTGGCAGGACAAAGAGGCTGGTCTTCCAAAAGATGGGTCAAGGAGTGAGGGTGGAGGAATTAAGTTCGACATGAAGCAGAACTTTCTGACGCTGCATTGAGTGACCAGGAAGGCTGTGGAGTAGTCTCGGATTCTGGCTCACCAGCAAGGGGCGCTCATTTGCATCCAAGGTTACAGAGCCTCCCTGTGGGGTGTTTACCCATGACCCAGTGAGGTGGGCGGGGTGGGGGTGGGGGGCTGAGTAGCCCTCCTGGACTCAGGGGGAAAAGCCCATCAGGGATCACACAGCGGGATTTGACCTGGAGTCTGAACTTCAGGTCAGTGCTTTCCCCACAGCACCAGACTCACCGCGACCCGCATCATGGGCATATGAGCCCCAGCTGGCCAGCCATGTGGCACTCAGTCGCTGACCCAGAGCTGGCTTATTCTTCAGGCTCCTCCCTCAAGCCCTGGGTCTGGAGACCCTTTCCTGGTGCAGGCTGGGGACAGGTGGTCCAGCACTCTGCTCCAACTCAGGGCCGGGTACAAAATGTAAGGATGTGCCCCAGCCCCCCAAACCTCAGTCATGGAGAGAAATAATACTTGAATACAAATTTAAGGGGTGCCTGAGTGCCTCCGTTGGTCGGCTCAGGTCATGATCTCATGGTTTGTAAATTTGAGTCCCGCATCAGGCTCTGTGCTGACAGCTCAGAGCCTGGAGCCTGCTTTGGTTTCTGTGTCTCCACTCTCTGCCCCTGCCCTGCTCATGCTCTGCCTCTCTCTCTCTCAAAAAATAAACAGTAAAAAAGTAAAAATTAAAGTAAATCACAACTAATACAAAAACATCCGTGGTGAACAAAATATCACAATTTTAAATAAAGACATGATTAATTAAGCTGACATCCATTTAAAATGATTTTAAGGGGATCACTTGGTTGAGAAAAATGATCAAATGTGGCAGTTCTCTCAACTGAAAGTGAGGTAAGCAACGAGAAGGAGACGATATTATTACTCACTTGCTCCCATCAAACCCAGGGAAACACAATGACCATAAACTGTGTCTTTGTTGTAAATAAAGTATTTAAGGCTGAAAATAATATTGGGTGTTTTAAGAAGCCTATTTTAAATGTTTCAATAGTTTTTCAAATACTTTAACATTCTAAAAAGAAAACTAACCACTAAAAATTATGTAAAATTGGGGCACGTGGGTGGCTCAGTTGGTTAAGCACCTGACTTTGGCTCAGGTCATGATCTCACAGTTCCTGAATTCGAGCCCCGTGTTGGGCTCTGTGCTGACAGCTCAGAGCCTGGAGCCTGCTTCAGATTCTATGTCTCTCTCTCTGCCCCACCCTGCTTGCATTGTCTCTCTCTCTTTCAAAGTAAATAAACATTAAAAAAAAATTTAAAAACATACATAAAATCATATATATATATAGAGTCACACATTTCCCTCTTACCTCAGGCTCCAGGGTGGCTTGGCGTGGTGCTGTCACGAATCCTGTCTCTATCTAATATTTTGACATTTTATTCAGAAATGAATGATTTTTTGCGTTAATTCTGATTTTGAAAAATTTTGCATTAAAATATTATCTAGATTCCCTGAGCTTTTTGAAGGCCCTTAAATTTGGTGCCTCACCCCAACCTTGGTCCTGCTTCAACTACCTCCCCAGGGAGGGAAGCTGCTTTCCTGTCCCTGGTAGGAACAAAATGCAGGCTGACCCCTCAGGCTCTTGGGACCCACCTGGAGCACTTTCGGGCCTGGAAATGTCCTAGGGGGACGTGAGCACTGGGGTGGGAGCAGACAGCCAAGGGAAGACAGATGGGCTCTCCAGGCTCTACAGATAGAGAGGGGCAGCCATTCCTGAGGCCATCCATCAAGTTCTCGGTGCGATGACACACCTTAATCAGGCCAGGAGGGCACTGGCCCTCAGAGACAGAGAGGCAGGGAGAAGCCAGAGGCACCTGCAGGCTTTGAGCTAGTGCCTAGAAGGGGTAAGGCAGAGCCAGGGTGGCCAGGCTGTGCACTGACCAATTCTGGGGAGTGCCTTACACTTAGCTGGTCTGCCATAGCTCCTGTCCTGCAGGTGGGACCCAGCTCTGCTGCTCAGACCCTGGGCTGGGCTGGGAGGGGACTGCAGGAAGGCGGTGGGTACTGAAAGCAGATAGAGTGGGACAGCTCATGGGTGGGCCTACAAATTTGCTCTTTTTTGTCTTCTCAGTGGCTTTCCCCTGTCTGCAGAATGGAATCTGAGCCCTCAGTTTGACTTCAAGGCTCTCTGCGACTGGCTCCAGCCTCTCTTGCCCTCTGACCTACCGAAGTTTCTCCATATGAACCTCCCACTTCTCCCCTACCTCCAGGGGCCTCCACCTTCCCTGGCTGTCCCAAGTGGTTCACCCTCCAGATTCAAATTCTGCTTCTTCCCCCTAAAGCCCTCCCTGACTATCCACATCCATCCCTGTCTCACTTACTCTTTCTGGCCAAGTGTGCATATGGAACCATCTGGTATATTTGTAAATCAGCTCTCCAGGCAGACTGATGCTCTGAGAGCCGGCGTGACTGCTTATACTGGGTTTCCTCCTCGGAGCCCAGCGCCATGCTGGCTGCTATGCCTTCGGAATGAGGTAAGCCTGTGGGTGCTCTCAGACCTATGGCTCTCCAACTTGAGTGGAGGGTGGGAGGCAGGGGTGGCTGCCTGAGGAAGGGGTCCTCGTTAGGGTCACAGTCAGGACTATGGAGCAGGAGGGCAGCTCAGAGATCACATCTGGTCCCTCTTGGAGCCCGTGTGGGTGCTCCTTGCTCAGGACACAGGGGTTCTGGTCCTGATATCTTGGCAGCTCAGGCCAGTCGCTTCGGGGTCCCCATGACTTTGTTCTGCCTCTGGCTCCCCAGTCGTTGTGGCTCTACCATGTAAATATGGGGAGATCTCAGCTCTTTTCACACCTGTGCTGCTGCTGCCCCAGGCAGGTCACCATGGCCTAACTTGGCAGTGGCTTCCTAACCGGTTTCTGCAATGGTTTCTTACTTGCCCTGCCTTTCCCACACCTCCAGGGAAATCATTTCACAATATGTCTCTCCTCTGCTCAAAGCTTCTGGTGCCTCCCTATCTCAATCAGAGTAAAATCTGAGTTATTGTGGGCTACACGATCCTATAAGGTCTGGCCCCTTGTTCCCTCTAACTGAATTTCCATCCGTCTCTCCTTTGTGTAATCTGCGTCAGCCACACAGATCTCTTTGTGGTTTCTGGAAAACAACGGAACATTTCTGCCCCAGGGCCTTTGCATGTGCTGTGCTCCCTGTCTGGTAGGTTCTTTCTCTAAATGTTTGCTTGGCTCGTTCTCTCCCTCTCCTCAGATCTTTGGTTATATGTTACTTACTCAAAGAGGCCTTCCCTGGTTATCTAGATAAAATAGCACCTCTGCACTACCTCTCTCCCTCTCTACCTCCTCATCCTACTTTGTGTTGCTTTATGGCACTCACAACGCGACACAATTGTTTGTCGTCAGTCTCCCTCCATTGGTAGAAGCTCTATGCGAGTAGTGACTTTTCCTGTTTTGTTCACTGTTGTATCCTTAGCAAGGGCACACAGTAGGTGCCTAACATGAATGGCTACTGGCTGCCTACTGGGGTCAACGTTCTCCCATCTGCATATGGGTGGATGGACTACATTTCAGCTCTTGTGCTCTGGTTGAAGGCCCCCTCTGCACCCCATGGTCCTGACTTTGTATTAGCTGAGCACTCTATACTTTTCCAATAGCTTTCACATACAGGATCTTATTTCACCCCGTTGGCGAGCCCTGGAGGCTCCCACGGCGAAGTGAGAAGCCTGAGGTCACCTGTGAGTTAAGGGCAGCGCCTGGGTCACAGCCCAGCATTATCGTTCTCCTTTCCCAGGGTGGCCCTGCAGCCTGACTCATGGGTGCCCTTATGGTGCCCATGCCCAGGCCAGCTCCTTGGGAAGCCGTTGAGCAAATCCCTAGTCTCTCTCGTTTGGGCCCAGCTCCAGTTGTGAGTCACTGCTTAGTCACTGCTCTGGCTTGTTTCACGATGAAGGGTGATTATAATAAAGGCCATTAATCACAGGGACTGATGCCTCACACTTGGGAGTTCTCCAGCCTGGTTTTGCTCAGTGCTCGGGGTGCTGGCGTTCATTTCCAACAGCCTTTCTGAATAGCGGGGACTGCCAGGAATACTCGTCCCTATTTTAGTTAGGGAAATGGGGACTCAGAAAGGTGCAATCATTTGCCTTGGGCCTCAGTTTAGGTCGGGGGTGGGGAGGGTGGCATGCGGGGACTGAAGCCATAGTGTGCCAGTCAACCAGCTCCTCAAACACAGCACCACACCACACCAAACGGAAGTCTCACTGTAGCCTTTGGTGATTGCTATGGTGTGAACACTCCCATGATGGCCACTTACAGCCGCCTCCAGCCACCATGGGGCCTGCGCCACAGCTTCTAACCCCCCTTCAGAACCTCACAGTCGGTAAAGCACTCTGACATGGAGCACTCACTGATTTTCATAACAGCCCTTTTATTTATTTATTACTTTTTTAAAAGTTTATTAATTTATTTTTAGAGAGAGAAAGAACATATGAGAAGGGGAGGGAGAGAGAGAGAGAGAGAGAGAGAGAGAGAGAATCGCAAGCGGGCCCCACGCTGTCAGTGCAGAGCCCAACATGGGGCTTGAACCTACGAATTGTTAGACCATGACCTGAACCAAAACCAAGAGTAGGACGTTAACCGACTGAGCCACCCAGGTGCAGCAACTGCCCTTTTAGATAGGCAGTTATTATGTCTATTTATCAGATAACAAAATGGGAGCTGAAAGATGAACTGATTTGTTGGAGGTGGGAGGGGAGGGCTCTGTTCTCTTGCTGCGACCACCAGTCTGAGTGGTCCTCCAGGTGCTCCTCCTCTACAGAGCAGGCCTTGGGCTCTCGAACACACTGGATGGTTGCTGCTGAAGGTAAAGCTGCCTGACCTTGCAGGTGACCTTGGTGGTCATGCATTTGTTCCATGGACCTTACTGAGGACTGTTATCTGTGCAGACAGCAAGGACACCTGGTCCCTGACCACAGGGGACACACAGCCCAGATCAGGGTGGGACCCATTCAGTGCAGGATTATTGTGTGTTAAGTGCGGTCACAGAGAGATGCAGATGCATGGGAGCTGGGAGGGATCTAACCCAGACTGGGGAGCCCAGGGAAGACGAGGCCTGAGGGGCCTTTTGAAGCCTGGGGGGTGGGGGTGTCAAGGGAGAGGAGTCTGATGCAGAGGGAGGTGAGAAACAGTCAGGTGGACAAAACCCTGGGAGAAGATGAGTGAGGAGGGGGCATGCAGTGGGGAGAAGCTGGGGCCAGAGGGAGTTGGGTCCTAAGTCAGACGCTTCCCACCCAGGGCCTCCGGTTCTTCGTCGGTGGGTCCTCAGTGCCTTTCCAGCTCTGACATTCCATGGCCCGATATTCTGAGAGTGCCCGGTCTCTACGAGTTTGCTGGAATCTGAGAATCTGGAGTGTCCTGAGGCAGATGGCAGCCTGGCCAGAGTCAGTCAAAGCCACATTTGGATTCCGGATCCTGGCAAGCTGACCTCCTGTTTGCTGGTCTTAAATCCCTGGTTCTTCAGTGGCTCAGTGCTGCTGTCCTTGCCCTGCCCTCCCGCCCCTCAGACACAGAGCAAGTTCACACGGGGTGAGGATGGATCCATATGTGGATTCTGGCCACACGACCCCAGGGCTGGTGGGATCCAGCAGGGGAGGCCAAGCGTCAGGAAGAGCGGAAGACCGGGAGCTCCCACATGCAGATGGCTAATAAAGGGGCAGGTGGGCCGAGGCCTCACTCAGCTCGGGGTGCCCCAGGGGTGCATCTTGGGGTGCCCCAGGGGGCAACGGAACACTTCTGGTGCATTTGCCAGTGGGGGCTGGACACACAATTTGGAGCCCTAAGCAGCCATGTAAGAAGTTCACTACCCTGAAGCCACCATGCTGAGACACCGTGAGAAGAGACCGTGCACAGATGGAGAGAGATGCCCGGGGAGCTCCACACTCCAGACCAGGCTTCAGGTGCACCAGGAAAGGAGACTCTGACACGACCCTAGCCCCTCCTACGTCTGATTGTAATGAGACACCCTGAGCAGGAATCGTCCTGCTGGGCTGATTTTAGCTCCTTGACCTGCACAAACTGTGAGAGCTAATAAATGATTAATGTTGTTTAAAGCCCTTGGGTGTGGGGTGATTTGTTACACAGCAATAGACAACCGGAACGGGGTTTTGCAGAAATGAACAGTCAATTCTCAAAGGTACCTGTGCTCGGAACGTTGTGAGGCCCTGTGCGGTTTGTAACCAGCTTTCCCATACATATTCATCTTTCTTTTTATAGTAGTCATGAACACTGGTAAGGCAGGTATTCTTAATTCTTATAGAAGAAGAAATGGAGAGCCAGAGAGGCTAAGCAATTTGGACAAAGTCACACAGCACTAGGGCCTAGGAATTTGATAATGAGTCTAGTGCCTTCTCTATCACACCACGGCTCCTTGCCAACGCACTTCTCAACTACATGAGAATCCAAGTCTTGGATTCCCTTGTTCAGAGTGAGGGGTGGGCATGATGGAGGCAATGGGAAGGAAGGCCTCTAGAGAGGTTGGGACGCATGGAGATTCCTGGAAAAGGAGGTTAGGCCCAGGGTAGATTGCCAAGCACTGGGGGCTAGCCCTGGCTTGCTTTCTCACCAGATCAGCACTCTGAACAGAAGCGCCCAGAAAGGTTGGGTGGGGGGCAAACATGAAACCTCGGTGCCGAGTGGGCTAGGCAGGGAGCCAGGCCTTGGGAAGCAGGGCTTGGCCCACTTGGACAGACATGGATCCTAAGTCCCAGAAACTTCTCTGGAGCTGGAGCCACTGCTCACCCCCACCCCACCAGTGCTACAATTACCCAGAACTGCTTCCTGGAGGTCCAGGAGGGTGGAAGGGACCTGCTGGGGAGGAACCAATCAGAGGAGGGAGGGGGGACCCACTCTTGAAGAGCAGAGGAAAGGGCAGTGGAAAATGTACTCCTGGATTCCTCTGAGAATCCTTGCAGATAGCAGGTCAAGTACTTTGCCAGAGCAGGCGCATAAATTAGCATACTTTTTACAGGGGAGTGCGCTCCCTGCAGGTGCCTGGACCTAAGGGCCTGTTTGGTGGTTGTGTCTGCTCATGCACATGCATTTGCATGCGTGCGTGCGTGTGTGTGTGTGTCTGTGTGTGTGTGTGTCCTCTCCCGAAATGACCGAGAAGGGCCGTTTCCTGTGTTCCCGGCGTCTCTGCGGTCTCTCGCTAGTACGTAGCACGTCAAGGGTGTTTCAGACAAATGATTCACGTCTCCCCAGTGCCCGAGCCCACAGGCACCAGACGGATCACATCATGGCGCACTGCATGTGTCCCAAGCTTGCCTCTGCTCCTCAGAATCAGCTCGGGTTGCCTAGAGCACTCGTTAGGGATGAAGATGCTCCCTCCCAGAGGGGAAAGTTGTCTTGCCCCATGTCGCCCAAGCGGCTCTCAGGTCTCCTCTCTCTGTGGCGAACCATTCTGCTGGAGAAGTTACTCACTTGTTTGCCCAGTAAGGAAACCACGCCGAGCGCACCCGTGCGAGTGCCCAGGGAAGGGGGGCCGCATCTCAGCTGGCATCTCTTCCCCACGTGGGGCCTGCTGCTCTTGGGGGCAGGGAAGCTCCCGTACTAGTGCTGGGTGGGGTTCTAGTGCAGTTTCTCCTTCAGTTACCAGCACTTCCTCTGAGTCCAGCCTGGGGCTGAGCCCCGAGATTTTCAGATGACTAAGCCGTGGTCTCTGGATCCCAGCGCCCTGGCGCTCCTGTTGTGCACATAGCCCTTCCCAGTCCCCTGCAGGTGACTAGGGCAGGTATCTGGCTCACAGGCAAGCATCTTCCCCGTTTTACAGATGAGGAAGCTGAGGCTCAGAGAGTTCAAGCGACTTGCCCAGAGTCCGTTATTCAGACCCACTGCCTCACTCCAGGCTGGACTGGGCTGGTGAGTGGAAGAGGGCAAGAGGCGGGGTGGCCATCAAACCCCAAAAGCCCGGATGCGCAAAGGGGGGTTCAGCTTCTTTCCCCAAATGATGTCATCAGCTGAGACAGAAAGGAGATAGTTGAGGGAAAAAATGCACATTTCCACACTCCGAGTTTCCCTCTCATTAATTTTAATTTAATTTGATCACAACATTCCTCGGTAAACAGCAGCCTCCTTTAATAAGCCGGGCTCTTCCCCCCGACCCTGCAATTGTGTTCCTAATCAGCCAGTGTATCAGGAAAGACTCACTGCTAATTGTCGCCAGGCCTTGTGCTATCCTGTGTGTCAGGTAAGGGATGGCAGCGAGAGATAATTATAATCAGATCTAATTAGTAATTATAACAGATCCCAACTAGAAATTGTTTTCAGTTAAATATTCCCAGAGAGGTGCTAATAGTCTCCGGGGCATGCTGTGTGCCACAGACACAGGGGGAAGGGGCTTGTGGGGGTGCAGGCGACCTTGTGCTCATGATGTTCATCCTTCGACCTTCTACCAAGTACAGGAGTCTCAGAGAGAAGGCATGGCCCATGGTGGGTCTATGGTGGTGGAGCTAAGCCACACTCGGGTCCCCTGGCTCAGGTGACCGGATCTTTCCCCACATGGATGGGGGTTGAGGTCCCTTACTCCACAGAGCCGCCCACAGTGGGCCTTCAGCAAATACCAATTATTAAATGGCTCAGGATCCCGAGGCATGAAAACTTCTGATTATTAGGAAAACTGTGCATTGCTTAGGCATCGTGGGATATTTGCTGCTAGAATCGTTGTTGAATAGAATGGGATTCAAGGCATTACATAGGAGTCCCCTTGCTAATAAAAATTGGGCGGAGTGACTCTCCAGCCCCACTACAGTACCCCTGTCCCAGCGCTTCCCCTTCCTAGTCTCTAACAGGTGCTTCGGCAAACTCTTGGTTGTCCTACCTTCTGTTAACCAGTGTCTAATTAGCCAGCATTTTCCTGCCTTCAGATCCAGGCCCCATACAATCCATGGCTCTCTTCCAGGCACCACCAGCTCAGATGAACTTTCTCAGATGCCTACAGTGGTTCTCACTGCTCATAGCCAAGGTTCAAACTCTCTGACATGGCTCAAGGTCCTTTCCTGTGGAGGCCCACCTCCCATTGCATGTCCTTATCCACTCCATCACTTCCTATCCATTGCACTTCTGCTCATCTATTCTATCACTTCTTCTTCTACTCCATCATTTCCTCATCCCCTCCATCACTTCGAGTCATTGACTCCATCACTTCCATTCATCCACTCCATCACTTCATCATCTATTCCACGTCTCATCTGTTCTACCACTTCCTCTTCTACTCTACCATTTCCTCTTCCACTCCATCACTTTTACTCATCTACTTCATCACTTCATCCGCTCCCTCACTTCCATTCATCTACTCCATCACTTCCCTATTCTACTTTTACTCATCTATTCCATCATTTCCTCGTCCGCTCCATCCCTCACTTCCACTCATCCACTCCATTCTTTCTTCATCTGCTCCAATCATCCCTGAACCCTGGCACTTCATTCAGACTATGATATTCTTAGATGTCTCTGTGCTTTTGCTTGTGTTCTTATGAGTTTTCCATGCTCCTTCTACTAAAATCCCACTGATTCTATCAAGGGAGAGAGAGTTCAAGAGCCACTTCCCTTGTGAAGTCTTCCCAGATGTTCTCTGTATTTTGGTATTTATTCAAACACCTCTCTTATTCTGCCTCATAGGACAGTAAGTGGTTTATACGTTTTTTTCTCTCCTGTGGCTATAAACTCCTCGAGGGTACGGAAGACGTTTTACTACTTCTGTCTCTCCCCTCGGTTCCTACTCTTACACCAAGTAGGAACTTAATAAAGATTTGCTGACTAAAGGAGTGAATGAATTAACGGGAAGCTTCTACTCTGTGACTGCACTGTGGTATTCATGCTAGCGCTTCTGAAGCCGACCTCTACAACTCCAGGTCCAAGTCTTTAAGATGGTCCTTACTATCGAATGCTGTTGGGCTGTTGGACTATGACGAGATGGAATTTGGCGAGAGGATCCAGGAATGCCTGAGTCCTGTTTAGACCAGCTTTCCCGAAGCCACACATGGCTACGGAACACTTGAAGTGAGGCTAGTGTGACCAAAGAGCTATATTTTTAGTTTTATTTGATCTTAATTTGATCTAAATTAGAACCAAATAGCCACTTGTGGCTGGTGGCTGCCGCATCAGACAGCGCAGCTTGGAGGCTCCCTTCTGAGTCCTCAGAGACCCTATTATACAGCGTGGCACGAAGGGCCTAGAACCAAAGGATATTTTATGTCAAATGAGGCTGGCCACAAGTTATTCTGGGAACTCGTATTAGTTTCAGTTGGAAAATGGGATATATTTTTAATGCATTCTTATATTTTTCAGTGCTGACGTGGGTCTGATGTTGATCTGTTAACTCTCTATTAACCAGAATACAAGATTCACTAGGGAAATGCCACTCCCCAACCCTGGTGGGCAACATGAGTGTAATTTTACTTAATTCATGGCCTGCTGGGCAGATCCTCCTACTCCAGCCTGTTACGGGTCCTGTTTATGCTGCAGGCTCCGTAAGGAGCATTTTCATACCAGGTGGTGAGTGGCAGGAGAGAGCTCAGTCACAAGTTCTGGGCTCCTCACAATAGAGCAGCTGTTAGTGGGGAAGGAACACGCTGTCCACTCATCTGTGACAAATGGATTAATTTGTCCAAATCCCACTTATGCTTCAAACCTCACCCCAATCCCTCCTTCGAGCCTGCCTTCAGTGACTCTGCCAGTGCGGCTGGGTGCTGCCGCCCTCCCGCCTCCCTTCCCCTCCTCGTCCTGCTTCTGCCTCTATTACCAGGCCAGGTGCACGCTGCGCATTTCCTGAAGGCCGGTCGGCACCAGGGGTTGGTGAGATCAGGGACAGCAGATTTCAGTGTAATGTGAATGCACCAAGTGACTGAGGGCAGTGACAACAAGCAGGGACCAGTGGGCCACCACACCCTTGTTGCCAAGCAGGCAAATGGGCCTGATTTGCCAGGTTGTTGCAAGAGAAGCCAGAAATCTTAATTTTTATTGAAAAAATTTTTATAGTTTATTTATTTTTGAGAGAGAGAGAGGGAAGACAGAGTATGAGCGGGGGAGGGGCAGAGAGAGAGGGAGACACAGACTCTGAAGCAGGCTCCGGGCTCTGAACTGTCAGCACAGAGCCCGATGCGGGGCTGGAACTCATGAACTATGAGATCACCACCTGAGCCGAGGTTGGATGCTTAACTGACTGAGCCACCTAGGTGCCCTCAGAAATCTGAATTTTTAATACAAGGCTCTTCAGAATCTTAAATGTTGGCAAAGAATTTAAAAAACTCTAAAGATACAGTGCGAGCTAAGCAGACATGTCTGTGTTCCTGATCTGGCCTGGCAGTTGCCAGGTGCGGCTCATGGAGCTGGGTTCAGGGATCTGTCGGCCTCTGCCGCCTCTGCTAGTCCCTCATTCCTTGGCAGGCCCCATGCTACCCCCTAGCACAGGGCAAGCACTTGATACACCCTGTGGAAGCAACATGTCTACAGGGAAGGCAGAGTCCCAGATGGGTTGTGTGTGTAGGGCCCAGAGGCCTGTCCTGGGAGCACTGTCCACAGCTCACCCAGCCCTTCCTCTGGGCGGGATACAATGGGACAGCTCCTCTGTCCAGGAAGAAACCATCCCTCCAGGTGGATACACCTTGGAGTAAAGCGATTCAATTAAGAACTGGTTCGCAGTGAGTGCTGAAATCCTCTCCTCTGGAGAACCATTTCCGGCGATGGATTTTTAAGACCAGCGGTTGGAGTATCACTCTTTCTCTCTCTCTTTCCCTTTTGGTACTGTGTCTCTAGTCAATAAATAAGTGGGAAATAAAGGATTTGAGAGAAAATAGGATGCAGTCGAAAGGTAAATTGTAGGCTTAAAAGCCCCTGAGAGACTGCCACAGACTTGGAAATGTTTCCTGGTTTGGCGCCTGCCTCCTCCAAGCCCGGGTTCTGGCTCTCTGATTTGCATCTCGGAAAGGTAATCTTGAAAACTGATTTCCCTCGGTTGCATTTCATTGGTGTAGAAACTAAACAGGCTGTTGCATTACAGTAATAACATCAACATTTCACCCACCTTCGCCTTAATTATTTTTCTGTCTTTCCAATGGAAACCATTGGGTAAGATTTATAGGTGGTAGGGAGGTGGGGTGAGTGGGTGTGTGGCTCAGATAATGGGCCAAGCTGATTTCCCCTCACTGGGTGTCACTGGTATAAAAACAAGAACTAAAAGCTTTGCGGCACTTAAGTAATAATAATGTCAACGTTTCATCTGCCTTTCCCTTAATTATTTTTCTCTCTCACTCTTGCTACCTGAACCTGTTTAGATAAGATTCCCATACAGATAAAAGCCAAGGGCTCTCATTCTCTTAAACAGATGAGCCGCTGCTTTTCTGCCATTCTGCGTGGAAAGGGAGCTGTGGATGGCAGAAAGGCTTTCTCCCAGATCTGTCTGGGGAGACTTCAGAGCCTGTTCACCCCAGATGGACCAAGGGCAATGGAAAAGGAGGGCAGGTTACTGTGAAGGCAGATGTGGGCCCTGGGAGGCCCCCCTGGTCTGGGAGGCAGGTGGGCACTAGAAGCTGGAAGTAGAGGTTGGGTCATCTCAGCATACCTGCCCTCTCCCTTAGGTGCTCCTAGGCAAGGGTGAGTGGGTCTCATTAAACTTGGGGAGAGGGGTCCAATCACACATACCCTTATGCAAGCCCTCAAGGCAGTGGGGAAAGCACTTGGGATAGTCCAAACTTCATTGCTAGTTGGCTGAGTGGCCTTGGGGAAGTAAGTAACCCAACCCTTCTGGGCTATAGTTTCCTAAAAATAAAGAAGTTGGTCTATATTACTTATTAAGTTTTTGGGAGCTTACTGACTGAGCTCCTATGAGAATGTTAAACATTCCCCCAGAAATGCACATCTACATTCAGAATTTTGCATCCAAGTGTACGGTTGGCTCTGTGCTTAACTCCTTTATTTCTCTCATGTCTGTTGTCCCCTACCCCCACCATCCTGGTCTGAATCCGTGCACTTTTCACCTGTATTACTGCAGGAGCCTCTTAACGGATCTCCTTCCTCTGTCCTCTTGTAGTTTGTACTCAATACGGCAGCCAGGGTGATCCTTTTAAAATGGAACTTGGATCATCCACTCCTTGATTAAGAACACTTCAGTGATGTTTTTTTCATTAACATAAGATCTTGCTCCAAGATTCACACCTAACTCCTTCACCTCTTCAAGTCTTTGTCTGAAAACCTCCTTCTATAGGGAAAGCCCGAATAGAGCTATATCAATTAAAGAAATGATAAATTCTATCAAATATTTAAAGAAGATATAATATCAATCCTTTGCAAAACATTCTGGAATATAGAGGAAGGAACACTTCCCAATTCATTCTACAAGACCAGTATTGCCCTGACACTAAAGCCAGACAAACATATCACAAGTAAAGAGAGCTACAGACTCTGGTCCCTCATAAATACAGAGGAAAAGCCCTCAACCAAAAATTCACAAACTGAATCCAGAAACATATAAAAAAGATTATACACCACGACTAAATAAAATTTATCCCAGGAATGCATGGTTGGTTTGATATTTGAAAATCAATTAATGTAATATGCCACATTAATAGAATAAAGAACAAAAACCACATGATCATTGCAATAGATGCAGTAAGAGTATTTCATACAACCCAATATCATTCATGGTAAAAGCTCCCAACAAACTAGGAACAGATGGAAACTTCTTCAACTTGATATAGGATATCTATGTAAAACTTACAGGTAGTGTACTTTATGGTGAAAGAGACTGGAAGTAAAGCCAAGATGTCTGCTCTCACCACTTGTATTCAACTTTGTTCTGGAAGTTCTAGTGATTTCAACAAGGGAAAAAAGGCATCAGATTGGAAAAGAAGTAAAACTATCTTTACTTTCAGACAGAATAATCCTACAAGCAGAAAATCTTAAGGAATACACAAAATATTAAAATTTTAAAAATGTGGTTTCAAAAAGGTTACAGGATCCAAGATCCATATACAAATATCACTTGTGTTTCTATATATTAGCAACAAACAATCTGAAAAAGAAATGAAGAAGAACATTTTATTCATGGTAACATCACAAAGAATAGGATACTTAGGAACAGAACAAAAGAAATACAGAGCCTGCACTGAGAACTACAAATATTGCTGGGAAAAATTAGTGAGCTAAATAAATGGAGTGACATCCTATGTTCATGGATTAGAAGACTCAGTATTGTTAAGATTTCAATTCTCAAATTGGTCTTTAGCTTCAACAGTTTCTGTCAAAGTTTCAGCAACGATTTTTGCAGACATTGACAAGTTGATCCTAGTATTTATATGGAAATGCAAAGGAGCCAAACTAGCTGAAACCATTTTGAAAAGGAATTGGAGGGGTTACTATTCCTGATTTCAAAACTGGCTATAAAGCCATAGTAATGAAGCCAGTGTAGTACTGGCATAAAGAAGAGACTTATAGATCAATGCCTCAGAACTGAGAGTCTGGAAATAAACTCTTACATTTTTGGTCAGTTGATGTTTGGCAAAGGTGTGAAGACAATGCAGTGGAGGAAAGGACAGGCTTTTTCATCAAATGATGCTGGGTCAACTGGATAGCTGTATGCAAAAATGATGAATTTAGGTCCTTACCTCACAAACTACACAGAAATTAACTTAAAATGAGTCATAGACTATATGTAAGAGCTAAAACTTGTAGAACTTGAAGTTTCTTTCTTGTAGAAGAAAATATAGGAGTCAATCTTGGTGATCTTGAATGAGACAAAGTTCTTAGATATAATATCAAAGGCACAATTTATAGCAGAACCAAAAAAACCCCTATAAAATTAGACTTGATTAAAATGAAAAGCTTTTATACTTTAAAAGGCACACTTAAGAAAATGAAGAGAGAAGCCACAAACTGGAAAAGAATATGTGCAAATCATATATCTGATAAAAGACTTGTACCCAGAATATATAAAGAACTCTTCTAACACAATAATAATAAGGCAAATGATCCAATTTAAAAACGGGCAAAAGATCTGAATAGACATTTCACCAAAGAACATAAGAATTGATAATTATCACATCAAAAGATGCTCAACATCATTAGTCATTAGGCAAATGCAATCAAAAGCATAATGGGATACTGCTTGAAACTCACTAGAATAACCATAATAGAAAAGCCAAATAATAATGAGTGTTGGGGAGGATGTGGAGAAACTGGAACTCTCACAAATCATCAGTAAGAACAGGATAAAATGACACAACCACTTTGGAAGAGTTTGGCACTTTCTTAAAAAGTTATGCGTGAACTTTCCACATGAGCTAGTTGCTTCACTCCTAGGAATTTACCCACAAAAAATGAAAACATATACCCACACAGACTTGTATGTGAATGTTCATAGCGGCATTATTCATAACAGCCTGAAACTGAACAGCCAAATGTCCATCAAGGGATGAATGGATAAACAACATGTGGTCTGTCCACACAGTCCTACTCAGCAATAACACGAAATGAACTATGGATACATGCTACGCCATAGGCAAATCTCGAAAATACTACACTGAATGAAAGGAGCCAGATGGAATGAACACATATTGTTCGATTCTATTTATATGAAATGTCCACAAAAGGCCAATCCACAGACACAGAAGTAGGATCAGTGAGGGTGAAGTGAGGTTGGAACAGAGATTGACAAGGGATCCTTTTAGGGTGATGGAAATGGTCTAATAGAAGATTGTGGCGATAGTCTCACAACTGTATAAATTTACTAAAAATCAATGAGCTGTAAACTTATAATGAATGGTTGAATTTAATGGTATGTAAATCATATCTCGATAAAGTTAGAAAGTTAAGGGAAAGATGAAAAAAACCCCTCACCTCTTCTGGGAGGTCTCCCCTGATTTTTCTACCTGTCCTTTTGCTAAGAAACTCAACTCCGTATACTCTGTTCTACTTTAAGTGATAGCATTACCACCTTCTAAGAGACGACAACATTTTTAAAAATGTTTATTGCTTATTGTCTAAGTCCCTCTCCTAGAATATATGCTCCGTGAAGGTAGAAGATTTGACTCTGTTTAGAGTCTATCAGCTCTCTACATTGATATTTATTCACAGTGATTAGAACAGTACCTGGCACACAGAAGGTGCATAGATACATGTTAAAAAATGGAACGAAAGAAGAACCCTTGATTGGTGGGTTCCTTCCAGCTCTGATTCTCTAATCAAGGTTAGGCTGGGTCTCAGTAGAACTAATACCCAACGTGGTATTTGGGGCAGGAGCTGGAGGAGAGGCGGGGCAGTCCAGGTGACCCTTCTTCAAAGCCCAAATTTCTTTGTCTTGTAGAGTCAGAGATAACGCGTTGTCCCTTCCACGTACAGAGCAGACTCTGGCATATTTTCTTTCCTATTCGACCTCAGCTGACCCACCTGCAAAATGAGGTCTTCCCATCACCCTAGGGAATGTGTGTGTGTCCATCTCTGTGTGTAAGTAGAGAGAAGGGAGCAGAGGGTGGGAGGTCGAGCAGGACCTGCTCACCCAACAGGATGGCTGGTGGCCACCATCCACCACTGTGGCTGCACTGGTGCTCAAGGCAGGCACCGGCTGATTTTTCAGCTGCTAACACAGTTCCTTACATATTTACATATGAAAAGTTCCTCCTTTCTATAAACATTTACAAACACCTTGATCGATTTGTGAAAATGTGACACTCTTTTGGAAGCCAGCCTTCTTGGGCTGTGGGGCTCAGCTACTTATTTTTGTGAAATGGATGCACCTGTGTGGGCTTCTGGTGTCTTAGGAAGCTCCCACTTGGGTAAACCTCCTCCACGTGGACGGAATAATGTAGAGGTGTTGTGAATCTAGGTGCTGTGAGTCTAGAGGCCCTGACTCCCAGACACATCTGGGGAACAGGGCCTGGCAGGAAGCCTTCAGCTCATGGTGCAGGTCCCTCTTTGACTCTGGGGGTCCTGGGATAGTGTCGGGACTCAGACAGGGCTGCTGGAATTCCTTGGGGTCAGAACGAGACCTGTATCATGGTGGTCTAGGATCTAAAGGGGAGGAGTCGGCAGAAAGTCTGAGCAGAATTTGGAAAAGGGGAGAGGCAAGACTTAGAAAGAGCAAGGCCTTTCAGGCCTGAGTACAGATTCTAGCTCTTTTTCTTTCTCCTTATGTGACCTTGGGCAAGTTTCTCTCTCTGTGCCCCAGCTTTCTCATCTGTAGGAGACGCAGGGCCTGCTCACAGATATGGTGGGAGATGGTGAGAGGGTAAATACAGGCAGCCAGGTGGATTACCCAAGGTTCCCAAAATGCCCCTCTCTGGCTGGACCTACCCTGCAGGTCTCATCTCAACAGAGCACTAAAATAACAAAGCTCTGGCTGTTCCCACTAAGACCGCTGTGCATCTTTCCTTTGCAGGAAAGTGCCTGCAGCTGGGCATTCCCCGCTATTGTCCCTATGCCAATCTGGGATGGCAGGGATCTCCCCAGGCCCCTGCCCAGTCTCCCAGGGCCTCCTCTCTGGGACTGGTCCTGTGAGTCTGCTATGGGCGTGTGACTTCAGCTCTAACCCCCTCCTAAAATGACACCCCTCCCTTGCCCCATTGGCTGTGGGGGAAGGCTTCCATTTAGTGGCATTTTCCTTTCTCATTTCATGCTGTAATGGAGATTCATTGCTAGTTTTAAATCCATAATTTGCCATGAAACCCTCGTCTTAGGCCTGGGCTGAGGTCGGAGCAGAAAAGCGGTGAGCTATTTTTACCCTTGGAGGTTTCCCTGCCCAGCCTGGCCAGTTTGGGGCTTTCCCGGGGCTGGCCTTGGCCATGGTCCTGGGTGTGACACCCACGGTGCCTGGGAGACCAGAGTCTGGAAGGAGGCAATTCATTCCCAGGGGGGCACTGGCTTGTCCTGGCCCCCCCTCAGTTGGCTGCAACTCTCTTCCCCTGTACTTCGTTTTTCATTAGGGGGAATCGATAGAGAAGTGGGGCTTCATGCTGGGGCTATCATACTCCACCTACTCCATTCATTTCTGCACCTGACGGGGGGGGGGGAGGGTCAATACTTTTGTGGCGTTACCAAGATCTGTCCATTTCCCAAAAGTGACAGATTCCCAACAGCGACAGTGTCCCCTTGTCTTTCCATCATGATTTGGTCATGCTTTGAATTTTGCGTGTGTGTACATGTGTGCACAGCAGTGCATTTGTCCTTGAGATAAGGTGTCCTGTGTGTGTAGAGGACAGATACATGAACAGGGAGCCTTAGGGTTTCCTGACAGAGGCCTCTGATAAGGCTCCTGGACATAAGTGGGCTCTTGCCTGTGCTTTTCCGAGTACGCAGGGATGTTGGAAGCCATGGCCACGGCAGAGAATGTAGCTCCATGATGGCAGAGTGGGTGAGGGCCCCCTCAGGGCAGCTGCATCCTGAAAGCTATAGGAAAGTGGCTCTAATTTCACAGGCAGCCCCGAAGCTGCTGGTTCCATGCTGAATGGCAAATGGTGGATGCCAGAGGATCAAGGTCCTAACTGCTGCACATCTCCATGGTCTGAGCTCACACTCCCCTCTGCTGAGGAGCAGAGCCTGCTCAGCATCCCAGGGTCATGCTTGGTTAAGGCAGTGGAAGAACATAAGATCCTTCCTCCTCAGATCCAGGGAACAATGTGCCTCAGGCCCGTCCCCCAAACCATGATCAAATGAAGGCAAGTCACAGTCAAACCGTGGCATAGATTTGCACTTCATCATTGTAGCTCCTGATTTTATGAGAGAGAGAGAGAGAGAGAGAGAGAGAGAGAGAGAGAGTGAGTGTGTGTCCAGAGCATCATTATCCCAGGTCTCATGGCTAAGACCCAGGCCTGCCATGTCTCCCAACCTCCAGGTGAAGGCCCTTGCCCTGCTCAGTCCCAGAGAAATGCCGGTGCCCTGGGTACGATCACCTTTCAGGGATGCAGGGCTACCTGGGGAGTCATTTAGTGATGGGGACATGAATGGGGTGGGGGGGGCCAGGGGCAGGAGGCCGAGCACCTTGTGTGTGCAGTAGACCTGTTGGGCCCCTGCAGCACCTCCCTACTTGCCCTTGTGCTGGTGCTGAAAGCATGGATGCTGGAAGGAGGAGGGGAGGGGCCGGGCCTGTGGGATGCTGCCTCCAGCCCAGGGCAGTGTTGGGCCTCTGGGCCACGCCAGCAAGATCCTTAACAACAGGGGTTATCTCTCTTCTCGATGGCTGAGTCTGGGTAGGTAAGGCAGGGCATCCCTAGCAGCTGGTCTCTCCACTTCCTGCCTGCCATCTGCCTGTTACATATGGCCGAGAGGGAAGCACTGAGTTTGCTTCCATCCCCGATGGGCCCCCAAGCCCTTTGGAGCCTTGCTGGCCGTCCTGATACTGCTGTTGAAATGAAGAGCAGGGACACTGGAGGCAGGCAGGAGTGCCATTCCTTCCGACGGTGGAGTAGAGAATCAGGGAGTCTGTGGGTGGGGGCAGCAGGAGGGAGGGCCCAGAGTGACCCAGCTCCGAAGTCAATGTACCTTGACCTTGTGGTTCCAGGGACCTCCAGAGAGACCTTCCATCACCGCGCTCCCAGCCTCCACTTGCTACTCACAACTGATATAGGCAGTTACTCAGGGGGTATATGGCTCCCTACCCTCAAGGGGCTGGTGAGATAATGGAGGAGACAGAGACTCTTAGCTAAGGTAACTCAGGGGCCTCAAGCCCCGCTCACCGACTAACCTGCCCATGCAGGTAAGCACGGAGTTAAATCAGGACAGCCGTGAGGGGCATGCGTGAGGAGGGGAACTGTTTCTGACCTGGGAAATGCTGGGGGTGGCCTGGGCCCCCAAGAAGGGCGAGTCGCAGGAAGGGAGTGGGAAGGGGCTGGCAGCTGGGGTGGCATGCTGGGGGCTGGGGGTGAGGTGCATAATAGCTCTGACACCAGCTCCCATCTGGAACTTCAGGAGATAAGGATGCTTTCGTTCCTCCTCTCTCCCAAATCTAGCTTGTGTGCTGCCCCCATTTGGGGGTGATTGCAGGGTAATGAATGTGGCAGGAAGCAGGCGCATGGCACAAATGAGATACGGCACCTAAGACCAGGCCGGGGCCCAGGCAAAACACGCCTA
The DNA here is from genome assembly GCF_006229205.1 of Suricata suricatta. Lineage (NCBI taxonomy): Eukaryota > Metazoa > Chordata > Mammalia > Carnivora > Herpestidae > Suricata > Suricata suricatta. The sequence continues at coordinate 87,810,848 of NC_043710.1, read as the reverse complement.
ATAAGGAGATAAGGAAATCAATTCTGCTTGTCTTCCCAGGCGTGCGAGCCTGGGAGGGGCCTGCAGGAATCGCGTCTTTTTGCCTTGTGCGCTGGATGGCGAAGCCTCTCGAGGACACAGAGCCTGATCCCGCAGGAAGGAAGAGTCGCTTGCTGGCAAGAATAATAGTAACAACGACCACAACAAGTATGATGAAAACAGCCAGTACTTATGTGCCTTGCTGCTCACCAGGCCCTGTTTTGAGAAATTATCCCATCAGATCCTCTCTATAACCCTAGGAAGGCAGGTATAATTATTACCCTATTTTACACACGAGCAAACTGAGGCACAGAGTGGTTAGGTGACTCATCCAAGATCACAGCACTGGTAAAGTGACAGGGCTAGGTTTCCAGTGTAGGCAATCGGGCTTTCAGAGCTGGGGCTCTTACTGCAAAGCCCTGTTGCTCCCTAAACACAGCATAACACAGCAGGGCACAACAGTACGCAACTGTTACCTATGTGTAGGGCTTGGTCTCTACCAGATACTGTCTTTCACGATGAGGTTCAGGGCAAACTCCCTCTGGTTTGGCCCAAACCCCGTTGCTACAGTTACGTGATGAACATTACTGAGCACCTACCTAGGACATGTTTGGAGGCTATGTATACTAGGGAGGGACAGATGCAGGATGCCGAGAGACCTAGACATGAAAATGGGAGAGACAGACATGGAAATAGTAACTTTCAATGTAATGTGTTAAGTGTTGGGATTGTAGTGTGGATGGAAGGCTAAGGGAGCACAGAGTAGGATGGCCAGGCCCTGTGGGGTTTAGGAAAGGCTTTGTGGAGGAGGTGATGTCTAAGGTGAATCCTGACCGGGGAGCAAGAGTTGGCCAAGGGAAGAAAGGTGGGAAGGCTGGTCCTGGCAGAAGCACAGAGGAGCGAAGGCACAGAAGTGTGTGCAGTAGAGGGAGCTGCAAGCTGGTGGCGGTCCCTGACGGTCCCTGACTCAAAGGGGTGCCGGAGCAGGGGCTGGAGGGAAAGCAGAGGGCAGGCCTCAGAGGCCCCTTGCACCCCATGGAGGCAGCTTGGGCTTTGTTTGTTCTCTGGAGGCACTTTTCCACCTGTAAAGAAAGCCTCAGTCTGTCCCCTACCTGTGACTGTGGCCGGGTTTCTTGCCACGTTTTTGGAAGAGCATTTTAGAAGCCGGTGCTCTTGGGCTGTGTTCCAGCTCTGCCTTCCCTTGCTGTATGACCCGAGTTATTCAGGGTCTCTCTCTGGACTCACCTCCCCAGGAGAGTCCAGGAGATTGGGAATAGGTGGGGGGGATGATGCCAATCCCAAAGATTTAGGAGACCTCTGCCCTGCCTCTCCCCTGGTGGAGAGCAGGAGGGCTCATAGTTCTGCAAACTCAGAGATCCATTTGGGCCTTGTCTGTTTGCCCCCTCAGTGTCTGGAGCTTGACATCATTTTAAAGACGCCCTCTTTATTTGAATTGACTTAGTCTCCATCATTAAATAATTCATGTTGATTTAGAAAGCTTTGTTTCTAATGGGAGCCACAAGACAGCAGAGTTAATATTAGAACGGGCCAGGAAGATGAGGGAAATGGGGAGGAAGACTGGGAAAACACCCTTTTTAATAATTAACCTGGCATCCACCACCCTCCCCCTACCAGTGCCCCTCACCCTGCTCTACTTTCCCTGTTTCGAAGCCTTCATTACCATCTGATATCCTATATACCTACACAATGTGCTTGTTTACTCTGTTTATTGTTTATTTATTTTTTATGTTTTTCTTAATTTATTTTTGAGAGACAGAGACAGACAGTGTGAACAGGGGAGGGTCAGAGAGAGAGGGAGACACAGAATCTGAAGCAGGCTCCAGGCTCTGAGCTGTCAGCACAGAGCCTGACGCGGGGCTCAAACCCACGAACTGTGAGATCGTGACCTGAGCCGAAGCCAGGTGCTTAACCGACTGAGCCACCCAGGCACCTCTGTTTATCGTTTATCTCTCTCTGCCAGAACACAAGCTCCACCAGGGCAGGGCTGGCTTTCTCTCTCATTAACTGGTGATTCTTGCATGTCTAGATCACTGCTTGGCACAGAATAGCTGCTCCGTAAATACTAGTTGATCAAAACCTTGGCTTCCATTTCCTCCCTGCCTTGGGTCCTTGCTTCTCAAAATTTTCAGGCAGTTAGAAAGACCGAATGTAGTATCATCCTTACAGCTCTGGCCATGGAATAGTTTGGATATTTGTCAACCCAGAGGTTCCTGCAGGTTGGAGAAGGAGCAGTCTGCATGCACGCATGCTGCGTGCACATGCATGTAACGTTCAAGCATATGACATTTTAGTGTTGGGGTCCACGTGTTAGTTTGGAGCTCACAACCATTCTGGGAGATTGGTAGTGTTCTTATTCTCATTTTATAGATGAAGAATGAGAAACTGCATTCCTTCCCTCACTCACTCATTCATTTATTAAAAATACCCCTGACATTATTGAGGACCTGCCCTATGCTCCGTGCTGGTTATAGAGTTGAACCAGTGGAAGCACTGAGGGCCTCCCCCAAGGTCACACAGTGAACCATCTGCAGTTTTTCTGCTTCCGGCCCACGGCCTGCGGCCCTTCCTCCTACACCACAGCCCTGCACATGTGCATGGGGGCCCTGTGATGTCCACTTAAGCGTAGTCCCTGCAGACGTGGTCAGTGCACTCGGAAGCTGGATACGGAAGGAGGACTCTGGGGTGAGGGTGTACAGTCAAGTCCAGAACCCCAGGGCTCTCCAGACTCAGAGTGGGATGCTGTACATTGTGCCTCATTCGCCACCTAAATTCTGGTTCCGGTGGGGGGGATGAGCCTTCTTTCTAAACTAGTTGGTACAGTAAGCTTGACTCCTTATTGTAGGCTTTTGGGGACCTGGACAGTTCTTTTTTTTTTAAGCTTATTTATTTTTGAGAGAGAGAGAGAGTACAAGTGGGACAGGGGCAGAGAGAGGAGGGCAGAGGATCCAAAGCTGGCTCTGTGCTGACAGCAGCGAGCCTGATGTGGGGCTTACAGTCACAAAACATGAGATCATGATCTGAGCGGAAGTTGGACGCTGAACTGACTGAGCCACCCAGGTGCCCTGGGAGCTGGAAAGTTCTTAGAGGCCATCTTATTTATCATCACCTTCACATTACAGATGAGGAAACCGACACCCAGACAGGTTGAGTAACAGGGCAGAGATCACACAACCGGTTAGCGGCAAGACCATGATTCCTGTCTCCAAGTCTGTAATACCAGGAGACTTGAGATGTTCTGCAGATGGAAAGATGCCTTGTCTCCACCTGGCCAGTCAAGGCAGGGTTCTCTGTGCCACAGAGGGAATGCAGCCTGGCCATTTACCTCCACTCGGGCTCCGGAGTCTCTGCCTCGCTCAGCTTCACAAGCTCTGCCCCTCCCCCCTCCTCCCCTCCTGGTCCCCTAGCTTCCTCCCTCTGCCTCCCAGGGTAGCAAATGCTCAGCTCAAAGTTGCTCCTTGCCTGATTGCATCTGAGAGCTGGAAACACAAGGCTAATTAATGTGTCTGTGACTCTAGGCTTGGCTGCCGGGCTGGGTCCCCATGTCCTCCCTGGAGCAGGCTCTGTGAGCTGGCCCTCTGGCTTCTCCGAGCAGGCTGCCGGCAGATGCATATTTTAACAATGCACATCTGTTGGCTATATAATCTCTCGTATTTGCCCTCCTCACTTGGTGCTTTGATGGAAGACCCCCAGGGGTCTCCCTCTGCTCCAGCCAAAGTGTTTGCTTTGCAATGTTGCCGGAATACCATTTGATTCTGTTCTCACATCTTCTGCAGGTTCTAATCAGGCTCTTACTTTATTTAATTAAAAATCTATCTCAGGCAAATACAGACTAAATTAGGAAGCTCTCTCATTCCTGGAACACAGGGAAGGCAGCCCCTGCCCCCCTCCTTGGGGAACTGGCTGGGACATTTTCCCTGGCTGAGATGTCACAGCAAAGCAGATGGGGTCTTGGTTGGGAAGTGCCTGGCCAGGGTAGAGACACCCCTCTTCCCTCTGCAACTGCTTTGTCTATTCACCACTGTGAGCAGACCAGAGATCCCTTTCCAGAAGGCTGGGTCAGCCTCTGCATGAAAGGCCTCTCTTCAAGGCAGTAGGTGGGGCTGTACACAGCAGAGAAACTCCACCACAGACCTGCTGGACCATTAGAGGGGTGGGAGCCTGAAGGACCAGCTCAGGGGTGGGGACCTAGGGTGGTCAGGAAGGGTTGGAGGCAGAGCCTGGGGCTAGTCTTTCTTGCCTTGGGTTGGTTTATTAGGAAGAGTGGTGTCAGTAGAGCCTGCAGGAAAGGCTGATGGACAAATCCCCTTTCAGGCTCTCTGGGGAATCCACCAGGCTAGTGTCCTGGGGTCACCTGGAAACTCCTCCTTCTTCGTCTTCAACTGCCTTCCAGACTTGTAAACACTCTCCCTGCAGACCAGCCCCATGCCCAGAAGGCAGTGCCAACCAGGTCTGGCCACGGGAGAGGAGACCGGAGAGTAAGCGCCTTTTAGGAGTGACTTAAGACAAAACTGAGTCTGTTCAGATCAGATTCTAAGGCCCCACTCTCGGAAGCCCGGCTCATAAGCAACCAGACAAAGGAGATTCTGTTGGCATTTAGGAAAGCAGACAGCGCTGGTTTGGAGTTGGAAAATCTGGGGTCTATTTTGGGTGGTAATGAAGCCGTAAGTGGCTTTGCTTTCTGAGTCTCAATTTCCTCATCTGTAAAACACTGGGAATAATTTGGACTCAAGATAGGAGGCAGGAGGGAGGCTGTGAACAGTGGGGTGTGGGCAGGCAATGCTCTGAGGCCAGGATAAGAACTTGAGGACGAGGTGCCTCTCTATTTAGTGTAGGTCCTAAATACATGTGAAGACAGCAGGGGGCAGTGCTATAATCTTCTCAAGTTAGCATTCTTTGATGCCTTCTAGAAGGGGTACAAATCAGCAGAAGATGGATTCTTCTAAGGATGGGGAGCTGAATAACCCCCGGAGAGGAGGAGCTTACACTGCGCTAACAAATCTGTTCTGGCGTTATATAGTACTCAACAAATCAGAACATCTCTTAGGCACTAACTCCCCCTGCTCTCCTCCCTTAGCCTCTACACCAAACTGTAGACCCATTCTCCTTTTTGACGTCTGCCTCTCCTGTAAGATCCCCGGTTACTTTTCTGTAGCCCCATTCAGGACCAAGCTATCCCAGCAGATTTACCCTGCTGGACCCGGTGTGTTTTCTCTTTCCTTCATCCCAGACCAGAGGAGACTCCAAGGTAGAGGGTTTCTGAGGTTGGCCCTGAGCTCTGCCTCCTGTCTCAAGAAGCAAAGCTTGGTAAGTGGTCCTCCGGGACTTGCTGCCATGCTTGGGATAATCCGCCCCGTGTGCTACCGTGTAGATCTGAAGATAGCCTGACACGCTCTTAAATATTTCATCTCCGAGCAGCCATGTGCCTTATCTGTCAGGTGAGGGGGCAGAACCCCAGCTTCCTGTTGTCAAACCTCCAACACGGCAGGTAAGAGGAGGGCAAGGAGGAGCCCAGGCTTCCCTGTCCCGCTGCCTGTGCCCGCTCCCACACCAGGCCTGGCGGACACTCAGCAAGGAGACCATGCGGTGGTGCGGGAGCCCTATTCGGGAGACCCTGGGCTGGTCCCATGGCTTTTCTGAGCCTCAGTGTCTCATCTGGGGCAACACTCCCTGTGCCATAGCCCTGCGCAGAACAGCTGAGGTAATAACATAAAGGGAAGAGCTTTGAGAGGTGCTATAAAATGTATGCATATGTTTGCTATTATGCCTTATGTGCACGGCTTGGTTCCCAGGGGCCTCGGTCCTCGGTAACATCTGGCCGGAGGAGGGAGCTGATGGGGGCTGCATGTGAAATCAGAATGAGGCCGTTTAAGAGGCAGGTGAGCTCACTGCCTGTGTTCAGGCAGGTCTGCTTGAAAGAAAGAGTGGGGACCTCTCACGCAGTGCCCAGTCCCAGGGGTACCGGGCCCCTGGGAAGCCAGAATGAAGAAAGACCAAGGAGCTGAGGTCTGATGTGGACCAAGGGTCTGCAATTCTCCTAGGGCTGACTTATGAAAGGAGGCAGGGTTCCCAGGGAGCAGCGAACGTGGGGAAGGAATGGTGCAGTGTGGTCATGCTGAAATCACGCTCGGTGAGCACCTAGTGGGAGGTCAACCCAGGAAGAACGGACTCAAGGGTGTGTCGTATTTTTCTCTGAATCCCCATCGCCTAGCACAGGGTCTGACCCCCTGTCATGCATGCAGAACATGCTTTCTAATTGAACAAATAAGCATTCAGGAGCCCCTTCAGCTGGAGTCAAACACACTGGGGTTGGACAGGGTCATCGGTCAGTTAGCATTGGCCTCCTGATTTCCAGAGCAGGAACTTTCCCTTTTCTGGTAGGGAAGGGGGGGAGGGGATTACAGACACAATGGGAGGCAGTGGTCAGAGCCCCGTGGGATAATGCCTTGGGGCCTGTCCCATCGAGATGCCCTCTGGGACTGAGCCCGTGGGGCTTCCCACAGCATCTTTGCCCCCGAGTGTTAATGGGTCTTACCCAGGACAGTGAGGCGGGCGGGGCGGGACCGAATGGCAGCCTGGATGGCCTGGCACTCGTACACGGCATCATCTTGCAGCTCTGCCCGCAGGATCTTCAGGTGATGTTCTCCGGACAGGTGGTTCCCTACCACCAGGTACTGTGGGTAACCTGTGGAGACAGCAGGCAGGTCAAGGGGGCTGGGCCGCGATGGAGTAGGCGGTTGTGACAAGCAGGGGCGGTGGCAGGACAGCTGAGCAGGGGCTGGTCTTGGTGTAAGGAGCAAAAAAGAGAGCTTTCTCTGGCTATCGGGCAGTGTGTGTGTGTGTGTGTGTGTGTGTGTGTGTGTGTGCGTGTGTGCAGGTTTAGGAATGTTGGAGAAGCTATTATCAGAGAGGAAAGAGAGAGCAGGGATGGAAATACTAAGTGTGGGCAGACACTGCGGGGGCAGTGCTCTGGAAGGCGGTGTGCTCAGCCCTGCTGTTTACCAAGCAGACATGCATTTTGATAAGGAGACACACAGAGAGATAGACAGACCCAGGCTGAGAGTCACAGAGTAGACAGAGTAAGAGAGAGAAGAGAGAAGAAAGCAGGAATCTCTGGAAAGGAATGACTTTGGGGGGAATTTTTGTTCAGGATGGACAGAACATAGAAATACAGGCCCATCCTACCAATGCCTGGGGTCCTCTGGCCACTTTGAACCATAAAGGGTCCTTTTCTGGTCACTCCTCCTACCTACCCCAGATCCCAGGGCCTGATTAAGCGCTTATGAGGTACTCAGGACACTTAGGAATTTGGGGTCCTCTACATTACTGGGGATACATAATGGGTAAATGAACATTTGAGAATGACAAATCATCAATCAGCTTTGCTGCTGCTGTGTAGGGTGAATACTAATGCCTATACAACTCGTGGCTGGCAGATCCTCTGTCCTGGGCCTTGGTTCCTAGACCTCCTTCGTCTTTCCTAGAAGTGTCTCTTTTCCATTGTCCCCTTACCCAAGCTGTGCCTTCCCCCGCAAGCTCTCACAGAGGACTTCCTCCTGTTCTCTTCCTCCCCTCCCACTCCTTCCAGTCCTAAGCTGCTCCTCTTTCTGAAAGACCTTCACCAGGAACAGTGAATTCTCATAAATGTACCATAGGAGGAGGGGGGGTCAGCATACCTGGCCTTTTAAAGAGAAGATGAGGGCTTTAAGCAAGTGAGAGAGAGACAGAGACAGAAACAGAGAGACAGAGGGATATTGGAGAATATTTCAGTCTCTAAGTGCGTGTCAGATGTCTCCAAGCAGCTTCCAACGACTGCACTAGCACCAATGGACAGAATTAACATGGGGAAATACTTTGGAATATTCTTAATATAATTTGAAATGTCCAACAAAGATCTGGGCTGGCACATGTGGTAGTGAGGTCCCCATCAGTGGCTGTATTCAAGCAGAGGCTGGTGATCACCTGTCAGGAGCACTGCAGAGATTTCTATTTTTAGATGGAATATTGGAGCTTGAAGGCCTCTCCCATCATAAGCTAAGGGTCTTGCAGAGATGGGGCAGGGCTCACCAAAGGTGAGCTGCACAGGGGCCACAGGCACTCATTCCTCGTCAGGGAGGGAGCTGTGATCCTTCCCAGTTGTATTCTGGGGGCTTCTTGTGCGGCTGAGCCCTTCAGACTCATGTCTTCATGGTTCGATTGTCCCCATCGTGCAAACGGCCCCGCCCTGCACAGCTGTTCTGGCCTGGCCAGAGATGCTCACAGGGCAATCAGCTCTACCCAGAGAGCATCACCTCCCCTCCCGCCCGCCCTTCCTGCCCTCTGCTGGGCTTTGGGAAGAAGCCCAGGTAAGTTAAGCTGGCTCTCCCCAGGGCCAGGAGGAGGGGCTGGAAATGGGTTCCAGTCTACTAGCCCTCTCCCCGCTGCTGCCCTCAATGTAGCTGGCTCACTGCCCCCATCCCTTCCGGCCCAGCCTCTGGATCCTGCTGTCCTTGATTAGTCCCTGGTCTCCTGCAGGCGTCTTGGCTGGAGCTGGTGTTTTTGTTGTCTTGCAAGCTATCAGCAGCAGGATTTCGCTCTCATGAGCAGCTGAAAACATCAGTGATGGGTTTGTTTGTATTTGCCTAATTAGGCAACGAGCTGCGATGCTCTCGCAAGGACTGGCAGCGTCTTTGGAAAACATGGGCCCGGAAGCATAGATTCTGAGCAAGTTCTAGCTCCTTCCACAGTATCATTACTCTTTCCTGCTACTCTCAGGGGAGGCAAGAGTATTAGGAGTCTGGGTTCTCCAGTCAAAGTGCCTGGGTTCAAATGCCAACTCTATTACTTCCTAGCTCTGTTGTCTTCAGTAAGTTACTTTAACTTCTTTGTGCTCTGCCACTACTATCTCATGATGAAGATTAACTGGGATAATCCATGTTAAGTGAGTGGCACATAGTAAGTAGTCTATGGATGCTGGTTTATTTATTTATTAAAAATATTTTTTAGAGAGTGAGAACATGAGACATGAGTGGAGGAGAGGGACAGAGGGAGACAGAGAGAAACACACACACACACACACACACACACACACACAGAGAGAGAGAGAGAGAGAGAGAGAGAGAGAGAACATCTCAAGTAGGCTCTGTGCTGAGCATGAAATGCCCCTGAGATCATGACATGAGCCAAAACCAAGAGTCAGATGCGCAACTGACTGAGCCACCCAGGTGCCCCTGTACATGCTGGTTTAAAGGAAAATGACAGTGAGAGAGGGTAGCCAGAGAGGTCCCCATCTTTAGAAGTGAGAACAGACAGGATGTTTGAGTTTTGGGGGGTTAGGAGCCAGACCCCACATATTGGGGTTGGGTATATGTTTGGATCAGTTTCTTTCTAGACTTTTGACCTTGTTTACTTGTCAAATAAAGGGGGGGAATTTGCTTCTTCTCCCTGTAGATCATTGTAGATTTGTGACATAATGTCTGAGAATTATTTGATCTTCTTTGAAGAAGAATGTTCTATCAATATGAGGGCCTATGCTTATAAATCATTTCCTTTGAATATTTTTCCCAGCCTCTGTGACCAGAAAGACAGTTAGGTCTTCAGTTAGGGCGTGATTGCGGGTAGATGGAGCCAGGCCACACAATCAAAACAGAAGAGGACTGAATCACGGCAGGTTGAAGTCTTGCCACTGTGGGCCTCAGTTTCCCCACAGGAAAACCTGTGCAGTATTAAGTGCTCTGTGAATACTTGCTGAGTTGAATTGCTATCTATTAGTCTCACTTTCTTGTCTGGGAATCAAACAGTATTTATTGAGCATGTGAGTTTCTGTCATTATCGTTATGATGCTTTTTGGGGGAACAGGTGATCAAACACAAAAAACACTTTCCCAGGGATTTGAATTTATTGGCTCTGCAAGGAGATGAACAGCCTTCTTTGTATAAATGAATTCAAATCAGAGAGGAAGTAGACCCCAGTTCCTTAGAACCCCATTGACCCAATCCTGATCCCAGAAAGTTATTCATGGAATGGATGCCAGAAAGTCAATTTTCCATGAGGTGATGAACATCTGTGGTGACCTGGGGCTTCCTCTTGGCCACCAACCCCAAAAGACCCCAGTTCTTGACCAAAGGCTGCAAACCACTGACTAGGAACCTGGAGTACCTTCTTAACCAGCAATGATGCTGGACCAAGTTCAGAGCCACACGGAGCATGAGTGATTCTGGTCTGGGAAGGTGATATCATTCCCCCAGATTCCTCTAGGGTAAGGAAGTTCAGAGCCCCTGAAATTGGCTGGTTCCCATAATACTTAAATTTTATGGCAGCACAGTATATTTTGGAGACATTATTGTGTACTTTGCCCATGCTCAGCTGGGCTGCAGCACTCAAACCCAGTGATGCTATTGACCATGGCTATAATGTTTCAATATACATTTTTGGCAAGACATAACTCACATTTTAAAATATTAATTTCCCAACCATCATGTTCCTGAGTGCACTTCGATTTTTATTTTCCTGCAGCTGTACACCACGAGAAAAGCAAAGCTACTTTTCACTTGAATATGTGTGTTTTTCTCTACCTCCACCCTCAGCGGCTCCCCAATGGCAGGGACACCCCAGATCTCTTGTTCAGAATTTTATAGGTTATGCCAAGCCTAGCAGTCACATGTTTACCTTCCCCAGGGGAGAATGATAATTGCTGATGGCTGAGTGACCAGGAGGATGATTCTACTCCTTTTTCTCTCGAGGGAGAAGATGGATCGGAAAGACATCTGTATGAGCCTAACGACTGACATTCACAATCGTTAACAGATGATAGGCCAGGGCTTCAAGGAGGGAGGTCAGATTCAGGCCACAGGAGCCTAAGGGGGCATCTCTGCTCAACACCAGCCTGGAGTGGGGGGGGGGGGGCTGCTCAACAAGGTTTGTACTTTATTTATTAAAAAAATTAACGTTTTAAAATTTATCTATTTATTTATTTATTATTTTTTTAAATTTTTAAAAATTTTAATGTTTTATTTATTTTTGATACAGAGAGACAGAGCATGAGAGGGGGAGGGGCAGAGAGAGAGAGAGAGAGAGAGGGAGACACAGAAACGGAAGTAGGCTCCAGGCTCTGAGCTAGCTGTCAGCACAGAGCCTGACATGGGGCTCGAACCCATGAACTGTGAGATCATGACCTGAACCAAAGCCGGATGGTTAACCGACTGAGCCACCCAAGCGCCCCAAGGCTTATACTTTAAATGCTCCTTTTCTTTTCTTTCCATCACATGCTAATCTCTAAAACCAACTGGGTTTCTTCATGAGTTTTCAGTTTCTTTGGCCCTCTCTGATAGACGGGAGCCAGGAAGAGTGAGGTTGTGATGTAAGTGGGGAATACATTTTGGACCAAGATACAGGGACACTTTACCTTTGGAAATGTGACTTTACAGGAGTTGTGTCTGATTTTAGAAGAGACCCTCCGAGGCAAAACTCTATTAGGTTGAGGACCAACCACCAGAATTGAGTATTTGCTTGTAATTCCTTACCAGGAGTCAAAGATCCTGGACCCAGAGTGTGCCTAACCTGGCTCTGCCATGGGGGATGAGGGGGGGAGATGCCACAAAAGCTGGAGATTTGATTTCCAAATCCACTGAAGATGGGGTTCCCCATGAGGGTGGGTGGGTCATGCAAGGACTGGTTCCAGGCCTTCCTGGGGAGCTCTTGGGGGTACTCACTTGAGAGGTCCCTGCCCACACCCAGAGCCAAGCCGTCTTTGATCCACAGAACGAAGCCATCGTATTCGGGGATGGCGCACAGCAGCGTCACGGGCTGGCCTGACACCACGGCCTGGTCCTGGGGCTGCTGGCTGAAGGAGTACACTTGGCCTAGGAAGGAGACAAGCACAGAGGTCAGTTAACGCTGGGAATGGTGCCTGGAGGGCTTCTCATCACTTTAAGAAGCTGAGCCGAGACTGGTCCGGGGATAAGCCCCTCCCCCCCAGCATCTTACTTCCTGTCTGCCCCCAGCCTAAATCCCTCCTTTCAGCAGCTGGCTCACAGCTCAGCCTTCCTGCTCACCAATCCTTAACACATATTCACACTGTGATCCGGCCTCCCCCAGCCCCCAAAGAGGCAATGCCCGCAGCTCTTGGTATGAATTCTGCCACTTTCCATTTGGCTAACTCCTATCTACTGCCACTTGCTTGCACCTATGCCCAGGACAGGGCGAGGAGGGGAGAGCCCTCCAGCTGCAAGCATCCTTCCAGGGGTGCATCAAGAATGCAAGGCGGGGGATGGTGGTGGTGTGGTTTGCTTTAAAACCAGAGAATTCGGGAAAAATAATATTGTTTAATTTGGGCCTAGGGCCAAACTCTGCGGGACAAGTGGTGGTACAGTGTGGTGGAGAGTGTGCTGACAGGAGCAGGAAGTCATCTCCACTCACCCTCTTTGTCCCTTTCTTTCCGATGGCACACCCAACTCTGGCTTCACTGTCACCTGGGGGAACATCACCACGATGACCCCAGCTGTCCCATAACACGCCTCAGAGCAAGATGTCACTGAGCCCTCTAAACAAGTCAGTTCATGTATTATTTTTTCATGTTTCAGTATTTATTTTGAGAGATAGAGAGCGAGTGGGGCAGGGGCAGAGAGGAGGAGAGAGAATCCCAAGCAGGTTTCACGCAGTCAGCACAGAGCCCGATGCGGGGCTTGGACGCACGAACAGTGAGATCATGACCTGAGCAGAAATCAAGAGTTGGACGCTTAACCAACTGAGCCACCAGGCACCCCAGGTCATGTTTTATGATACAAACACAGTCACAGTGTATACAACCTGCCAGGCATTAAGATTTTAAAATATTAGCTCTTTACTATTTTCATCTTCATAACAAACTATGAGGTAGCTACTGTTTTGATCCCTGTTTTCTGGATAAGGAAATGAAGCCCGAATATGAACAGGAGCTGTGCTTGGTAATGACTTAGCAAGTACTGAGCTCACATTACCTTTACTCATTACAGTAGCCATCACACTCAGATCTTACCAGCCCCAGTTTGCAGGGGCTTGCACGTTAACTAAATTGTCTGGCGGCAGGACTAGGGCTGCTGATGGAAGACTTTCTGTTTCTGAGGAATGTGTTTTCACTTACTGAGCTGTGCTGTGCCCAGATCCGTAAGCTGGTCCTGCCTAGAATGCTGAGGAAGCAGGGTGATGTGACCTGTGCTCCTTGGGACGCCACAGCTGAATGGACACTGACATTTCCTAAGCCCCTGGCCCACAGTGCCCTCCCTGCTGTAACCTGTTTAGTTACACTGCAAGGCAGAAGTATCCCAATTTTGAGGCAAGGAAAACAGGATCAGAGAGGCAAAGTGAGCTGCTCAAGGTCACACAGCTAACAAGCGGTGGAGCTGGGATTCGATGGGGGTCCATGAGGCTTCCAAGCCTGCATTCCTTCCCACGTCCTGCCTGGCAGATACAGACACAGAGCGGAGGAAAGGTGGACCTGGGGGACAGACTGCTGCCACGGCTTTTTCTCCCTCACGTAGGAGAGTCAGGGACGGCCACAGAGGTCCTGGATGCTAGCTGTTGCCCATCCTGGGGGCACAATGACCCAGACTTGGACCACAGGTAAGGCCAGGCTCTCAGCAGCAAATGGCCCCAATAAGGGGGTGACTCACGTATACAGAACCTGAGGGAAACTGGGCATGGTGGCCAAGCGGGTGCGGGGTTCCCCGAGAGGAGACGTGGAGATCCACATTAGAGAGCTCATGGCAGGTGGGAAGGTAGCCGTGTTTGTAACCTGATGAGATCTTGGCTGGGTCTCTGAGGAGTCTCATTAAAAATCAAATTGGCCCTGAATTGTGGGAGTAACACTTTTTATTCTGATTTGAGCTTTACAAATTAGATTTCATAGGACATTTTAATCAGCTATGTGTGGTGGGTTTATTTATTTTTTTTCCCTCTCCGTCTCTTCAAGTTCTCTGTTGTAATTAGACTGTTTCTGGCACCTAAACAAGAGAGAGGAGAAAGAAAAGGGAGAAGAGAAAGAAGTATGGGGGGTAGCTGGAGAAAGAGCCAGAGGACCAGGTAACTGAGGAAGGTCAGGGAGAAAGGGGATGGCTGGAGAGGCCAGAAGAAGGGGGACAGGAAGGGAAAGAGGGCAGGGAGAGAGGGTGAGGGGGGAGGGGAGGGGTGGAGAAGAGAGGGCTGGGAGGGGCACTCCTTTCTGAGGCTCTTTTCTCCCAGCTCAATGATGATTTCACAGCTCCTTCTTTTATCTCAAAATCTTTCTTGCAAGGACAGTGTCAAGACAGCCGCAATGGCTGCCAGAGATTGTGTTCTCAGAATTAGCAGGTTGTCAGCTGGCGGCGGAAGGGTTACAACGAGAAGGGCCCTAAACAAATGGTGTGGAGCCTGCAGCCGGAAGGGGTCACCTTCTCCTGCTTCCAGTCCCGCTTCCTCTGAGTGTGAATGAGGACAATAGAAAGTGGGGGCACAGGAAGCATCCTGAGGGGGTGCAGGCAGGGCCAAGGATGAGCCCCGGCTGGTGCAGGGGAAGTGGAAGGTGGGCGCAGGGCCATGCCCTGAGGGACAAGAGGGGCGGCCATCAGGAGACTGGCCCTGGAGGAAGACGCTGAGTGATCGCTACCCCACTTCAGACAGTGTCTCAGAGCCAGGAGTTGGGGCAGGCACAGGATCCCCCAGAATAAGCCCTGAGCCCACAGAGCACAGCCAGGAGGGACAGGGAAGAGCAGAGGACAGTCTGGTCCATCCCCCCAGGCTTCAGAGAGCTGTGGGAACCCACTGGGTGGGGCAGGGTGAGGAGAGAGCTGTGCAGGAGAACAGTCTCAGAATCACCACACAAAGGACATCATTATTTACCCATTCTTTTTTCAGGAGGGAATGATTGGTGCTCTGACAATTTCCTTTTTCAATCTAATTTTATTTTTTGTGCATTACATACAAGCCACTAGGAATAGTTTTTCTTTCAAATCAACGAGATGCTTTTTCAAACAGAATCATGAGCTGAGTGTCACTATCTGGAGCAGATAAAAGCGGAGGTATGGTGGGTAGAAGGGAGGGGAGACAGGTGCACTGTCTTTTCACCCATAGGACACACCTCGAGGCTTCTCTTTCAGGCTCAAACGCCTCTAGGAACACAATGTGCAAGCCATCACCGTTGTTTCTTACCCAAAAGATACTCTTCACCCATTCCCTCACACTCTCCTGTTCCCTGTCTTTCCTACTCTCAGGAAGTGAGCTGCAAACCAGCCTGGGATCTTTTCTAGAACCTCCTGGGTAGTATGGTGAGCAGCCAGGAAGCTCCTTGAGAACATCTGTTTATTCACACATTTACTGAGAACTGTTATGAGGCAGGCATCGCACTGTCTTGTGAGAAGCAGATGGATATGATGTGGTCCTTCCCTCCAGGAGCTAACGTCTATTTGCCTGCCACACCCAGACAGCTCTGCTCTGGGCACGGAGTCTGTGCGACACCGACTCCACACACCTCGTGCCATTCATCCCAAGATTTCTGCCTCGGTGTCCCACTGTGCCCTGCAGTGAAGCCTGGCAGTCAGAGTAACCTCCCTTTCCTGCTTTATTTTCCGTCTGTCACCCTCACCAAGTGTGGCCCTCCCTCCTCCACAGCAGCCCTCAGATGCACCCTTTCCTCTCCATTCCTAGCGCTACAGTCTGAAGTCCGGGCCCTCGTCACCTCTAGCTGGGTTCTTTCAACAGGCTGTGAAAGCTTTTGGGTCCTACTCTGGAGTGTTCTTCCTGAGCCATCATTTTCCTCACGCTCTCTCCCTTTTCTGGGGGGGGTGGGGGTGGGGTGGGGGTGGGGACTCTAATGGCTTTCCACTGTCCGCAAGGTACAGGCTTCTCCAAAATGGGACTCCCTTTTCCCTGGGCGCTCAGTGGCCACCTGTGCCGGCTGCTCACGCATGTTGTCCCATCTCACCGGTGTTCCACCATCTGGAATCACCCCTCTCCCAGGGTTTCCCTAACCAGCCCTGTCTGCATTGAAGGCCAAGTTCTCCATGAGCTTTGCCTGTCACTGAGGAGGCCGGGGATCCCCTCTCTTCCCCCCTCCTCCCTATTTCCCCACTTGTCTTCCTTCTTATCTCCCATAACTTCTTCAAACCTTTATTGAACCCTTACTATACATCAGACACTGAAGAACAGAAGTAAATGAGAAACAGAGGGTGAACTCTTGAGGGCAGCCGCCGTGGCTGTCTTTTTCATCTGTGTTCTCAGCACCTGGCCTAGTGCGTAAGCAGTGAATGAACTCAGCTTGTGACCCTGTGGCCTTCCTATGCTCGTTTGGCTCCTGGGACCTGTGGTCATGAAGGAAAACTGTTCTTATGTTATAAATGACTGATTAGGCAGATATTGTGCTGAGCACAGCACACAGAAGGAGGGAGGTAAGAAATAAGGGGGAAGGGCCAGAATCTCAAGGAGTCAGGCTTTGCAGGATAAATATAACAAAATTATTCACGGAAGACCTTCTTTAACCAATTCTTTGAATATAACTATCATGCTAGTTAGGTGTTACTATCCACATTTCACAGATGAACTGAAGCTCCTGGAAATGAAGTGACATGCCCAAGGTCACTGAGTGGGCCCAGGTGTAATTCAAGATCACCCAGTGAGCCCCAGTGATTTCAAGGTCACACAATGGGCTCAGGTATAATTTATACCCAAGTGTCCCATATTGGTTATTAAATAAGGGTCCGGACGGGCACCCTCCTGCACTGTTGGTGGGAATGTAAACTGGTGCAGCCGCTCTGGAAAACAGTGTGGAGG
>NC_043710.1:87457141-87483933 GCF_006229205.1 Suricata suricatta | reverse complement strand
GGATATCTGGAATTTGAATGGAGATCTTCCAGACTCCCAAGTGGGCACTTCTATCACAACCCCTAGCCTAATTCCAAAGGAGGCAGCAGACAGGCCTGGAGCCTTTGAGTAGCCCTGGGCATCGACTGCAAGGATGAGAGTGGGTCCTCCAGCTCAGCCTGGGATGGGGTGGTAGGCAAGGAATGCAGGGAAGCCCTCCTCTCCTGTTTCCCCTCCGCACCTTGGAGAGAAATTAATCTAAGTGGGTGCCCCAGCCCTGCTCCAGACAGTCGAAGGGCACAGAGCTTATGCTCAAGATGATATAAGCAACAGGCTTGCAACTCTATCATACAGGAACCCAGCCAAAGCCCCACTTACCGCACAGACCGCCCCAGCCACACAGGCCAGGAGGCTCCTGTACCAAAGCACAAGAAATATTACTGTGGGCTCATGCTGGGAAGCCATTTGGGCCATTTCAGTTATGTCATGGCAGCAAAATACACAAGTATACACCAGGCTCATCCACTGGAGCTTTTCTCCCATTAACCTTGAAGGACAATGAACATCCTGTTGAAGGCTGCTGTAGAGTTCCCCAACGTGAGAGGCTGCCAGGCCAGGTTCGATGAGGCAACAGTACTTAAACAGCAGACACTAGAGCTGCCAAACGCACTTTCTCTCTCAATACACTGGAGAGCCATCTCGAATACTGAGAAGGGATGTGTGGGAGGAAGGGAAAGGCTGGGATCATGTGGCAAGGTACATACTGCTGGCTACTGGGTGCTGTTTGTCCTCAGCTGAGGAGATTAATCTCTCAGTTTTGACTTCCTAGGAGGTTAGCACGTTCCCGTTCTTCTCCCATCTCTTGTGTGCACGCGCCAGACACACACACAAACGCACACAGCACCGGTGTGACTCATCATCTGCCATCCACAAGGCAGGTTCATCTTGGGGCTCTGACCTTCTACGAGGTCAAGTAAGTAGCTCTGTGTGTGTGTGTGTGGTTTTCTGCTGGGTTCTAAGAAGGAAGAGGGGCAGGACTGCTTATGTTGGAGGACATGCGAACAGGCTCATACAGAGGCAGCCAATATGCAGTCTTCTGCAAATGTGAAACTGAGGAAGAGACCATCTTTCAAACCATCACGGCCAGAGTTCTATTTACGGCTGAAGAGGTGGGCTATTCTTGAGCCCGATGGCAGGCGGCACGAAGTAGCTGTGGGTTTTGCTGGGGAAAGGAATTTGGAAGGGAAGCAAGGCTCCCTTACACAAGGCTGCAGCACTGCTCCTGGCCAGGGTTCCTGGAATTGGCTGGAGGGCTGGTCTCTTAGGACAGAGGTCTCAGCCACGGAGGGGTTCTGGCTTCCCTCAAATTTACTTGAGGAGCTGCTGGGATATAAACCCCCTTTGAAAGAAGTCAGAGAAAGGCAATGCCTGATGTTTGCCAAGTTACCCCTAGAGGCCGAGCCTTGGGAAGGAGACTTTGTACAATATCAAAGTCCATGTCCCTGGCCCTTGAGTGGGAAGAGGTGAGGAGCACAGACTGTCTGCAGGTGAAAAAAAATTGTCATCCTGATAGCAACTATTTACACAAAGTGATTCTGTATTAGGCACTATTCTCGGCACATTACGTATATTAGCTTATTCCAGCCTCACCATGGGCCCATGAAGGAGCTTCTGCTGTCATGACTGCTTGTACTCCTGAGGAAACCGAGACAGGGAAATTCACCCAAGGCTTTGGAGCTCCATTTAGCAGAGATGAGAATGGAAGTTGGCATCTGGTTCGAAAGTCTGTGCTTCGAAACACAGTGCCCTACAGCCTCTGTGTAAACAGAGGCAACTGGATGGGACAGTAGAGGGCTGTCTCTAACGATAGGGAGGGCATCACACCCAGAGGGACAAGGAAGGGACTGTCCCCAAGGACCTCTCAGAGGCAGAGCTTATTGATAATTTAACAGGAGAAACCACACACATAAATACGCATGGAGAAGACTTCAAACATTGACTAAAAGATATATATATATGCCTAGTTTCCTGGAAGAGGAAGCAACCTCCAAATGAGCCAGGGTGGAGGAGAGGAAGTCAGATGTCCCGGGCGGCCGTGAGACATACAGACGGCTTGTTACTGCGCCGACCCCAGCCTGAGTCTTGCTGTTTCTGCTTCACACAACATATCATCTCTTGCCAGTTTACCTGTCCTACCCTCCTTCTTTTTGTTTGTTTTTTAACTTTTTAAAAGTGTTTATTCATTTTTGAGAGGGGGGAGCGTCAGAGAGAGAGGGAGATAGAGGACCTGAAACATGCTCTACACTGACAGCACAGAGCCTGATGCAGGGCTCTAACTCACAAACCATGAGATCATGACCTGAGCCAAAGCTGGACACTCAACTGACAGCCACTCAAGTGCCCCTACCTCCCTCTTTTTTAAAAATCTGTATTAAAAGCAAATTTCCTTCTGGAATTTTATTCTGAACTTTGTTCTTCCCAGCTATTATTTGACTTTTTTTTTTAATGGCCACACTATTATTTTTATTATTATTATTACTATTATTATTATTTAATAGTTTATTGTCAAATTGGTTTCCATATAACACTCAGTGCTTCTCCCCACAAGTGCCCCCCCCACCATGACCATCAGCCCCTTCCCTCCCTCCCCCTCCCCCTTAGCTGTGTTTCACTCTGACAGTGTACTACTGTGTGAAAAGCACAACCCCCAAAAACTGTGCCTGGGCCACTGGTGGCTCAGCATTTTCATCCCCCAGGCCCTAGGATTCTGGGAGTCTATCACAGTCTGGAAGGGAAGAGCCACTTTTGACCTGTGGCTGAAGTAGGAGGAATTCAGGAAAGGAGTAAGGAGATAAGGAGGAGGAGGGATGACACTGGAATTAATTTCAATGCAACAAACATTTGACAAGCATTTATTATGTGCCAGTCGCTTGGTGCTCAGTGCTGGGAATGCTGAAGACAAGCTCTCCCTCACCAGGCTGTGAGCTTGAAGCTGTGGGAACTGACACGTAAACACACAACGATACGACAATTTGATAAAAAATTAATGAAAGCGTGGGCAGTGGGTTCCAGGAGCACAGAGAAAGGTGCCTTTATTTATGTTTCAGGTAGAAGTGCTCAGGAGAGTTATACAAGTGATATCATTTAAGAGCATTAAATGATGAGAAGGAAATTTTCTGGATGAAAGAAGGGCATTCCAGGGAGAGGCAAGAGCTTGGGCAAAGAAAGGAAATGCATGACCTACTCAAGACTTGGCGACTGCTCTCAGTGTGGCCAGACAGCAGACTCTTTAGAGATAGAAGAGCCAGATTGTCAACAGCCATGGATCCAGGGCTTAGGAGTTGGGACCAAATCCTATAAGCAATAGGGAGTCGACCATGGTTTCTTGATGGGAGACTGGTTTGGTGGGATGTGTGATTTAGAGAGACTCCTCCTCACACTGGGTGGAGTATGGACACGTAGACCAGTGAGGAGACCACAGCCTTGGTCCAAGGGAGGAAGGACGAGAATCTTGGAAGCCCCAGGGTGTGAGGTACTGGTATGAATACAGCTTAGCAGTCATGGACACTTTGAAAGTGGGATGAGCCTACACTAGATCCTTCTCTGCAGTTCAGGCAATAGCACCTCCTCCACACTGATTTCAGTATATTCATATCCTACCACGTTCAAAAGCCACCTCTGCTACAAAGTCTTCACTAACACTCCCACTGCAAACAAATTCTCCATCCTCTCTGCTCTTCTGCTCTGTGTTTGCTTTTCCCTCTGGGTTGCATACATTTGCATTAATTTGAGTACTCCTCCTCTTTGCCCTCACATGGGTGGGGAAAGGGTCAGATGCTGAAAGTGGGAAACTTGTTGGGCTCTAGGGAAATTGAACTTCATTCCTATGTTGCCTTGGGCTTGGCTTCATCATCAATGGGGATGTATCAGTCAGGTTGCAGCCAGGTAAACAGAGTCCAGGCCAAGTAGTCCAAAAGGCGAGAGTGAGGTGGCTGCCCCAAACGGGGCATCCTCCCTAAACTCAGGAGTCAGGCCTACCTGGTGGGACCTGGGACTGCCAAAGAGACACAGCTGCCATCTTAGAGATCACCAAAAGCTGAGATAGGAGGGTGAAATAGTCTGGCTTCCCCTCTCCACCACCCTCTAACCCCTTCTAGAACCTTCACTAGTTGAACCTGTATGGAAGTCAGTTGGAAGGAAATCTAGAAGGTACAGTTTGCAGATGAGGGGGCGGGGAATGAATCTGAGCATACAAATAAGCAAATAGCACAGGTTTCCCTCGCTATCTGAAAGTAGAGCATGCCTATGAAAACTTAGGAAGCCAAAATGGCATAAAGCAAAGAAGCAATTACCATTAATTTATACAGAAAAAATTCTGTGCATTCATACACCACCCCTCAAATCCTCTCCTAGGCTTTTCTGATACCTTAGGAAATATCTTTCTAATGGATGCACAAAATAAATGGAGATGAGGCACAGATGGTAACAGACACAGTTCAAAGCTCTGGTGGCTTCATGCTCAGATGGCCAACTGTGGTTCCCCGGGAAGAAGCTTGGCAGAGCCCCTCTCGCTGCCACCTTTTATACCTGTTAGCAAACAGGCACTAATGAAGGTCTTTTGTAAAGTGAAATGGCATACCATGAATTTTCAAAACTTGGGGATAGTTATATAGAGAATTCACAAAAAACCTTTATCCCTACTTACCTCACAGGATATGGGTGAGGATCAAGTGGAATGATCTATGTCAAAGCCCTTAGTAAATCACAGAAAGCTTCCCAAATGTAGCTCTGAACTTGTCTGCACTTGTCTATTAGAATGTTGTGTGGCAGTCAAAGAAAACCCATATTTAATTGTTCAGGCATTGATTCTCTCCCCTGCTGGATCTGGAGTTGGGAAGGACTGACTGTTTCTCCAGTGTTAGTCAATAGGACAGGTCCATCTGACAGGCTGTCACCAATGTTGGGGAGCACTCAGCTCATACCCAGGTGATAAGAAATCTTTCTGCACAAGAGGAGACCCTAGTCATGTGTTTCTATACTTGTAGTATCAGAACCAGTTTGATCTGGATGGGCAGGTGGGCATCAGGCTTGGAGAGGGGCCCCTCTGTGGCCATGAGCAGCCCTCACGAACAAAGCCACAGCCAAGTGAAGAGGTTCAATGGCATCCAGGTGATGTGAGCAGAGAGGGGGAAAAACACCATAGAACTTCCAGGCATCTTACTGGGCACTATCCTGTGTCATTTGCTCTTCATGATAGAGGAGATACCCAGGTAGTAGGGCCAGTGCAGTTGAAACCTTTAGTCTCTTCAGCCCCATTAACCCACATCCACCCAAATGGATTCTCAGCCAGTCCCATGGAGACATCCTGTCAGAACCATCCCACGTCATTTGCTGAGTGAAGTGAATATCAATAAAATTGTAATGAGTAATTTTCCCAGCTTCGCTGACTCTTACTGGAAATCAGGCCCACTCTCTGCTGTGGGTATTGATAAAACCCCGTTCCTCCAGGGAGCCTCTTTCCTCCACTGGATAAATCTGAACCCATCTGAGCAAATAGCAGGTGTGCCAGTTTAATGGGCACAGGCACACAGATGGCAGGATTGGAAAGGGGCACCTTGCCTTGATGAATGAACAGGTCTGATGCAGTCCACGCTGAGGCAACAGAAAGAGCATTGCACCAGGAGGCAAGCATCTGACCTCTGGTCTCCAGTTCCTATTAACTACCTCTACCATCTACTCTAACCCCACTGGACTTCATTATTTCATCTATGACACCAAAGGGA
Source organism: Suricata suricatta (assembly GCF_006229205.1). NCBI lineage: Eukaryota > Metazoa > Chordata > Mammalia > Carnivora > Herpestidae > Suricata > Suricata suricatta. The sequence goes on along the minus strand of NC_043710.1, from coordinate 87,478,171 downwards.
CCTTCCAGTTCTGCATTCTATGGTTCTGAGAGATAGAAAAGGCACAGAGAGATCAACCTGCCAGAGAATGATGCATTTGACAGTGTAGACCCTTGAGGCTGAGTCTACACTGCCAGGCATTCAAGAAACAGAGTGAGACTTTTGCTGGCAGTTTCTCGCTGTGACTCTCTGACCATAGAAAACTTGGGCATCATACCTGCTCCATGGCCATGACAGCCAGCACTGGGAGACTGAGCTGTGAGTGACAAGGCGTTAATTCAAGGCACAAAAAGTGTGATGGTTAGGAACTGGCCTTACCAGAAGGTTCGGTCCCTTCTGTGAAAGGCTGTCAGCAACTCCCGCTGATGCCTGGCTCCTGTGGCCTCACTGCCTTCTTCTTCTGAACTGAGGTGTGGAGGAAAGCACGGAGGGGTTTCTGCAGCACCCGGGCTGCTGGTTAGGAATGTGCTACCCAGGGAAAACACAGGGGGATTATTCAGCCGCTGCTCTGCGTTGGGGGCCAGCTGCCAAGGAAGACCACGCAGCCCAACATCTGGGTCCCAGAAATGTGAACGAAGGCTGGAGGGGGGCGTGCATGTGTGCGCATGGGTGCGTGTGAGTGTGTATGTGCATAGAGTCAGTGAAGCTCAGAGAGTTGAAGTCAGATAAAGCTGGTTGTTCAGGGGCAGATTTTGCTGGCATTTCCAAAACCCCAAGGAGCTGCTCTTCCATTCTGGATTTCTCCTTTGCCACAGATCATACAACAAAAGGAGGCTGCAAGGTCTGGCCTGGTTGCCAAAGCTCGCCCGGAGCCAGCTGGCCTTGGGCAAGAGTTGTGAGGACTAGTATTGCCTGGCTGCCCAATGTGTCAACCCACTGACAGTGGGCTTTGTTCAGATGATGTAGGTCGTGAAGTGGATATTTTCTTTTCCCTCTTCTCTCCTGTGCATCCTGGTTGAAGCTCAACCCTTGGCTGAAGAGAGGGTCTGACCAGATAAAGCATATTATGAAGCACAGAGTACACTTCAGTCTGTAAAAGCCTTTTCCTTACCTATTTCTCTCGCAAAATCAAGAAGACAGGGTTATTATTCACATTTCATGGATGAGAAAACTGAGTCCCAGGAAGGACCCAGCCGCATGCACCTATTTCAAACTCAAGTCTCCCATGCCATCTGAGAATCTTTGTCTCTTTCATGAAAGGAGAGTGGCTTCCAGAATGTTCCTAAGGATGCTGATAATAGAGTGTCACCCCTCCCCTTGCCCCTCTGAAGTTTGGAGAAAGGTGGAAGTGGCCCTGGGACAGCCACGTGTCTCTTATGACATCTGCCTTGCCACTGACACCTGTTGGGCCACACGGCAGAATGAGAGTTGTAGAATTCTTATGACTTGGGAAAGTACATGGCCCTGCTCCTTTTTTTTTTTTTTATTAAGTTTATTTATTTATTTTGAGAGTGAGCGAGCAGGGGAGGGGCAGAGAGAGAGTGGCAGAGAGAGAATCCCAAGCAGGCTCCCCGCTGTCAGCACAGAGCCTGATGCAGGGCTCAAACTCAGGGACTGTGAGATCATGACCTGAGCCGAACCAAGAGTCTGATGCTTAACTGCCCGAGCCACCCAGGCACCCTGGCCCTGCTCCTTTTAGACACAAATATGAGACTCAACCTCTGTGCAAACTGGTCTCAGGTACACTCCACTTCCTCTCAGGATCAGGCGGCCCCTGCTTCCTCTTCCCTCCATCAGAGGTGGTGACCTTTCTTCACTGAACAACATGCTTTACGTGTATTTGTCCCTCACAACAAACCTGTTGTGCATGGATGCACCCCAATTTTATGGATCAGGAAACTGAAGGAGACAAGAAGAAATACTGGTCAAGTACCTGGCCCTAAAGCTGGTGCATCCAGGGTTCGAGTCCAGGCAACGTGGCTCCTTGGGTGTGTGCTCTGAGCCCCCTGGACCCTTTCTTCCTGTCGTGGGGTGCACACACACACACACACACACTTTTCACCCACAATTTTCTTTTTTTTTCTTTTAAAAAATGTTTTAATGTCTTTATTTTATTTTGAGAGACAGAGCAGAGAGTGAGCAGGGGAGGGGCAGAGAGAGAGGGAGACACAGACTCTGAGCAGGTCCCAGGCTCTGAGCTGTCAGCACAGAGCCCGACGTGGGGCTCGAACTCACAGACTGTGAGATCATGACCTGAGCCGAAGTCGGATGCCTAACCGACTGAGCCACCCAGGTGCCCCCACCCACAATTTTCTACTCACCTGTCTGTTTCCCTCCCAGCCTGTAGGCATGGACAGGGTGCATGTTGTATTCATGATCCCAAACCCAGAACCTCGCACAGCGTTCCTCCTCTCCCCTCCTTGCACACACTCGTGCATGAACCCACTGCACACGCCCAGCGGCAGTTGAGAGAAAGCAGAGGCAATTATGTGACTCAGCTCCAGGCACACAGCATGTCTAGCTCCCACAAGTTTACCTGGATCCCAAAGCTGCTTCCTCTCCTGCCCCCCGGCCACGCTGCTAAATATATCCTGAGATGAACCCGTTTACCATCTATTGCTAAAATGCCTCTTGACTGTTCTGTGCCAAGATTAGAAGTCCGCCTAAACATCAATGATTATTTCATTGGCTAAAAGCAAATTGATCAAGCCTGCTCTCCCTGCAGACTAAGGAGGCTCTCAGTCTATTTGTAGCTCAGTCTGAGAGGCAAGAAGCTGCCTGTTGCTTTCTGTACTGATGGGGTTCACAGAGTGGGTCTGCGTTTAGCCTCGGATCAGCAGATCCTGGGCTCTTGGTCAGGTGGGCATTTCCCTCCCTGGCTTCTTGAAGCAGACTTGTGTTGCTAAAGGAGCTCAGGGCAGGATTCCCTGGGGGAGGGGACCCAATTTGAGCAAACACATTACAGACATCCATCTCACCTTGACCATCTGGAACTGCTCACCGGAATTGAGAAAGGTTGTTATGAAACGAACAGAAATGCTATCAAGTGTACAGGAGTCTAAAGCGGTTAATAAAGTCTTCGTCTCTGTCTTTTGGGGAAGTTTAGGAATGAGAGTAGGGGTTTGGGTAGGAGAAACATGCACAAAGAGGTGGAAAAAGAGTTTTCCTATCTGAAAAACTCCAGCAGAAATTGTTTGAAAAAGGTGAGAGCCAGGGAAAAATACTTTGTATATGTTTCAGTAGATATTTTTCCTTCCTTTTTTTTTTTTAAGTTTTAACTTTGTTTTTCTTTGTGATCCCAAGCTTCTCACCTCCACTGAGTTTCGGGCTGCCTCTGAGCTGAATAATACAGTAGTAGCCAGCAGAGACAACCCACTGCTAGGCAGGAGGCTCCCAATACACAGGGAAGGGATTTTTCATTTCATACATCATTTAAAGCCTGCTGCAGTGATTTACCAATGTCAGGCCGTCTTTGAGCACAAAAAGAGAAGAAAGGGAAATATGCGTGCTTCTGCTGTATGTCTGGACTGGGATCCTGGGAGAGTTATTGGGGTCTGGGGGCGCACTGGGGTTTCTCCCTTGTCTGAGCCCTATGGAGGAGCCAGGCTTCCCAGCAGTTAGGAGGAGAGAAAACGACAGCAAAGTGGTTTGTGCCTTGCGGGGAGAGTCTGCTTCTCTCTCCACCTGCCCTGCCCAAGCAGGGTGGGCTCCTTTGCCTGTGTGGTCTCCTTGTTACTAGGTTCTTGAACTTAGATCCATTCTACACCCCCATGCGAATTTACCTTCTTGAAACCCCACCACAATCATGGTATTTGCCTGCATAAACAAATAGCTTTCCAGGAGTGCCAGCCATTAGGACCTGCATCCCGCCTCTCCTCCCACTCACCCTGCAGCCCCGTGGGTGCAGGTGCCTTGAGATGCCCGCACACTCCATGCCTTTGCCACCTGGCTTCTCATGCAGCTGCTCTCCGCGCCTGCAACTGCTCTCTCTTTTCGCTCCCACTTCTAAACCTCTTTCCTGGGCCAACCTCACACCCACTTTCTCTACTACTCTTCCGGTGACTAAGCCAGCTCTTTCTGTTTATTCACTTCCCCAAACTTCCAGAGACTCTTAGTCAGCAGTGACTTGAATTAGATAACAGATAATACTAACATTAAGTAACACCGCTAATACATGTCATTGTGCAATTGCTGGCTGCCACGTGCTTTCCATGCAATACCCCCTCTCTGCTGCCACAACATCAGGATGTGCTGTTACTATTGCGAGGTGACAGAGGGCGGCTTAGCCTGTGTGAGTGAGGTCATTATTTCAAGCTGCATTCAGGTGGGAGCTAAGTAAGCTGGCCAGAATCTGAACCGGGACTTTCTGCCCTTTTTTTTTTTTTTTTTTTATGAGCCTTTAACCACTACTTTTACTGCCTCTCAGTCCAGTATAACTTCTCAGGTAACTGATTTTTAGGTTTTAGTTTAGATCCACAATAAAACTGCGAAAGCCCAAAGCAGTCACACGTGTTTTATATCTCTGAATCCCTACAGCACTGAACCTCTGAGCTAGACACACAGTAGACATTCAATATAAACTCGATCATTCATCGATTGGCCAGACAGCTTCCAGACTGGGGCCCCCTCTCTCTCCTCATTACAGAAAAGCCTAAATAATGCAGAGCTGGAAGACTGGTGGGGTGTGGGTGAGAGGGCTTAGCCACCTTCTCTTTAGGGAAGTTTAACACTGGACTACTCTAAAGTAATCAACCAGATGCTGAGTAAGTACATAGTATGACATGCCAGACATACGGAGGACAGGGAGGGTAAAAAACCTGCTTGTCACAAAGGAGGCAAGGCCAAGAGTAGAGTAAGCTGCAATCAGCAAGGCCACCTCTGGTGAGGGTTTGGTTGTGTGGTACAGAGCGTAGGAAGTGCAGATCAGCGAGGGTCACTGGGGTGGCGGGAGAGAGCTTCAGGAGAATGGGGCCAGTGGGGCTTTGAGGATGAGCAGCATTGCTACAGGTGAGGAGAAGAGAGAAGAGCATGGCAATGAGAGAGAGACCGACCCTGATTCATCGCCTTTCCTCTTTGGTGAAGCATAATGGCAGGGTAGGAATTTATTTAGACTACTTGGTCACTATTCATGATGGCTACTAAGCTATGGTGCTTGCTCAGGCTTTCTTACAGCTTGGTCATTAGGGTAAAGCATGATAAAATACTAGTATAGCATGTAAGTGAAGGTCCTGTATACATGTGAGGTTGCTAGTGCTTTGCTCTGTCCTCTTAGGAGCATTCAACTTTATATGTAGAAGGCTGCTGGTGGTGGGACCTTTGGCCTAAGGGATCTTTCCTACCAGGACAAAGCAGAGGTGATCCTCAACCAGAGACAGATGGGTACAGGTAGATAAATACCCTGCTTCCCTGCTGCTTGGCTGTGATGATTCTGAGGTCTGTTCTCTGCACACTTGAGTGCTGGCTGCCTTCATTGAGACTTGGTGGATGATGAACTCCATTGACTGTCTTCCCTTACCCTTCTCCTTTCCCCCCGCCCTCAGTGGAATCACTTCACAAATTAACTTGCTTGCTCTTAAATCACGGGGTTTATTCCTGGGAAAACCCAAAGTAGGACATCATAGTCTTCATTAATTACAGAGATATACATATATGCCAATAGATAAATTTCCCCAATAGTCCAAGTAGAGTAAACCAGACGGACCCATTTGTAATGTCTAGATTCTGAGCTCTGAGTGTTTTTGAGTGCTCACAGGACACTGACAGTACCCCTTTCATGGTGTACTCCTCCCAGTGTCTGTCTTATCAGCCCCCTACCTCCTCTCACTCCCAACTAGAGTTGTCAAGTCTTTGAAATCAGGGGCTGAGCCACATCATGTCTTTAGTGTAAGTCCCTCTTACAGACTGGATGCTCGATGAATAGTCTTTAAATTGGATCGTGTTAAGCAGAAAAAAATACCCCTCTGTCCAAAAGCAAGCTAATCCCTATGCCTTTCTCTGGCTTCCAAAGTGATAAAAGTTCAGTTACCAAAGCCACAGTGGATCTCCCGTGCCCTGTAATGGGTTCATTATTTTATTTATTCTGTTGTACCAACCCTGAGTGGCCTTTCAAATGGTCTCACCAGCACCCTTTCCTCACTCCGTTTCAAACAGCCCTAAACAGTCTCTCCTCTTGATAAAGCTCATCCAGCACTGGTGCGACTGGCACCTCCTTTGAAGCTTGAGCCCGCGAGCACGGTGATTAATGAGCAGCGCTGAACACTGGCGGCTCTCCGGCTCACTGTCCGTGGCGGGGCTCCTGGCCATGGCCCAAGGCCAAGGCCGTGTCCTCTTTGCCCCAGCCCCATACCCCGCCCGGGCACAGAGTGCATCCTCCTCCTTCCCCAGCAGAGCGGCCCATGCTGCACGCCCTCCCTGAGATGCCAGGATTGTCTGTGCCATGCACTCAACAGCCGATCCATTAGATGGCTGGCTACGGCCAAGAATACAAGGATCAAAGGTGGCGACGGCGCCAGGCTGGTTTCCGGACCGAGGCCTGGCTGGAGGCCCCGCGCAGCCGTGGGGATCGCTATGCAGAGAAGGTTTGTCATCACTGGCCCAGAGACCAAGGGCCACGTCGGAGAGGGAGTGCTCTCCCAAGGCTTCCATCCCTGGTCCCTGGAGATGCAAGTTTCCCTGAGGGCAAGTCCTTCATGAGAAACCAGATGTCGTGTGGCCAAGCCCCGGCTTCACCGCGCCTCCATCGTGCCAGGCTTGGCAGGCCCCAAGTTGGACAGACATCTGCTCCCTTAACCTCGCTTCCAGTTGCACTTTTCACAAGGGCAGCAGCGGGAATGGGAGCGGGAACTCCAGGAGGCCTGGGGCGTCGCCGCCTCCTGCCATCACCGAGGAGGAGAGCCGCGCAGGGCAGGGCGCGCTGGTGCCCTGGCCGCAGCCAGCACTCGGTCTAGGCCTTGGAGCTCTACCAGCTGAACGTGAAGCTCTGGCCAGAGGACAAAGGAGGACCTGGAGGCATGGCTCTGTGCGGGCCACAGTGTGTGGACAGTGCCAGCTGGGACACGTGCTTTCCACACAGTACAACGGGGTGTTCTTTCCTGCCTCAGAGAGATGTCGGATCCAGATTTTTCCACTTGCCCTCAACAGGCCTGGAGCCCATTTCTCCAGCCGAGCAGTCCTGCCCGTGGCCTGGGTGGGGTCTTGGGCCAGCGACAGACAGCAAGAGCCTTCTTTGGTAAAAATGATGCCTCCAACAGTCCAAATAGGCTCTTCAGAAGCACTCTCCATGCCGCTAACAGCTGCGGTCTGCTGGCCAGGGGATGCTGAGAGTACCATGGTCTGCTCTGATGCCCAGGTTTGGGTTGTGTGCATGAAGAATACGCAAGCACAGGAGACCCCCTCCCCCCACCTCTGCCATTTATAAAGAACCTGGGTCTGAGTGACAGGGGAACATGCAGGGCCACTATGACCGCAAAGGAAATCAAGGGGGAGGCCCATGGCATGAATGGTAAGCAAGCTGGATCGTTTAGGTCACATCATACTACATTATGCTGTGTGACTCTGGGTAAGTCACTCACCCTTTCTGAACCTTCAATAATTGTCCCAATAGAAGTATACTTCATAGGGGTTGGAAGACCATGAAAAGGAAGGGAATAAAGCTTTATTCAAGGGAAGGGATGAGCCTCCAGAATAAAGCTTAAAATAGTCATCCTCCTGGCCTCTCATCAGAAGAGCTGAGCTACCTTGCACACCTACCTCACAGACCTGCTATGGGAGAATGCAGATGATCTGAGGGGAAAGGAGCCGTTTTGTCATTTGCACCAGCCTCTCTCTGGAAGGACAAATCCCCTTGAGCATGTCCATGATAACCGGCTTGTTTCTCGCAGATCAAGTGTGTGTGTGTGTGTGTGTGTGTGTGTGTGTGTGTGTGTGTGTGTGTGGCGGGCGGTGGGAGGGAGGGAGACCCATCAGAGGAGTGCTACCTCAGTGAGGAAAGGGAAAGCAGGCAGAGCTGAGCCCAGAAGAGACAGAGAGCCCCGTGTATCTGTCGTGGAAACCAGCTCTGCCTTCATCTACACAGGTCACCAAAGGTCTGCGACATCCCCCGTTCCTGCCTTCATGGAGCTTGCTGGGACACCCAACATCAGACAGCAAAAGAGGATACATGGCCTGAGTGACTCAGGCTACCCCTCAATGGGATCGGGCCCCCGACAGACCACAGTGCCCCCCTTTGTCGTGCATGCAGAGAGAGCACCTACATGGAGACCCAAGCAGCCACTCAGGGGGACCTGAGCCCCTCGTGCCTTTGGAAAAGTTATCTGGAATGTCTAGCTTTTCTTTCTTGTCTCCACTCCACCCCACCCCAGCCTCACTTCCATCTTCTCTGGGAGTGTGGCCACTTTCCTGCTCAGTGCTGCCAGAAAAGGTACTGAATCGAAATAAGAAAGCAAATTAGATACCGATCAGCTCTATTTTCTTGGTGTGCTGCACGGTGCCCCGATGACAACTGAGATCCTTTGAAAGCCAGCCCGGCTCCTGGAACAGACCCCGAGGGCATCCAGAGGATAGCCAACGTTCACCAGCTGAAGCTGAGTCCTGAAGGCCAAGGGCGACGCACCACCTTTCATAATCCCTGGATAGAAAATCGAAGCAGCCTGCTCCGTCACCAGCTCCACATTCCAGCGTGTAAATTAACAAATTCCTCCCAAATTCATAACAGATACATCTTTGTTCAGCCAAAGTACTTTGATATAAATTGTAGCTTTTTAGGACGGTTCTGTCAAAAGTGTAATATATCACGGAATAGCGGATACAAGTTCAAAAGTACATATAATAATATAATTAAGATAGCTTGACAAGAATGTATTTTAAAAGTATAAAATACCAGCAGGTATAATAGCTTCATAAAGTCTGTCAGATTTACTTCTGCTGTGAAGAAATTTAAAATGTTTTACTTTAATGTGATGCAAATGAAGGCTGAGGTATGCATATAACACAGCCCTTAAAAAATAGGTAGAGGGAAAAGAATAAAAGTCAGATTCAGGCCAAACAAGACATTCAACTTTGCAGGTGACTGGATAATAGATCAAGCAAACAGATTGGGGGAACGGCACTGGGCTGTTTGTAGAAAACACCAATTTCACGTTTCCCTCCCTTGTTGGCTACAAGAAAGTAAGTGTTTTTATTCAAAATTAATGATTCCCTCTGCACATTCTTCTTCTTGCTCAAAAGGTTCAAGCATAACTCTTGTTTAAAGCAAAAGCAATTTCTGTATAATTACCAGCCCATAAGAAATTATTTTTCAATGCACTAAAAGCTAAGGAGAGGAGTAACTCACACCCAGAACCAAGGCCTTCGGACACCTCTCTGTAGAAGCGGCAGCCCCGGGAGAGTGCACCTGTGCAGCCTAACTCTGCTACCTGTGTGCTCCACAGAAATGATCTCCAAACAGAGAAGCGCTCACCGTTTACCTACTATAAAACGATGTTGAGATATGAAATTGTAAGGTTAATCCAATCAGTAAGGCCACATGGGACACAAAGACCACCTCTCACCCTCCCTTCTGCCAAAACCCCTAAGGAATCCCATCTCTCTGGCATGGGGGTCTGCGCCTCCTAGATTAACCCAACAATGTCCACATCACGCTCTCTCTGTGCTCTGTGTTTCTGGTGTAGCAAGGTGACTCAAGGGTACTCACTCTGACTGTTACTTAAAGGGAACCCTCTGGCCTGGTCGCGTTTGTCAAACCTCGCCCACACTGGAATCAGGTAGGCAGGTGGGGCTCTGAGATGAAGGAGCGAGATGGCATCTAGGAGCTCTCCCGCCCTTCCTGGGCCCAGGTCATAATTCAGAGCTGGGGCAAAGCAAACCCTGTATCACAGACCATGCTCGTGAGCAAGGATAGGGCCGGTTCAAGCAAAGCAGAATGAAAATAATAAAAATTAAAAAAAAAAAGTTCAGAAAAACAGAGTGGAGGAAGGCATTCAGTAAAAGACACCTCTTCTACAAGGTAAAAACGAAGACGTTCAAATCACGAAGCAGCATCGTTTAAAAATCAACACTCCCGGCTCTCTGCTGTTGCCGACTGCATCAGGAAGAATTTTCAAAGTAAATGTACTTTTCCCCATTATCGTCCTCATTTGCATTCTGTTCCATGTGGATTCTGAAACTTGAGCAGACACTTTATTTTCAGGGTAGGTCTGCATGACAGCAAACAAACAGTTTGGGAAGGAATTAGCCATATGGGCCTGGGCATTATTTTCTTAATGTGGGAATTGGGTCAACCTGACAAAATGTTCCTCAAATACTTAAACGGACACATTTTCTCTTTGAGAGGGGAGGTTTTCCAAATGAAGTCTCCCCATTGGCTGCGCTGGAAGTCATAGCCGCAGAGTCCCAGCCCTCAGAGGCTAGTGAAACGTTAAAAGCAAAGCAGTCTCAGAGAACACCCAACCAGCTGCTAAGACCCAGAGGTCCAGAGAGGTGAAGTGACCTGAACAAGGTCACACAGCCAATAGCCCAGGCTACCCTACGTTCTCTGGTTACTCCTTTGCCCCTCAACAAGCAGAGGTCTGTATCTGCTTTTGTTTCTTCTGGGTGTCTCAGGAACCTCCACTGTCCTCTAGGGAATCCAATCTCAATTTCTGGCTCCTTTTCATAGTCCCCTGGCCCCATGTGAATTTACAGATGTGTATTTATGCCAACCAATATACGTCTCCGCCCAGCTCCATGTGGGACCCTGTGCTCAGAGGGCAGGATCACTGGCTGGCTCACTTTTCTGTTATCTTCTCTCTGTTCCTCAGAGTCAGAAGCAAAGTGAAGCGGCATGGATGCGACCCCCAGCAACAGCTGGTCTCCAACTAACGGGAGATGTAACATCAGCAGTGGTGCTGTCAGGGGAGACACGAGTGAAGGCTAACAATCCACGCAGCAGACCTTTTAAGGGCAACCCATTATTTTTGTAATTTGTTTAAACAAAACCAAGTGACTCTTTCAACTCTAACTCACATCTCAGAAATCCAGTGCCTCTATCTCTCGTTTCTCTCTCTGGAGTCGTGGCAATAATTTTAATGCCAGCAGAAGGCATTAGACATTAGAGGTGAGCAAGGCAGAGGGTTCTGGCTTTTATCAGATGATTGAGATGCTACCAAAGTCAAACCTTTATCAACGTTAGACTAAAAATAAGCCACTTCCATCCAAAGGCCTTTCTGCAGAGCATTCAAAGTGACAGTGCTCTGGATAGCTTTTAAAAATGGTTCATTGTTTTTCAACTTTTATTGGCAATCCATTCTCATTATGCCCAATGCATTTGTCTTCATAATACATACTTCACAATTACAATATCAAAGAGTTTGTATCTACATAATAAAAATGATCTATAGAATGGTACAGGGAAAACATAATAACGTAGTGTGATCATTAATGAAATGAATACTTTGAGAGAAAACATGGCGTCTCGTGGGAAAACTTGTCCCTATATCCTAAGATGTTAGAAGCAGGCAAAAGCTTGGAGGTGAAGCTGAAATTAAATCTCTGATTCCGGAGAGATTAAAAAAGCACAGCACGGGGCTGCGGCTTAACTTTGGAGATGGGAGGGGCACCCGGGGGGGGCCTGCTAGGCGACCTTGTGTTGGAAATAGTCACTTCAAAGCCTATTTGTTCTATCTAACCTTCAGAACTGTCTGGCCTAAATACTACTGGCTCAACAGACAAGTGAGATAAGGCTTGAGTCTTTTTTTTCCCCAAGAATAAGCACTGGCAAGTTCTCTCTACTGACCAAGCTTTGTTTAGCGGGTCTACAGAGGCACCGTCCAGAAAGAAATGTATCTACCAGATGCAGGATCACGGAATCAGTTTCCCAGGCTAAAGGCATTGACCAGAGAAAAGAAAAATGTGGAAAAGGGGCATCAATGTAGTGAAGAGAAGCCTGGTGGCCATCTGGATGGTTTAATCTCATATCACACGCAGGGAAAGACAGGCACAAAGCTGGTTGGTTTGCAGAAACTATGTCGCTCTGTTCTTGGCTAGAGTATAGCATTGATCACAGTGCTCGGTTTGCAGTATCTGCGAACTTTAAATATTTTTAAATTAATGAAACATTAAATGTTTTTTAATGAATGAAAAAAATAATGACTTTGTCATTAAGCCAAAATTGATATCATAATTGATAAGCCATGTGGTAAGTGGCAAAAACCTTTAAGGCAGACTAATCCCGAAATGATGAAAAAGGTGGGATTTGTGAGGACAAAGGAAAAGGAGTAACAGATAAATGGGCAGGAGGCTGTCTGAGTTTACATCAACGTAGAAGTTGGTTGTGGCATTTGGCCAAGAAGGGCTGGGGACCCTTTGCTGGGCAGACAGGAGGCTTGGCAGATGTTCTGAACTGGAAGGGGGAGAGCCAAGCAGATGTCCAGCTCTATTAGGAGGGAAGGAACGCTGTCATGCTTCTTAGCAGATAGCAAGGAGTCTGGATCCACTGGAGGGAAGAGTTATCTTCCCGGGACTGACAGCCAGCCAAGAGATGAACCTGCATCTGGGTTCAGATCTGAACCTCAGACTTCATATATACATGTCTTTTCCAAATCTTCCTGTGGCTTCTGTACGTTCAGGTCAAATGCATGTCTGAATAGACAGGGCTTGGTTGGTAAAGGGCCAAGGAAAGCAGATCATCTGATCTATGAAATTCAGCCCCACAAGTTAAGGTCTTCAATCCCGCAATGGAAAGAATCTCTCTCTTTCGCTCACCTCTCCAACTTCCCAGACACACCTACGTGCACACAAGGTCTATCCCAGAAAGAGGAAGTAAATTATGTTGAAAGCTAAAATAACTTCAGCATCAACTGATTGAGATGAAGACATTTTTGACTTGGGTATTTGGAAAATTATCCCTATTTATCAACTTTATTTGGCTAGCATAACCTGTGTATGTGCAAGTATAACTTTGAGCACCGAGAGAGCTTGAGTGAAGTATTGTTAAAATATCTCTGAGTGCAGAATGCCTGACAAAAATTGCAGGGGTGACGGAAACAATATGACATAGGGGAAATGACATACAGAAGTATGGAATAACATATAGATCCTGAATTCACCATTCACATTTTTTCTTATGCATGAGATAGCAAAATATTAACATAGTAGGTGCTAAACCATTACAGTGTCAAGGCCGGATTCCTCCTTAGAGATCTAGCTTAAGCTTTTCATTTCACAGATGACGGGTCCTAGGCTAAAAGAAGTGAAGGTGACTTGTCCAAGGTCTTAGAACTGTGATTCAAACCTGGATGCCCTTGACTCTTAACCCAGTGCCTTTCTACTCTACACACGGATTTTCAGTCATAGACGGGTGAGTGTGTGGATGGGAGATGATGGATAAATACACATTCTCTAGGTGGTGCAGCTTTTAGACACAATTATTCTGTCTTCAGATCAAATGTCCCATAGGTATATCAAAAACTCCCTGTAGTACATTTAAGCTTTACTGCGGAGTTAAAAACTGTGGCAAGTTAGAAGTCCCCTGTAGCTATTAAAATAGTGCATAGTGAGAAGAATAGTGCTACATACAGATGACTAATGGGGCTTCACCCCCTCCCACGCCCTTATAGAGAGAGACTGATATAGAGATATACACTGTTGGCATTTCTAAGAAAGGTGTCCAGTATTTTTAGTCCTGGGGGAGGCAGCAACTGCTGACTACTTTTCTTTTCCCAAAACTGCATTAAAACTTTCTTTTGTAAGAAAAACGAGAGGAAAAAAATCAATAGAGCATGAAGGGACATGAAAAATGCATTTGAACCCATATATATATATATATATTTTCTAACAGTGCAATTTTTTAAAGTTCTCTAAAAAAAGAAGTCAATGTGATTCTCAAGGAAAAAAAATGCAACAAAACCCTGAATTTAGAAGCAAAGGCAAAACCCCAAAACAAACCAACACAAAAAAACCCAAGTATAATGAAGATCTAAAGATCTAACCTAGTCATGTGAGGCACACATGAAAAACAGTGGAGGCCTTGGCCACCTCTGGGATTGACAGGTCAAAGACTACATTAAATGAGTTGGGGAACAAATTTGCTTTTTGGATAGTTCAGCATGTATCAATATTAAAGCTTTTTGGCCTCCCATCTCAGTGAAATCGCTCCCAAGTCCCAAGTGTTCCCTTGTGGACTTCACTGCACTTCTTTTTTCTCCCTCAAAGAGAAGTGGTACAGTGAAGAATGGGAGACATCCTTTCCAGGGCTCAGGTGAAAAGCAAAGGGGAGAAAAAGAGTGCGGGTTAAATGCAACATTAAAAACGATCTCTCCTAATCAGTGTATCTTTCTTCCTTGCCGCTAAGCAATCTTTGTCAATTATAGGGCATTACTCTGCAGGCCAACTGGCAATTACAATGGCATCTTTCTTCCCATCACTGACAGCAGAAGGAGGAAATATTCCGAGTCCGGCTAAATGTAAAGAAGGAAAGGGGAGCTCATTTTAGAGGTAATGCAGAGGGAACCTATAACCAGGATGCAGATGCTATATGCAGCTGTTATGCAAAGAAGCTCCTGCTCAAAGAGCTGATGTGTTTATTTAGACTAGTGCTAAAGCCGAGTTAATGCCAATTTCCAGAGAGGATTAATATACACTAACGTGGAATTATTGAACCGTTACACACATCTGGAAATGGATATTTTGACTGTTTCTTTTCTGTGGCTGCCAGCTGCACTGGAGAGGCAGCTGATAAAGTTGCCTTTGCTCCTTAGGCCCAGCTGAACAGATGTCATACTGCTGGGACAAGTACAGGCCCTTCTGATTGGGACCACAGCCCTCACCCACTTCTGATCCTTTTGTTGCTCCTCTTTATCTTTGTCTAAATGTGAGTTTCCCACCTTCACTTTCAACATCAGGCTGCAATCTCTTCCATGTCTCCCAATTCTCTCACTGCTGAACTACTTTCCATGCAACCATGAGTTCCCCTGAAAGAATAGATAAATAGCTAGAAAATGAAAAGGCTTCGGATTTCATCCAGATTTTTGTGGTTCAGTCATTTAACCTTGGCACCTTGATCCTTGAGTGGCTATCCTTTGAAAGGCCAATCCTTTGGCAGGGAGACCACTTAGATTAATAGTGAGGACCATCTCAAGGACTTAACTGATCTCATGACCCAGAAGTTTCTATTTCCAGGGACCTACAACACTATGTCCCTTCCTGAGTGGTTGGTCCACTGTGGGGCTGCCATTGTCCCCCGCACCCCATCTCAGTCGTTCAAGAAGGAAGCCGTGGTATTTACTGGGAAGCATCGTGCTGGAGAAAAACTCTCAAGGTAGAAAAGCTAAAGGTATGAGCTATTGTGAGAGTAATCTGGCCCACCCCAGTAACACTCTCTAACACTTCCCTGGGCCTCTCCATCCTTGGATGGAGGCTAACCCAGATGTGCAAATGATCATGAAGCATCCTAGAAAGGCTTTGCCTCTTTGACCTTGACTGCAGCTGCAAGGATTTACTCATCAATAATTACAAAGCACAGGACAACTCAAAGTGCCATACCAATATCAGCCATAAAAGCAATTTATATTTTGAGATTCTGTTGGGGGCTTTCAACAACTGTTTGCTTCGATCCATTCACCCCCACCTTTGGCTCCCCAGACATCCAACCGCTCAGACAGACCCCACTGAACAAACATCACTCAAGCCATCCCTTCGTCTCGGCTCTCCAAGTGCCCTGCAATCATTTGTGCTTTCCTCCAGAATACCTTGCAGTGCCACATCAGAAGAACTCTTTAAACACTAACAAGAACCAATATTTTAGATTCTACTGCTAGGCGCTTCAGCTCGAGTCACTTTATTGTAAAATTAGATGTCATTGTGAAAAGCATGGATATAAATATAAGGGCAAAAGGCCCTTTTCTTAATGCGGAAACCAAGGTAACAATATTCTATTTTTCCTTGTCGTCAAAAAGTTCTTTTTTTGATAGCTCAGCCAATATAATGCACTGCGTATTTACACTTAGCATTAAATAACTATTATGCAAAAGTACTTCACAGTAATATCTAAGTATATTTATGGAAAGCTAAATTATATTGCCAAGTTTATTTTAGACCATGGAAGCCCCTGGGAAGGGATATTGTGTATTTTAAAGAGTAAATGTAAACTATTAAATAGAGAGAGTCTTTGTGGAATGTAACACATTCTACCTAGGTAAATCACAGAGCAATTACACAGTAAACTTTTCTTTGATGAAGCACTGAAGTGATGACATGTAATTACTTTTCCAATGCTGCACCATGTGTTTATCAAAATGTTAATGCAAGCATAATAACAGGCTGTATGTTTTCGCCGAGAATGTCAGAGCCATCCAGCTGTCAATCACATCTGAAAATAAAATCGCAAATAAGCAGGCAGCTTGATAGCCAGAGTGACAGCCAATACTCACTCAGCTGATAAGTACTTTGCTCCCTCCACCAATCACAGTGACAGTGTAATGTACCTAATAGGGAGTATATCTTTTATTAGCCAGAATGGAACCGAGTGACATAAATGGGCTGAACCTTGTGTGTGGGCTCCCTCTCCTCATCCCCTCCTTTACCGCCGTGTTCTGCTAATGGGGCCTCTCTCAGGTACCAGACAACCCCATTTCCTTTCTCCAGCCTCCGCCAGGGCAGTGCCCTTGTAAAAGGCTGCAGAGCCCACAGACGGGCTGGCATTATGAAAACTCCATTCAGGCCGGGCTTCCCAGCCCAGGGCCTGATTCTATCCATTAAGGAGAAGCCCTGCTGTACGTTCCTCGGTTATGGTCACCGAGACAAGAAGTCCTAGGCTAGGACCTGCTTAGCAACTGGCTGCTTTTTCCTAAAGCTCTTAATGCAACTTGAAGGAGAAGGAAAAAAAAAAGAAGGAAAAGGCGCCCTGTTTTGAAAAACTGCAAAGGAATCAGGATGAACTAAGCAGCGCTTAGAAATTAGAAGCCCCACTCATGAGCTTTCCTGGGGTGATGAGGATGGGTCAAATCCTAAATAGGCCCCTGAGAAGGTCATTTCCCATATCATCTTCCTGTGCTATGGAACATCTGGGAAATGAGCACTTTAATTCTGGAAACCTTGTGCTCACCCTGACTCATGCCCTCTTGACATTCTCTGAGAACACTTTTTACTGAAGGATCTTTTCAAATGTATCTAAAAATTGCCAACCACTTGTTAAAATAGGAGCAGGTGCACACATCACCTTCTCATTTAGATTAGTAATTCCAGACCTTGTTTTCAGTAAGGGACACCTTGTAGCATGGCATCTTGCTTCTGCACAGTAGGGCAGCCTGGTGGGACTCAATCGAACCTTCTAGTTATGACAGTCACTTCTCCACTTAACTGCACTCACAATGCAAATCGCACCTCCTCATTTGCATTTTGCTGGTGTAAGATGCTGGGATGGCTCGTCCACTCTGCCCTTTATGTGTGTGCACGGCTGTATCCAGAGGAAGTGGTCTGGGTCTCAGTACAGAGAGAGACCGGAGAGATAGCCCGCACAAAGCAGAATCAAAGGAGACATTTTATCCCTAAACCCTCCACTCTTTAGCAAATTTCCTTCCCTGATTTTCATGCTTTCTGGGGACGCTGACAAATGTTGCGATGGCAGCAGCCATCTCTGACATCTCCACCTGCAGCGGAAAGATGACTTTACCCTCCTTCCCTGACCACCATGGCAGCTGGAAAACTTTCTATCGCGTGCTTGGACTGTCAGGTGCATTGTAGGTGGCAGGTTTCCAAATCTGCAGAATACGTTAAAAATCACCTAAACAAAGAACCCTTTGGAGTTTCCAGAGATACAGAAGCTCTCCTCCCTTAATATGACCTGTTGACACTCAACGACTGTACAGTGGAGACCAAAGGTAAGAGTTACCTCAGAGGTCCGTTTGCTGGGCCTGTCTGGGGCTATGCATACTTCTCCCATTGGAACAAATAGCATTTCAGTTAAAAGTGATACAGCTCCTCAGATTTAAGTGAAAGTAGGTAGGATTTGTTGCTCTAATCTGCTTTGCTCTTCTCTTCCAAAAAGGGGCTGAGTCAAATAGTGACTCTGGGGTTTACCTCCCTGGCAGTTGAGCAGGAGACAGAAGGGTCATCACATGCTGTACAGAGTCCTCAAGAAGCCAGCAACAGTGAAGAGGAGAGTGAGGCAAACGGAAGGGCAAAGCAGGTGGCAGGAGAGGTATCTTTCAATGGCACAGCATTGAAAGCCCTTTCTAGCCGGTTCCCGCCACCCAACACACCTTGCCTCACTTCCTGTCAGCTCTCTCTCCTGCATCTCTGTCTTCCTGGTCTTATGCACTGTGCATAGAACTATGCACTGGTCCCAAGTACATGGTCACTAATGCAATTTCCATGACTCTCTCTTGCTGGTGCCCCTGCTTGGTATTTCCTGTACTCATTCTCCTAATCTGGAAAAAATCCACCACTTGTCAAGTTTTGGGAAGGGCACTTACTCTGTGGCATGAAGTCATCACTCTTACCTTAGCACCTCCCACAGCACCTCTATGCTGGCATTTTCTTCCCTGTGCATATAATTTCCTCTTGTCTGTGTCACACTATGAAGATCTCACAGACGAACGTTAGGCCTAAAATTTAGGTTTGGAGTTCCAGGGCCTACCACATGGTTTACATAGGTAAACCTACCTGTAGTTTATAGACTCATCAAAGGTGCTCAGAAAGGCTTGATGATTTGAACTTAAGATCCAGTATTAAAAAGCATGTTGTGTCAAAGAAGGACTATTGCATATTTATTCAGAGTCAAAGACTGGAACTGAAGAGCAGAGATCATGGGTTTTGAGTCAGTACTGAGAAGTTTCTGATCATTAGAGCAGCTCAACAATGGAAGTCCCTTTACGCCATGAGCTTTCTATCTTTGCAGGTATTAGAGTAGGGGATATCTGGCCACCTCAGGAGACTGCACAAATGACCACAACGATCCCTACGATACTTTTCAGCTTTAAGATTCTATGAAGCATTAGGCCTATATAAATGAATAAATAATTGTTTGGGTCTATTAGTTAGGGAAAAAAGCTCTCTTGTACCATGGTGCTTAGCATGTGTAAGATTCACTTGTGAAGCATGTTAGAAATCATGCGCTCCAGTCTGAATAAAACTTCTGTTCAGTAATGTGGAGGTGGCCATTGGAAATCTGCATTTTAAAAAATTCCTTTAGATGTTCCTCAGTAATGTTGGAAGTGGCTCCAGTACTATCATTGGAGAGACACTGTTCTAGATTTTGCCAATCAGCAGACTTAAAAACCTTGTTATTCGACAAATTTTTCTTTATATTGACATGACTACAACTCAACCTGCAGGCATCTTCTGATATGTGTGTATAAAACATTTATAATTTGGGCTCAAGGTCCAAGCAGAGAGAGAAGTGTAGGTCTACAAAGGCAGATTGCCAGGCTGAAGGGCTATCTCAGCGAAAATGTGCTTGGGGAGCTCTGAGAAAACCTTGGTGGGTTGATAATGACACATGCACAAAGTGATACGGAAGTCTGTAGGGTAAGAAGACAAATGAGTGAGCAAGCAAAGATCACAACCCAGAAAACTAATTAACAGATCAACTGGATGGCAGATTTTGAGGCATATTCCCAGAGAAGTGACATAAAGAGATTTGCCAAGCTCGTGGAGAGCTTGAAAGCCATGATGTCATCTCTTGGGAGAGGCTAATGAGGTGGAAACGCTCATCCAGAAAAGTACAACCACCATATCTTAGCATAAATGTGGAGTGGTCAGTAAATATCTGAGACATACAAGAGGTGAAGTGGCTGCTTGCCAATGGGATCTCTTCAAATGAGATAACCAATATATGACAATGTTTCCAAAGTATAATGTCATTTGGAGTAGATGATTTGACCAAACCCTTGTGAATAAATGTTGAGTAGAGAGGCAACAAGTTAAGAGACCAGGATATTATTTTTAAATGTATAAATCCTTCCATGGACTCAAAATTAATACAGAAGATCCACATTTGGGTTAGACAGTTGTAGGATACAGGGCTATTGCCAAGACTGCTAAGGCCTCACTGAATAAGTGAGAAAAATGTGATGCCAATGGGTACTGTATTCTTTAGTCTTGGACAACGATCACTTCTTCATTTTTACATTTCAGCAGTGAGACAAAAAGGTCTCAGATGAAGAAATGTTTCTAGTCTAGAAAGATCCACTTTCAAAATGCACTTGGATCCAAGTAGGAATATGGTGGGGAACATAAGACACCTCACTATGGTGACATCTTCTGAAATGTCCATGTTGTTTTCATTACTTTTTTTTATTAAGTTTTTAATTCCAGTATAGTTAACATACAGTGCTACCATAGTCTCAAGTGTACAATACAGTGATTCAACCATTCTATACGTCACTACCCAGCGCTCCTCACCATCCCTGTACTCTTATCCCTAGTTCACCCATCTCCCACCCACCTCCCTTCTGATATGTTTTATTTTATTTTTTTTTCATTTTTAAAAACATTTTTATTGTGGTGACATATATATATCCTATAATTTGACATTTTAACCATTTATAAGTATACAATTCAGTGGCATTAACTACATTCACAGTGTAGTCTGCCATCAACACTACCTATTTCCAAAACTTTTCATCACCCCAAACAGATTCAGTAACTGTTAAGCAATAGCTCTTCATTTTTCCTCCTTCCAGCCCCGGGGAATGTTCATTCTATTTTCTTTTTTAAATTTTTCTTTATTTTTATTTTTATTTTTTAAATAGTTTATTGTCAAATTGGTTTCCATATAACACCCAGTGCTCTTCCCCACAAGTGCCCTCCTCCATTACCACCACCTCCCCCTCCCCCTTCAATTCTCGTTTCGTTTTCAGTATTCAGTAGTCTCTCAAGTTTTGTGTCCCTCTCTCTCCCCAACTCTGCTTCCCTCTTCCCTCCCCCATGGAGAAACCCTCCATGGTTTCTCCTGTTCTCCTGCTAGACCTATGAGTGCAAACATATGGTATCTGTCCTTCTTCGCCTGACTTATTTCGCTTAGCATGATACCCTCCAGGGCCATCCACTTTGCTACAAATGGCCAGATTTCATTCTTTCTCATTGCCATGTAATACTCTCTCTCTCTCTCTCTCTCTCTCTCTCTCTCTCTATATA